>NC_138887.1:30430999-30802519 GCF_965194825.1 Balaenoptera physalus | reverse complement strand
CTTTTTGATACATGTATATACTATGTATTTGTATATGTATAGTAACACTAATCTTCATTTCTCAATTTCCCCCCTCCTTTCCTTTTCGATGAGCATAGTTTGTTTTCTAAGCCTGTGAGTGTCTTTCTCTTTGGAAATATGTTCATCTGTGTCAGTTATTAGATAATGCCATAAGTGATAATATAGGATATAGGTCTTTTGCTTTCCGACCTACTTCATGTTTTGTGATTATCTCCAGGCTCATCTACGGTGCCTCAAAGAGCAGTGCTTCAATGTTTTTCATAGCTAATATTCCATTGTGTACATGGACCACTTCTTCTTGGTGCATTCCTCTGTTGATGGACATTTTCGTTGCTTCCAAGTGTTGCCTTTGGTAAATATTGCTGGAGTACAGGTTTGCCAGCCTGTGATTTTTGATTTTCATTTTCTCAGGTGGTAGACCCAGCAGTGGGTATGATTGATTGACTGGTATGGTAGCTCAACGTTTACCTTTGCAAGGCACCTCAATTGTGCTTTCATTAGTGGCTCTTACCACATCCCCCTTAGAATCGAGGGTACGCATTTCTCCACAATCACATCAGCATTTATTGTTTGCAGCATTTTTGTTGAGGGCCGTTCTGACTGGTGTGAGCTGATAGTTTTTTGTAATTTGGGTTTACATGTCTGTAAAAATTCCTACAATTCATCATTTTTCCACGCCTTTTTCTTTTCTGTTAAAAGAGAAAAGGAAAAAAGTGTGAGTATAATATACCTCTTCAAATTTTCTTTTTGGAAGGTTGCACTCTGGAATTTTTTGGTCGATTTTCCACCTCAGTATTTTTTGGAGGGCCGGTGTCATTTACAGACCTGCAATGGGTGAATATTTAGTGACCTTTTGCAGTGGGTTTTAAGCTGCTGTTGTGGGAAACGGCCACAAGGATGCAGCATTTCTCCATTCCCAAATCTGGGTACTAGGGCAGCAGAGCCATTCTGGAAGTTGTTTGCCTAGGTTTTAAATTTGGATGGAATGTGCCAGGAAAACCCCCCATAAGTTTATGTCTCATTACTCCTAGTTCGTTGTTTTAATTTTTTCAATTGGTGTTATGGTTAGAAAGTTGCTCGTCAAAGGTATACATACTCTGGTTCATCTACATATTCTATATAACTATTTATTTAGAGGTCCTCTTCCCGTGTAAATTATTACAGAGTGTTCCGTAATTCTTCCTTGCTATATGGTCGGTCTTTTTGATATATGTATATAATATGTATTTGTATACATATGGTAACGGTAATCTTCATTTATCCATTCCCCCCACCTTTCCTTTTAGATAAGCATAGTTTTTCTTTAATAAGTCTGTGATTGACTTTCTCTGTGGAAATATTTTCATTTGTGTCAGTTATTAGATAACGCCTATAAGTGATATCGTAGGATATAGGACTTTTGCTTTCCGACTTACCTCATGTTCTGTGATTATCTCCAAGATCATCTATGGTGCCTCAAAGAGCAGTGTTTCATTGTTTTGCATGGCTAGTATTCATTGTGTACATGGACCACTTCTTCTTTATCCTTTCATCTGTTGATGGACATTTTGGTTGCTTCACTGCCTTGTCTATTATGAATAAGGCTGCAGTGCAGCTTTTGCAGCCCGGGTCTTCTTCATTCTGGTCTTCTCAGGTGAGAGGCCCATTGGTGCGCCTGCTGGATTGAAAGGTACCTCAATTTTTCCTTTTAAACGCAGCTCCTTTCTGTTCTCATTATTAGCGTTTAACCCTCTTACATCTCCCCAGCAGCTAGAGGGTACAGAGTTCTGTAAAATCTCTTCAGCATTTATTGTTTGTAGACTTTTTGCCAATGGTCAGTCGACTGGTGTGAGTTGAAAAGTTTTTGTAGATTAGATTACATGAGTCTAATACTTCCTGAGGCTGAGCTTTTATCCATTTTCCTTTCTTTAAAAAGAGAGTGAGTAAAACTTACCTCTTCATACTACCTTCGTGAACATTTTGCCTGTTTTGAATTCTTTTATCCATTCCCTACATCAGCACAATTTTGAGGGCAGGTGTCCTTTACAGCCCTGAGTCCTTGTGAATGGTAAGTGACCATTAGCTGTGGGTTAATAGCTGCTCTTGCGGGAATCGGCCACAAGGCGGCAGCATTTCTCCTTTACCAAATCTGGTTACTAGGGCAACAGAGCCTTACTGGAAGTGGTGTTCTAGGTTGTAAATTAGAATGGAATGTGCGAGCAAAAAGCCCTTTAAGTTTATGTCTCATTACTTCTTGTTGGTATTTTTACCTTAATTTTAATTTTTATCACAGCAAACTTGATTACAATGTTTTGTTTGTTCTAGGTGTGCAAGATGTGGTTCTTTCACACATATACATATATCTATTCTTCTTCGGATCCTTTTCCCATGTAGGTTATGACACAATGTTGAGTAGTCTTCCCTTGGTATTGGGTAGGTCTTTGGTGATTATATATTTCACATGTGTTTGTATCTCTCTGTTAACCTCAATATGGTAATGTATCCAATCCTCACACCTTTCCATTTGGTGAACCATAATTTTTTTAATGAATCTATGATAGTGTTTGTCTGTGGAAATATCTTTGTTTATATCATTTTTTAGGTAACCCCTATATGTGATATGATAGGATATGTGTCTTTCGCTTTCTCACTTACTCCAAGTTGCGTGATTACTTCTAGACTCATCTATGGTGCTGCAAATGGCATTGTTTCATTTTTTCACTAGCTCATAGTCCATCTGTACAGGTAGCAGTTCTTCTTGGTCCACCCATCTGTCGATCGGCTTTTTGGTTACTTCCATATCTTGGCTATTGTAATAGTATGCAATGCAGATTTGCGTGGCTGTGTCCTTCCAATTCTGTCTTCTTAGTTTATAGGTCCGGGAATACGTCTGCTGGATCATATGGTAGCTCAGTGTTTACCTTTAAAAGGCACCTCTGTTCTGTTCTCCTTAGTGGCTCTTTCTAGGTTACGTCCCACTTAAAGTGGAGGGCATGTATTTCTTCCCAGCACCTTCAGGATTTATTCTTTGTAGTTTTTGCTGATGATTATTCTGAGTGGTGTGAGCTGATACCTCTTTGTGGTTGAATTTGCATGTGTCTCATAATGCGTTGAAATTGAGCTTTAAGATATATCCTTTTTATTTTTCCAGCTGTGATTAGAGCTTATTTCTTCAAAGTGTTTTCTTAAAGTATGTGTCACCATTTGAAATATTTTGGCCATTATCTCCCTCAAGACATTTTGAGGGCAGGTTTCATTTACAGCCCTGCAGTACTTGTTCACATGAAGTGACCATTAGCTCAGGCTTTAAACCTGCTTTTGCAGGTAACGGCCAGAGAGTGGCAGCCTTTCTTCGTTTCCCATGCTGGTAGTAGGGAAACAGACCTACCGGCCAGTGGTGTTCTTCGGTTATAAATTAGAGTGCAATGCGCCCAGATAAACCCACAAATGTTGATGTCTCCTTGCTTTTGTTTATTTTTAAATTTAATTTATATTTATTATTAGAGTAATATTCCATTGTGTACATGGACCACTTCTTCTTGGTGCATTCCTCGGTTGATGGACATTTTCATTGCTTCCAAGTGCTGGCTATGGTAAATCTTGCTGGTGTACAGGTTTGCCAGCCTGTGTCTTTTTGATTCTCATTTTCTCAGGTGATAGGCCAAGCAGTGGTTGTGATTGATTGACTGGTAGCTCAATGTTTCCCTTTTCAAATCACCTACATTGTGTTTTCATTAGTGGCTCTTTACATGCCCCCCCTTACAACCGAGGGTACGCATTTCTCCACACTCCCTTCACCGTTTATTTTTTGCAGCATTATTCCTAATGGCCATTCTGACTGCTGTGATCTGATAGGTTTTTGTAATATGGGTATGCATGTCATTAAAATTTTTAAAATTAACCATATTCCTATGCCTTTTTCTTTTCTCTTAAAAGAAAAAAACGTGAGTACAATATACCTCTTGAAATTGTCTTCTTCGAAGGTTGCCCTCTTCTGAAGTTTTTGGTCGATTTTTGACCCCAGAAATTTTCTGGAAGGCAGGTGCCATTTACAGAAATGCAAGTTGGTGAAAATTTAGTCACCTTTTGCAGTGGGTTCAAAGCTGCTGTTGTGGGAAACGGCCACAAGGAGGTAGCATTTCTCCATTCCCCAATCTGGGTACTAGGGCAGCAGAGCCTTTCTGGAAGTCATTGTCCTAGGTTGTAAATTAGAATGGAATTTGCCAGGAGAAATCCCCATAAGTTTATGTCTCATTACTTCTTCTTGGTTTTAAAATTTTTTTAATCTGGGTAAAGTTTAGAATATTGTTTGTCCTAGGTGTACACAATCTGGTTCATTTACACATTATGTATGTCTATTACTGTACAGATCCTCTTCCCATGTAAAATATTACAGTGTTCTGTCGACCTCCCTTGCTATATGTTCGGTCTTTTTGATACATGTATATACTATGTATTTGTATATGTATAGTAACACTAATCTTCATTTCTCAATTTCCCCCCTCCTTTCCTTTTCGATGAGCATAGTTTGTTTTCTAAGCCTGTGAGTGTCTTTCTCTTTGGAAATATGTTCATCTGTGTCAGTTATTAGATAATGCCATAAGTGATAATATAGGATATAGGTCTTTTGCTTTCCGACCTACTTCATGTTTTGTGATTATCTCCAGGCTCATCTACGGTGCCTCAAAGAGCAGTGCTTCAATGTTTTCCATAGCTAATATTCCATTGTGTACATGGACCACTTCTTCTTGGTGCATTCCTCTGTTGATGGACATTTTCGTTGCTTCCAAGTGTTGCCTTTGGTAAATATTGCTGGAGTACAGGTTTGCCAGCCTGTGATTTTTGATTTTCATTTTCTCAGGTGGTAGACCCAGCAGTGGGTATGATTGATTGACTGGTATGGTAGCTCAACGTTTACCTTTCCAAGGCACCTCAATTGTGCTTTCATTAGTGGCTCTTACCACATCCCCCTTAGAATCGAGGGTACGCATTTCTCCACAATCACATCAGCATTTATTGTTTGCAGCATTTTTGTTGAGGGCCGTTCTGACTGGTGTGAGCTGATAGTTTTTTGTAATTTGGGTTTACATGTCTGTAAAAATTCCTACAATTCATCATTTTTCAACGCCTTTTTCTTTTCTGTTAAAAGAAAAAAGGAAAAAAGTGTGAGTATAATATACCTCTTCAAATTTTCTTTTTGGAAGGTTGCACTCTGGAATTTTTTGGTCGATTTTCCACCTCAGTATTTTTTGGAGGGCCGGTGTCATTTACAGACCTGCAATGGGTGAATATTTAGTGACCTTTTGCAGTGGGTTTTAAGCTGCTGTTGTGGGAAACGGCCACAAGGATGCAGCATTTCTCCATTCCCAAATCTGGGTACTAGGGCAGCAGAGCCATTCTGGAAGTTGTTTGCCTAGGTTTTAAATTTGGATGGAATGTGCCAGGAAAACCCCCCATAAGTTTATGTCTCATTACTCCTAGTTCGTTGTTTTAATTTTTTCAATTGGTGTTATGGTTAGAAAGTTGCTCGTCAAAGGTATACATACTCTGGTTCATCTACATATTCTATATAACTATTTATTTAGAGGTCCTCTTCCCGTGTAAATTATTACAGAGTGTTCCGTAATTCTTCCTTGCTATATGGTCGGTCTTTTTGATATATGTATATAATATGTATTTGTATACATATGGTAACGGTAATCTTCATTTATCCATTCCCCCCACCTTTCCTTTTAGATAAGCATAGTTTTTCTTTAATAAGTCTGTGATTGACTTTCTCTGTGGAAATATTTTCATTTGTGTCAGTTATTAGATAACGCCTATAAGTGATATCGTAGGATATAGGACTTTTGCTTTCCGACTTACCTCATGTTCTGTGATTATCTCCAAGATCATCTATGGTGCCTCAAAGAGCAGTGTTTCATTGTTTTGCATGGCTAGTATTCATTGTGTACATGGACCACTTCTTCTTTATCCTTTCATCTGTTGATGGACATTTTGGTTGCTTCACTGCCTTGTCTATTATGAATAAGGCTGCAGTGCAGCTTTTGCAGCCCGGGTCTTCTTCATTCTGGTCTTCTCAGGTGAGAGGCCCATTGGTGCGCCTGCTGGATTGAAAGGTACCTCAATTTTTCCTTTTAAACGCAGCTCCTTTCTGTTCTCATTATTAGCGTTTAACCCTCTTACATCTCCCCAGCAGCTAGAGGGTACAGAGTTCTGTAAAATCTCTTCAGCATTTATTGTTTGTAGACTTTTTGCCAATGGTCAGTCGACTGGTGTGAGTTGAAAAGTTTTTGTAGATTAGATTACATGAGTCTAATACTTCCTGAGGCTGAGCTTTTATCCATTTTCCTTTCTTTAAAAAGAGAGTGAGTAAAACTTACCTCTTCATACTACCTTCGTGAACATTTTGCCTGTTTTGAATTCTTTTATCCATTCCCTACATCAGCACAATTTTGAGGGCAGGTGTCCTTTACAGCCCTGAGTCCTTGTGAATGGTAAGTGACCATTAGCTGTGGGTTAATAGCTGCTCTTGCGGGAATCGGCCACAAGGCGGCAGCATTTCTCCTTTACCAAATCTGGTTACTAGGGCAACAGAGCCTTACTGGAAGTGGTGTTCTAGGTTGTAAATTAGAATGGAATGTGCGAGCAAAAAGCCCTTTAAGTTTATGTCTCATTACTTCTTGTTGGTATTTTTACCTTAATTTTAATTTTTATCACAGCAAACTTGATTACAATGTTTTGTTTGTTCTAGGTGTGCAAGATGTGGTTCTTTCACACATATACATATATCTATTCTTCTTCGGATCCTTTTCCCATGTAGGTTATGACACAATGTTGAGTAGTCTTCCCTTGGTATTGGGTAGGTCTTTGGTGATTATATATTTCACATGTGTTTGTATCTCTCTGTTAACCTCAATATGGTAATGTATCCAATCCTCACACCTTTCCATTTGGTGAACCATAATTTTTTTAATGAATCTATGATAGTGTTTGTCTGTGGAAATATCTTTGTTTATATCATTTTTTAGGTAACCCCTATATGTGATATGATAGGATATGTGTCTTTCGCTTTCTCACTTACTCCAAGTTGCGTGATTACTTCTAGACTCATCTATGGTGCTGCAAATGGCATTGTTTCATTTTTTCACTAGCTCATAGTCCATCTGTACAGGTAGCAGTTCTTCTTGGTCCACCCATCTGTCGATCGGCTTTTTGGTTACTTCCATATCTTGGCTATTGTAATAGTATGCAATGCAGATTTGCGTGGCTGTGTCCTTCCAATTCTGTCTTCTTAGTTTATAGGTCCGGGAATACGTCTGCTGGATCATATGGTAGCTCAGTGTTTACCTTTAAAAGGCACCTCTGTTCTGTTCTCCTTAGTGGCTCTTTCTAGGTTACGTCCCACTTAAAGTGGAGGGCATGTATTTCTTCCCAGCACCTTCAGGATTTATTCTTTGTAGTTTTTGCTGATGATTATTCTGAGTGGTGTGAGCTGATACCTCTTTGTGGTTGAATTTGCATGTGTCTCATAATGCGTTGAAATTGAGCTTTAAGATATATCCTTTTTATTTTTCCAGCTGTGATTAGAGCTTATTTCTTCAAAGTGTTTTCTTAAAGTATGTGTCACCATTTGAAATATTTTGGCCATTATCTCCCTCAAGACATTTTGAGGGCAGGTTTCATTTACAGCCCTGCAGTACTTGTTCACATGAAGTGACCATTAGCTCAGGCTTTAAACCTGCTTTTGCAGGTAACGGCCAGAGAGTGGCAGCCTTTCTTCGTTTCCCATGCTGGTAGTAGGGAAACAGACCTACCGGCCAGTGGTGTTCTTCGGTTATAAATTAGAGTGCAATGCGCCCAGATAAACCCACAAATGTTGATGTCTCCTTGCTTTTGTTTGTTTTTAAATTTAATTTATATTTATTATTAGAGTAATATTCCATTGTGTACATGGACCACTTCTTCTTGGTGCATTCCTCGGTTGATGGACATTTTCATTGCTTCCAAGTGCTGGCTATGGTAAATCTTGCTGGTGTACAGGTTTGCCAGCCTGTGTCTTTTTGATTCTCATTTTCTCAGGTGATAGGCCAAGCAGTGGTTGTGATTGATTGACTGGTAGCTCAATGTTTCCCTTTTCAAATCACCTACATTGTGTTTTCATTAGTGGCTCTTTACATGCCCCCCCTTACAACCGAGGGTACGCATTTCTCCACACTCCCTTCACCGTTTATTTTTTGCAGCATTATTCCTAATGGCCATTCTGACTGCTGTGATCTGATAGGTTTTTGTAATATGGGTATGCATGTCATTAAAATTTTTAAAATTAACCATATTCCTATGCCTTTTTCTTTTCTCTTAAAAGAAAAAACCGTGAGTACAATATACCTCTTGAAATTGCCTTCTTCGAAGGTTGCCCTCTTCTGAAGTTTTTGGTCGATTTTTGACCCCAGAAATTTTCTGGAAGGCAGGTGCCACTTACAGAAATGCAAGTTGGTGAAAATTTAGTCACCTTTTGCAGTGGGTTCAAAGCTGCTGTTGTGGGAAACGGCCACAAGGAGGTAGCATTTCTCCATTCCCCAATCTGGGTACTAGGGCAGCAGAGCCTTTCTGGAAGTCATTGTCCTAGGTTGTAAATTAGAATGGAATTTGCCAGGAGAAATCCCCATAAGTTTATGTCTCATTACTTCTTCTTGGTTTTAAAATTTTTTTAATCTGGGTAAAGTTTAGAATATTGTTTGTCCTAGGTGTACACAATCTGGTTCATTTACACATTATGTATGTCTATTACTGTACAGATCCTCTTCCCATGTAAAATATTACAGTGTTCTGTCGACCTCCCTTGCTATATGTTCGGTCTTTTTGATACATGTATATACTATGTATTTGTATATGTATAGTAACACTAATCTTCATTTCTCAATTTCCCCCCTCCTTTCCTTTTCGATGAGCATAGTTTGTTTTCTAAGCCTGTGAGTGTCTTTCTCTTTGGAAATATGTTCATCTGTGTCAGTTATTAGATAATGCCATAAGTGATAATATAGGATATAGGTCTTTTGCTTTCCGACCTACTTCATGTTTTGTGATTATCTCCAGGCTCATCTACGGTGCCTCAAAGAGCAGTGCTTCAATGTTTTTCATAGCTAATATTCCATTGTGTACATGGACCACTTCTTCTTGGTGCATTCCTCTGTTGATGGACATTTTCGTTGCTTCCAAGTGTTGCCTTTGGTAAATATTGCTGGAGTACAGGTTTGCCAGCCTGTGATTTTTGATTTTCATTTTCTCAGGTGGTAGACCCAGCAGTGGGTATGATTGATTGACTGGTATGGTAGCTCAACGTTTACCTTTGCAAGGCACCTCAATTGTGCTTTCATTAGTGGCTCTTACCACATCCCCCTTAGAATCGAGGGTACGCATTTCTCCACAATCACATCAGCATTTATTGTTTGCAGCATTTTTGTTGAGGGCCGTTCTGACTGGTGTGAGCTGATAGTTTTTTGTAATTTGGGTTTACATGTCTGTAAAAATTCCTACAATTCATCATTTTTCCACGCCTTTTTCTTTTCTGTTAAAAGAGAAAAGGAAAAAAGTGTGAGTATAATATACCTCTTCAAATTTTCTTTTTGGAAGGTTGCACTCTGGAATTTTTTGGTCGATTTTCCACCTCAGTATTTTTTGGAGGGCCGGTGTCATTTACAGACCTGCAATGGGTGAATATTTAGTGACCTTTTGCAGTGGGTTTTAAGCTGCTGTTGTGGGAAACGGCCACAAGGATGCAGCATTTCTCCATTCCCAAATCTGGGTACTAGGGCAGCAGAGCCATTCTGGAAGTTGTTTGCCTAGGTTTTAAATTTGGATGGAATGTGCCAGGAAAACCCCCCATAAGTTTATGTCTCATTACTCCTAGTTCGTTGTTTTAATTTTTTCAATTGGGGTTATGGTTAGAATGTTGCTCGTCAAAGGTATACATACTCTGGTTCATCTACATATTCTATATAACTATTTATTTAGAGGTCCTCTTCCCGTGTAAATTATTACAGAGTGTTCCGTAATTCTTCCTTGCTATATGGTCGGTCTTTTTGATATATGTATATAATATGTATTTGTATACATATGGTAACGGTAATCTTCATTTATCCATTCCCCCCACCTTTCCTTTTAGATAAGCATAGTTTTTCTTTAATAAGTCTGTGATTGACTTTCTCTGTGGAAATATTTTCATTTGTGTCAGTTATTAGATAACGCCTATAAGTGATATCGTAGGATATAGGACTTTTGCTTTCCGACTTACCTCATGTTCTGTGATTATCTCCAAGATCATCTATGGTGCCTCAAAGAGCAGTGTTTCATTGTTTTGCATGGCTAGTATTCATTGTGTACATGGACCACTTCTTCTTTATCCTTTCATCTGTTGATGGACATTTTGGTTGCTTCACTGCCTTGTCTATTATGAATAAGGCTGCAGTGCAGCTTTTGCAGCCCGGGTCTTCTTCATTCTGGTCTTCTCAGGTGAGAGGCCCATTGGTGCGCCTGCTGGATTGAATGGTACCTCAATTTTTCCTTTTAAACGCAGCTCCTTTCTGTTCTCATTATTAGCGTTTAACCCTCTTACATCTCCCCAGCAGCTAGAGGGTACAGAGTTCTCTAAAATCTCTTCAGCATTTATTGTTTGTAGACTTTTTGCCAATGGTCAGTCGACTGGTGTGAGTTGAAAAGTTTTTGTAGATTAGATTACATGAGTCTAATACTTCCTGAGGCTGAGCTTTTATCCATTTTCCTTTCTTTAAAAAGAGAGTGAGTAAAACTTACCTCTTCATACTACCTTCGTGAACATTTTGCCTGTTTTGAATTCTTTTATCCATTCCCTACATCAGCACAATTTTGAGGGCAGGTGTCCTTTACAGCCCTGAGTCCTTGTGAATGGTAAGTGACCATTAGCTGTGGGTTAATAGCTGCTCTTGCGGGAATCGGCCATAAGGCGGCAGCATTTCTCCTTTACCAAATCTGGTTACTAGGGCAACAGAGCCTTACTGGAAGTGGTGTTCTAGGTTGTAAATTAGAATGGAATGTGCGAGCAAAAAGCCCTTTAAGTTTATGTCTCATTACTTCTTGTTGGTATTTTTACCTTAATTTTAATTTTTATCACAGCAAACTTGATTACAATGTTTTGTTTGTTCTAGGTGTGCAAGATGTGGTTCTTTCACACATATACATATATCTATTCTTCTTCGGATCCTTTTCCCATGTAGGTTATGACACAATGTTGAGTAGTCTTCCCTTGGTATTGGGTAGGTCTTTGGTGATTATATATTTCACATGTGTTTGTATCTCTCTGTTAACCTCAATATGGTAATGTATCCAATCCTCACACCTTTCCATTTGGTGAACCATAATTTTTTTAATGAATCTATGATAGTGTTTGTCTGTGGAAATATCTTTGTTTATATCATTTTTTAGGTAACCCCTATATGTGATATGATAGGATATGTGTCTTTCGCTTTCTCACTTACTCCAAGTTGCGTGATTACTTCTAGACTCATCTATGGTGCTGCAAATGGCATTGTTTCATTTTTTCACTAGCTCATAGTCCATCTGTACAGGTAGCAGTTCTTCTTGGTCCACCCATCTGTCGATCGGCTTTTTGGTTACTTCCATATCTTGGCTATTGTAATAGTATGCAATGCAGATTTGCGTGGCTGTGTCCTTCCAATTCTGTCTTCTTAGTTTATAGGTCCGGGAATACGTCTGCTGGATCATATGGTAGCTCAGTGTTTACCTTTAAAAGGCACCTCTGTTCTGTTCTCCTTAGTGGCTCTTTCTAGGTTACGTCCCACTTAAAGTGGAGGGCATGTATTTCTTCCCAGCACCTTCAGGATTTATTCTTTGTAGTTTTTGCTGATGATTATTCTGAGTGGTGTGAGCTGATACCTCTTTGTGGTTGAATTTGCATGTGTCTCATAATGCGTTGAAATTGAGCTTTAAGATATATCCTTTTTATTTTTCCAGCTGTGATTAGAGCTTATTTCTTCAAAGTGTTTTCTTAAAGTATGTGTCACCATTTGAAATATTTTGGCCATTATCTCCCTCAAGACATTTTGAGGGCAGGTTTCATTTACAGCCCTGCAGTACTTGTTCACATGAAGTGACCATTAGCTCAGGCTTTAAACCTGCTTTTGCAGGTAACGGCCAGAGAGTGGCAGCCTTTCTTCGTTTCCCATGCTGGTAGTAGGGAAACAGACCTACCGGCCAGTGGTGTTCTTCGGTTATAAATTAGAGTGCAATGCGCCCAGATAAACCCACAAATGTTGATGTCTCCTTGCTTTTGTTTATTTTTAAATTTAATTTATATTTATTATTAGAGTAATATTCCATTGTGTACATGGACCACTTCTTCTTGGTGCATTCCTCGGTTGATGGACATTTTCATTGCTTCCAAGTGCTGGCTATGGTAAATCTTGCTGGTGTACAGGTTTGCCAGCCTGTGTCTTTTTGATTCTCATTTTCTCAGGTGATAGGCCAAGCAGTGGTTGTGATTGATTGACTGGTAGCTCAATGTTTCCCTTTTCAAATCACCTACATTGTGTTTTCATTAGTGGCTCTTTACATGCCCCCCCTTACAACCGAGGGTACGCATTTCTCCACACTCCCTTCACCGTTTATTTTTTGCAGCATTATTCCTAATGGCCATTCTGACTGCTGTGATCTGATAGGTTTTTGTAATATGGGTATGCATGTCATTAAAATTTTTAAAATTAACCATATTCCTATGCCTTTTTCTTTTCTCTTAAAAGAAAAAAACGTGAGTACAATATACCTCTTGAAATTGTCTTCTTCGAAGGTTGCCCTCTTCTGAAGTTTTTGGTCGATTTTTGACCCCAGAAATTTTCTGGAAGGCAGGTGCCATTTACAGAAATGCAAGTTGGTGAAAATTTAGTCACCTTTTGCAGTGGGTTCAAAGCTGCTGTTGTGGGAAACGGCCACAAGGAGGTAGCATTTCTCCATTCCCCAATCTGGGTACTAGGGCAGCAGAGCCTTTCTGGAAGTCATTGTCCTAGGTTGTAAATTAGAATGGAATTTGCCAGGAGAAATCCCCATAAGTTTATGTCTCATTACTTCTTCTTGGTTTTAAAATTTTTTTAATCTGGGTAAAGTTTAGAATATTGTTTGTCCTAGGTGTACACAATCTGGTTCATTTACACATTATGTATGTCTATTACTGTACAGATCCTCTTCCCATGTAAAATATTACAGTGTTCTGTCGACCTCCCTTGCTATATGTTCGGTCTTTTTGATACATGTATATACTATGTATTTGTATATGTATAGTAACACTAATCTTCATTTCTCAATTTCCCCCCTCCTTTCCTTTTCGATGAGCATAGTTTGTTTTCTAAGCCTGTGAGTGTCTTTCTCTTTGGAAATATGTTCATCTGTGTCAGTTATTAGATAATGCCATAAGTGATAATATAGGATATAGGTCTTTTGCTTTCCGACCTACTTCATGTTTTGTGATTATCTCCAGGCTCATCTACGGTGCCTCAAAGAGCAGTGCTTCAATGTTTTCCATAGCTAATATTCCATTGTGTACATGGACCACTTCTTCTTGGTGCATTCCTCTGTTGATGGACATTTTCGTTGCTTCCAAGTGTTGCCTTTGGTAAATATTGCTGGAGTACAGGTTTGCCAGCCTGTGATTTTTGATTTTCATTTTCTCAGGTGGTAGACCCAGCAGTGGGTATGATTGATTGACTGGTATGGTAGCTCAACGTTTACCTTTCCAAGGCACCTCAATTGTGCTTTCATTAGTGGCTCTTACCACATCCCCCTTAGAATCGAGGGTACGCATTTCTCCACAATCACATCAGCATTTATTGTTTGCAGCATTTTTGTTGAGGGCCGTTCTGACTGGTGTGAGCTGATAGTTTTTTGTAATTTGGGTTTACATGTCTGTAAAAATTCCTACAATTCATCATTTTTCAACGCCTTTTTCTTTTCTGTTAAAAGAAAAAAGGAAAAAAGTGTGAGTATAATATACCTCTTCAAATTTTCTTTTTGGAAGGTTGCACTCTGGAATTTTTTGGTCGATTTTCCACCTCAGTATTTTTTGGAGGGCCGGTGTCATTTACAGACCTGCAATGGGTGAATATTTAGTGACCTTTTGCAGTGGGTTTTAAGCTGCTGTTGTGGGAAACGGCCACAAGGATGCAGCATTTCTCCATTCCCAAATCTGGGTACTAGGGCAGCAGAGCCATTCTGGAAGTTGTTTGCCTAGGTTTTAAATTTGGATGGAATGTGCCAGGAAAACCCCCCATAAGTTTATGTCTCATTACTCCTAGTTCGTTGTTTTAATTTTTTCAATTGGTGTTATGGTTAGAAAGTTGCTCGTCAAAGGTATACATACTCTGGTTCATCTACATATTCTATATAACTATTTATTTAGAGGTCCTCTTCCCGTGTAAATTATTACAGAGTGTTCCGTAATTCTTCCTTGCTATATGGTCGGTCTTTTTGATATATGTATATAATATGTATTTGTATACATATGGTAACGGTAATCTTCATTTATCCATTCCCCCCACCTTTCCTTTTAGATAAGCATAGTTTTTCTTTAATAAGTCTGTGATTGACTTTCTCTGTGGAAATATTTTCATTTGTGTCAGTTAGTAGATAACGCCTATAAGTGATATCGTAGGATATAGGACTTTTGCTTTCCGACTTACCTCATGTTCTGTGATTATCTCCAAGATCATCTATGGTGCCTCAAAGAGCAGTGTTTCATTGTTTTGCATGGCTAGTATTCATTGTGTACACGGACCACTTCTTCTTTATCCTTTCATCTGTTGATGGACATTTTGGTTGCTTCACTGCCTTGTCTATTATGAATAAGGCTGCAGTGCAGCTTTTGCAGCCCGGGTCTTCTTCATTCTGGTCTTCTCAGGTGAGAGGCCCATTGGTGCGCCTGCTGGATTGAATGGTACCTCAATTTTTCCTTTTAAACGCAGCTCCTTTCTGTTCTCATTATTAGCGTTTAACCCTCTTACATCTCCCCAGCAGCTAGAGGGTACAGAGTTCTGTAAAATCTCTTCAGCATTTATTGTTTGTAGACTTTTTGCCAATGGTCAGTCGACTGGTGTGAGTTGAAAAGTTTTTGTAGATTAGATTACATGAGTCTAATACTTCCTGAGGCTGAGCTTTTATCCATTTTCCTTTCTTTAAAAAGAGAGTGAGTAAAACTTACCTCTTCATACTACCTTCGTGAACATTTTGCCTGTTTTGAATTCTTTTATCCATTCCCTACATCAGCACAATTTTGAGGGCAGGTGTCCTTTACAGCCCTGAGTCCTTGTGAATGGTAAGTGACCATTAGCTGTGGGTTAATAGCTGCTCTTGCGGGAATCGGCCACAAGGCGGCAGCATTTCTCCTTTACCAAATCTGGTTACTAGGGCAACAGAGCCTTACTGGAAGTGGTGTTCTAGGTTGTAAATTAGAATGGAATGTGCGAGCAAAAAGCCCTTTAAGTTTATGTCTCATTACTTCTTGTTGGTATTTTTACCTTAATTTTAATTTTTATCACAGCAAACTTGATTACAATGTTTTGTTTGTTCTAGGTGTGCAAGATGTGGTTCTTTCACACATATACATATATCTATTCTTCTTCGGATCCTTTTCCCATGTAGGTTATGACACAATGTTGAGTAGTCTTCCCTTGGTATTGGGTAGGTCTTTGGTGATTATATATTTCACATGTGTTTGTATCTCTCTGTTAACCTCAATATGGTAATGTATCCAATCCTCACACCTTTCCATTTGGTGAACCATAATTTTTTTAATGAATCTATGATAGTGTTTGTCTGTGGAAATATCTTTGTTTATATCATTTTTTAGGTAACCCCTATATGTGATATGATAGGATATGTGTCTTTCGCTTTCTCACTTACTCCAAGTTGCGTGATTACTTCTAGACTCATCTATGGTGCTGCAAATGGCATTGTTTCATTTTTTCACTAGCTCATAGTCCATCTGTACAGGTAGCAGTTCTTCTTGGTCCACCCATCTGTCGATCGGCTTTTTGGTTACTTCCATATCTTGGCTATTGTAATAGTATGCAATGCAGATTTGCGTGGCTGTGTCCTTCCAATTCTGTCTTCTTAGTTTATAGGTCCGGGAATACGTCTGCTGGATCATATGGTAGCTCAGTGTTTACCTTTAAAAGGCACCTCTGTTCTGTTCTCCTTAGTGGCTCTTTCTAGGTTACGTCCCACTTAAAGTGGAGGGCATGTATTTCTTCCCAGCACCTTCAGGATTTATTCTTTGTAGTTTTTGCTGATGATTATTCTGAGTGGTGTGAGCTGATACCTCTTTGTGGTTGAATTTGCATGTGTCTCATAATGCGTTGAAATTGAGCTTTAAGATATATCCTTTTTATTTTTCCAGCTGTGATTAGAGCTTATTTCTTCAAAGTGTTTTCTTAAAGTATGTGTCACCATTTGAAATATTTTGGCCATTATCTCCCTCAAGACATTTTGAGGGCAGGTTTCATTTACAGCCCTGCAGTACTTGTTCACATGAAGTGACCATTAGCTCAGGCTTTAAACCTGCTTTTGCAGGTAACGGCCAGAGAGTGGCAGCCTTTCTTCGTTTCCCATGCTGGTAGTAGGGAAACAGACCTACCGGCCAGTGGTGTTCTTCGGTTATAAATTAGAGTGCAATGTGCCCAGATAAACCCACAAATGTTGATGTCTCCTTGCTTTTGTTTGTTTTTAAATTTAATTTATATTTATTATTAGAGTAATATTCCATTGTGTACATGGACCACTTCTTCTTGGTGCATTCCTCGGTTGATGGACATTTTCATTGCTTCCAAGTGCTGGCTATGGTAAATCTTGCTGGTGTACAGGTTTGCCAGCCTGTGTCTTTTTGATTCTCATTTTCTCAGGTGATAGGCCAAGCAGTGGTTGTGATTGATTGACTGGTAGCTCAATGTTTCCCTTTTCAAATCACCTACATTGTGTTTTCATTAGTGGCTCTTTACATGCCCCCCCTTACAACCGAGGGTACGCATTTCTCCACACTCCCTTCACCGTTTATTTTTTGCAGCATTATTCCTAATGGCCATTCTGACTGCTGTGATCTGATAGGTTTTTGTAATATGGGTATGCATGTCATTAAAATTTTTAAAATTAACCATATTCCTATGCCTTTTTCTTTTCTCTTAAAAGAAAAAACCGTGAGTACAATATACCTCTTGAAATTGCCTTCTTCGAAGGTTGCCCTCTTCTGAAGTTTTTGGTCGATTTTTGACCCCAGAAATTTTCTGGAAGGCAGGTGCCACTTACAGAAATGCAAGTTGGTGAAAATTTAGTCACCTTTTGCAGTGGGTTCAAAGCTGCTGTTGTGGGAAACGGCCACAAGGAGGTAGCATTTCTCCATTCCCCAATCTGGGTACTAGGGCAGCAGAGCCTTTCTGGAAGTCATTGTCCTAGGTTGTAAATTAGAATGGAATTTGCCAGGAGAAATCCCCATAAGTTTATGTCTCATTACTTCTTCTTGGTTTTAAAATTTTTTTAATCTGGGTAAAGTTTAGAATATTGTTTGTCCTAGGTGTACACAATCTGGTTCATTTACACATTATGTATGTCTATTACTGTACAGATCCTCTTCCCATGTAAAATATTACAGTGTTCTGTCGACCTCCCTTGCTATATGTTCGGTCTTTTTGATACATGTATATACTATGTATTTGTATATGTATAGTAACACTAATCTTCATTTCTCAATTTCCCCCCTCCTTTCCTTTTCGATGAGCATAGTTTGTTTTCTAAGCCTGTGAGTGTCTTTCTCTTTGGAAATATGTTCATCTGTGTCAGTTATTAGATAATGCCATAAGTGATAATATAGGATATAGGTCTTTTGCTTTCCGACCTACTTCATGTTTTGTGATTATCTCCAGGCTCATCTACGGTGCCTCAAAGAGCAGTGCTTCAATGTTTTCCATAGCTAATATTCCATTGTGTACATGGACCACTTCTTCTTGGTGCATTCCTCTGTTGATGGACATTTTCGTTGCTTCCAAGTGTTGCCTTTGGTAAATATTGCTGGAGTACAGGTTTGCCAGCCTGTGATTTTTGATTTTCATTTTCTCAGGTGGTAGACCCAGCAGTGGGTATGATTGATTGACTGGTATGGTAGCTCAACGTTTACCTTTCCAAGGCACCTCAATTGTGCTTTCATTAGTGGCTCTTACCACATCCCCCTTAGAATCGAGGGTACGCATTTCTCCACAATCACATCAGCATTTATTGTTTGCAGCATTTTTGTTGAGGGCCGTTCTGACTGGTGTGAGCTGATAGTTTTTTGTAATTTGGGTTTACATGTCTGTAAAAATTCCTACAATTCATCATTTTTCCACGCCTTTTTCTTTTCTGTTAAAAGAAAAAAGGAAAAAAGTGTGAGTATAATATACCTCTTCAAATTTTCTTTTTGGAAGGTTGCACTCTGGAATTTTTTGGTCGATTTTCCACCTCAGTATTTTTTGGAGGGCCGGTGTCATTTACAGACCTGCAATGGGTGAATATTTAGTGACCTTTTGCAGTGGGTTTTAAGCTGCTGTTGTGGGAAACGGCCACAAGGATGCAGCATTTCTCCATTCCCAAATCTGGGTACTAGGGCAGCAGAGCCATTCTGGAAGTTGTTTGCCTAGGTTTTAAATTTGGATGGAATGTGCCAGGAAAACCCCCCATAAGTTTATGTCTCATTACTCCTAGTTCGTTGTTTTAATTTTTTCAATTGGGGTTATGGTTAGAATGTTGCTCGTCAAAGGTATACATACTCTGGTTCATCTACATATTCTATATAACTATTTATTTAGAGGTCCTCTTCCCGTGTAAATTATTACAGAGTGTTCCGTAATTCTTCCTTGCTATATGGTCGGTCTTTTTGATATATGTATATAATATGTATTTGTATACATATGGTAACGGTAATCTTCATTTATCCATTCCCCCCACCTTTCCTTTTAGATAAGCATAGTTTTTCTTTAATAAGTCTGTGATTGACTTTCTCTGTGGAAATATTTTCATTTGTGTCAGTTATTAGATAACGCCTATAAGTGATATCGTAGGATATAGGACTTTTGCTTTCCGACTTACCTCATGTTCTGTGATTATCTCCAAGATCATCTATGGTGCCTCAAATAGCAGTGTTTCATTGTTTTGCATGGCTAGTATTCATTGTGTACATGGACCACTTCTTCTTTATCCTTTCATCTGTTGATGGACATTTTGGTTGCTTCACTGCCTTGTCTATTATGAATAAGGCTGCAGTGCAGCTTTTGCAGCCCGGGTCTTCTTCATTCTGGTCTTCTCAGGTGAGAGGCCCATTGGTGCGCCTGCTGGATTGAATGGTACCTCAATTTTTCCTTTTAAACGCAGCTCCTTTCTGTTCTCATTATTAGCGTTTAACCCTCTTACATCTCCACAGCAGCTAGAGGGTACAGAGTTCTCTAAAATCTCTTCAGCATTTATTGTTTGTAGACTTTTTGCCAATGGTCAGTCGACTGGTGTGAGTTGAAAAGTTTTTGTAGATTAGATTACATGAGTCTAATACTTCCTGAGGCTGAGCTTTTATCCATTTTCCTTTCTTTAAAAAGAGAGTGAGTAAAACTTACCTCTTCATACTACCTTCGTGAACATTTTGCCTGTTTTGAATTCTTTTATCCATTCCCTACATCAGCACAATTTTGAGGGCAGGTGTCCTTTACAGCCCTGAGTCCTTGTGAATGGTAAGTGACCATTAGCTGTGGGTTAATAGCTGCTCTTGCGGGAATCGGCCACAAGGCGGCAGCATTTCTCCTTTACCAAATCTGGTTACTAGGGCAACAGAGCCTTACTGGAAGTGGTGTTCTAGGTTGTAAATTAGAATGGAATGTGCGAGCAAAAAGCCCTTTAAGTTTATGTCTCATTACTTCTTGTTGGTATTTTTACCTTAATTTTAATTTTTATCACAGCAAACTTGATTACAATGTTTTGTTTGTTCTAGGTGTGCAAGATGTGGTTCTTTCACACATATACATATATCTATTCTTCTTCGGATCCTTTTCCCATGTAGGTTATGACACAATGTTGAGTAGTCTTCCCTTGGTATTGGGTAGGTCTTTGGTGATTATATATTTCACATGTGTTTGTATCTCTCTGTTAACCTCAATATGGTAATGTATCCAATCCTCACACCTTTCCATTTGGTGAACCATAATTTTTTTAATGAATCTATGATAGTGTTTGTCTGTGGAAATATCTTTGTTTATATCATTTTTTAGGTAACCCCTATATGTGATATGATAGGATATGTGTCTTTCGCTTTCTCACTTACTCCAAGTTGCGTGATTACTTCTAGACTCATCTATGGTGCTGCAAATGGCATTGTTTCATTTTTTCACTAGCTCATAGTCCATCTGTACAGGTAGCAGTTCTTCTTATTCCACCCATCTGTCGATCGGCTTTTTGGTTACTTCCATATCTTGGCTATTGTAATAGTATGCAATGCAGATTTGCGTGGCTGTGTCCTTCCAATTCTGTCTTCTTAGTTTATAGGTCCGGGAATACGTCTGCTGGATCATATGGTAGCTCAGTGTTTACCTTTAAAAGGCACCTCTGTTCTGTTCTCCTTAGTGGCTCTTTCTAGGTTACGTCCCACTTAAAGTGGAGGGCATGTATTTCTTCCCAGCACCTTCAGGATTTATTCTTTGTAGTTTTTGCTGATGATTATTCTGAGTGGTGTGAGCTGATACCTCTTTGTGGTTGAATTTGCATGTGTCTCATAATGCGTTGAAATTGAGCTTTAAGATATATCCTTTTTATTTTTCCAGCTGTGATTAGAGCTTATTTCTTCAAAGTGTTTTCTTAAAGTATGTGTCACCATTTGAAATATTTTGGCCATTATCTCCCTCAAGACATTTTGAGGGCAGGTTTCATTTACAGCCCTGCAGTACTTGTTCACATGAAGTGACCATTAGCTCAGGCTTTAAACCTGCTTTTGCAGGTAACGGCCAGAGAGTGGCAGCCTTTCTTCGTTTCCCATGCTGGTAGTAGGGAAACAGACCTACCGGCCAGTGGTGTTCTTCGGTTATAAATTAGAGTGCAATGTGTCCAGATAAACCCACAAATGTTGATGTCTCCTTGCTTTTGTTTGTTTTTAAATTTAATTTATATTTATTATTAGAGTAATATTCCATTGTGTACATGGACCACTTCTTCTTGGTGCATTCCTCGGTTGATGGACATTTTCATTGCTTCCAAGTGCTGGCTATGGTAAATCTTGCTGGTGTACAGGTTTGCCAGCCTGTGTCTTTTTGATTCTCATTTTCTCAGGTGATAGGCCAAGCAGTGGTTGTGATTGATTGACTGGTAGCTCAATGTTTCCCTTTTCAAATCACCTACATTGTGTTTTCATTAGTGGCTCTTTACATGCCCCCCCTTACAACCGAGGGTACGCATTTCTCCACACTCCCTTCACCGTTTATTTTTTGCAGCATTATTCCTAATGGCCATTCTGACTGCTGTGATCTGATAGGTTTTTGTAATATGGGTATGCATGTCATTAAAATTTTTAAAATTAACCATATTCCTATGCCTTTTTCTTTTCTCTTAAAAGAAAAAACCGTGAGTACAATATACCTCTTGAAATTGCCTTCTTCGAAGGTTGCCCTCTTCTGAAGTTTTTGGTCGATTTTTGACCCCAGAAATTTTCTGGAAGGCAGGTGCCATTTACAGAAATGCAAGTTGGTGAAAATTTAGTCACCTTTTGCAGTGGGTTCAAAGCTGCTGTTGTGGGAAATGGCCACAAGGAGGTAGCATTTCTCCATTCCCCAATCTGGGTACTAGGGCAGCAGAGCCTTTCTGGAAGTCATTGTCCTAGGTTGTAAATTAGAATGGAATTTGCCAGGAGAAATCCCCATAAGTTTATGTCTCATTACTTCTTCTTGGTTTTAAAATTTTTTTAATCTGGGTAAAGTTTAGAATATTGTTTGTCCTAGGTGTACACAATCTGGTTCATTTACACATTATGTATGTCTATTACTGTACAGATCCTCTTCCCATGTAAAATATTACAGTGTTCTGTCGACCTCCCTTGCTATATGTTCGGTCTTTTTGATACATGTATATACTATGTATTTGTATATGTATAGTAACACTAATCTTCATTTCTCAATTTCCCCCCTCCTTTCCTTTTCGATGAGCATAGTTTGTTTTCTAAGCCTGTGAGTGTCTTTCTCTTTGGAAATATGTTCATCTGTGTCAGTTATTAGATAATGCCATAAGTGATAATATAGGATATAGGTCTTTTGCTTTCCGACCTACTTCATGTTTTGTGATTATCTCCAGGCTCATCTACGGTGCCTCAAAGAGCAGTGCTTCAATGTTTTCCATAGCTAATATTCCATTGTGTACATGGACCACTTCTTCTTGGTGCATTCCTCTGTTGATGGACATTTTCGTTGCTTCCAAGTGTTGCCTTTGGTAAATATTGCTGGAGTACAGGTTTGCCAGCCTGTGATTTTTGATTTTCATTTTCTCAGGTGGTAGACCCAGCAGTGGGTATGATTGATTGACTGGTATGGTAGCTCAACGTTTACCTTTCCAAGGCACCTCAATTGTGCTTTCATTAGTGGCTCTTACCACATCCCCCTTAGAATCGAGGGTACGCATTTCTCCACAATCACATCAGCATTTAATGTTTGCAGCATTTTTGTTGAGGGCCGTTCTGACTGGTGTGAGCTGATAGTTTTTTGTAATTTGGGTTTACATGTCTGTAAAAATTCCTACAATTCATCATTTTTCCACGCCTTTTTCTTTTCTGTTAAAAGAAAAAAGGAAAAAAGTGTGAGTATAATATACCTCTTCAAATTTTCTTTTTGGAAGGTTGCACTCTGGAATTTTTTGGTCGATTTTCCACCTCAGTATTTTTTGGAGGGCCGGTGTCATTTACAGACCTGCAATGGGTGAATATTTAGTGACCTTTTGCAGTGGGTTTTAAGCTGCTGTTGTGGGAAACGGCCACAAGGATGCAGCATTTCTCCATTCCCAAATCTGGGTACTAGGGCAGCAGAGCCATTCTGGAAGTTGTTTGCCTAGGTTTTAAATTTGGATGGAATGTGCCAGGAAAACCCCCCATAAGTTTATGTCTCATTACTCCTAGTTCGTTGTTTTAATTTTTTCAATTGGGGTTATGGTTAGAATGTTGCTCGTCAAAGGTATACATACTCTGGTTCATCTACATATTCTATATAACTATTTATTTAGAGGTCCTCTTCCCGTGTAAATTATTACAGAGTGTTCCGTAATTCTTCCTTGCTATATGGTCGGTCTTTTTGATATATGTATATAATATGTATTTGTATACATATGGTAACGGTAATCTTCATTTATCCATTCCCCCCACCTTTCCTTTTAGATAAGCATAGTTTTTCTTTAATAAGTCTGTGATTGACTTTCTCTGTGGAAATATTTTCATTTGTGTCAGTTAGTAGATAACGCCTATAAGTGATATCGTAGGATATAGGACTTTTGCTTTCCGACTTACCTCATGTTCTGTGATTATCTCCAAGATCATCTATGGTGCCTCAAAGAGCAGTGTTTCATTGTTTTGCATGGCTAGTATTCATTGTGTACACGGACCACTTCTTCTTTATCCTTTCATCTGTTGATGGACATTTTGGTTGCTTCACTGCCTTGTCTATTATGAATAAGGCTGCAGTGCAGCTTTTGCAGCCCGGGTCTTCTTCATTCTGGTCTTCTCAGGTGAGAGGCCCATTGGTGCGCCTGCTGGATTGAATGGTACCTCAATTTTTCCTTTTAAACGCAGCTCCTTTCTGTTCTCATTATTAGCGTTTAACCCTCTTACATCTCCCCAGCAGCTAGAGGGTACAGAGTTCTGTAAAATCTCTTCAGCATTTATTGTTTGTAGACTTTTTGCCAATGGTCAGTCGACTGGTGTGAGTTGAAAAGTTTTTGTAGATTAGATTACATGAGTCTAATACTTCCTGAGGCTGAGCTTTTATCCATTTTCCTTTCTTTAAAAAGAGAGTGAGTAAAACTTACCTCTTCATACTACCTTCGTGAACATTTTGCCTGTTTTGAATTCTTTTATCCATTCCCTACATCAGCACAATTTTGAGGGCAGGTGTCCTTTACAGCCCTGAGTCCTTGTGAATGGTAAGTGACCATTAGCTGTGGGTTAATAGCTGCTCTTGCGGGAATCGGCCACAAGGCGGCAGCATTTCTCCTTTACCAAATCTGGTTACTAGGGCAACAGAGCCTTACTGGAAGTGGTGTTCTAGGTTGTAAATTAGAATGGAATGTGCGAGCAAAAAGCCCTTTAAGTTTATGTCTCATTACTTCTTGTTGGTATTTTTACCTTAATTTTAATTTTTATCACAGCAAACTTGATTACAATGTTTTGTTTGTTCTAGGTGTGCAAGATGTGGTTCTTTCACACATATACATATATCTATTCTTCTTCGGATCCTTTTCCCATGTAGGTTATGACACAATGTTGAGTAGTCTTCCCTTGGTATTGGGTAGGTCTTTGGTGATTATATATTTCACATGTGTTTGTATCTCTCTGTTAACCTCAATATGGTAATGTATCCAATCCTCACACCTTTCCATTTGGTGAACCATAATTTTTTTAATGAATCTATGATAGTGTTTGTCTGTGGAAATATCTTTGTTTATATCATTTTTTAGGTAACCCCTATATGTGATATGATAGGATATGTGTCTTTCGCTTTCTCACTTACTCCAAGTTGCGTGATTACTTCTAGACTCATCTATGGTGCTGCAAATGGCATTGTTTCATTTTTTCACTAGCTCATAGTCCATCTGTACAGGTAGCAGTTCTTCTTGGTCCACCCATCTGTCGATGGGCTTTTTGGTTACTTCCATATCTTGGCTATTGTAATAGTATGCAATGCAGATTTGCGTGGCTGTGTCCTTCCAATTCTGTCTTCTTAGTTTATAGGTCCGGGAATACGTCTGCTGGATCATATGGTAGCTCAGTGTTTACCTTTAAAAGGCACCTCTGTTCTGTTCTCCTTAGTGGCTCTTTCTAGGTTACGTCCCACTTAAAGTGGAGGGCATGTATTTCTTCCCAGCACCTTCAGGATTTATTCTTTGTAGTTTTTGCTGATGATTATTCTGAGTGGTGTGAGCTGATACCTCTTTGTGGTTGAATTTGCATGTGTCTCATAATGCGTTGAAATTGAGCTTTAAGATATATCCTTTTTATTTTTCCAGCTGTGATTAGAGCTTATTTCTTCAAAGTGTTTTCTTAAAGTATGTGTCACCATTTGAAATATTTTGGCCATTATCTCCCTCAAGACATTTTGAGGGCAGGTTTCATTTACAGCCCTGCAGTACTTGTTCACATGAAGTGACCATTAGCTCAGGCTTTAAACCTGCTTTTGCAGGTAACGGCCAGAGAGTGGCAGCCTTTCTTCGTTTCCCATGCTGGTAGTAGGGAAACAGACCTACCGGCCAGTGGTGTTCTTCGGTTATAAATTAGAGTGCAATGTGCCCAGATAAACCCACAAATGTTGATGTCTCCTTGCTTTTGTTTGTTTTTAAATTTAATTTATATTTATTATTAGAGTAATATTCCATTGTGTACATGGACCACTTCTTCTTGGTGCATTCCTCGGTTGATGGACATTTTCATTGCTTCCAAGTGCTGGCTATGGTAAATCTTGCTGGTGTACAGGTTTGCCAGCCTGTGTCTTTTTGATTCTCATTTTCTCAGGTGATAGGCCAAGCAGTGGTTGTGATTGATTGACTGGTAGCTCAATGTTTCCCTTTTCAAATCACCTACATTGTGTTTTCATTAGTGGCTCTTTACATGCCCCCCCTTACAACCGAGGGTACGCATTTCTCCACACTCCCTTCACCGTTTATTTTTTGCAGCATTATTCCTAATGGCCATTCTGACTGCTGTGATCTGATAGGTTTTTGTAATATGGGTATGCATGTCATTAAAATTTTTAAAATTAACCATATTCCTATGCCTTTTTCTTTTCTCTTAAAAGAAAAAACCGTGAGTACAATATACCTCTTGAAATTGCCTTCTTCGAAGGTTGCCCTCTTCTGAAGTTTTTGGTCGATTTTTGACCCCAGAAATTTTCTGGAAGGCAGGTGCCATTTACAGAAATGCAAGTTGGTGAAAATTTAGTCACCTTTTGCAGTGGGTTCAAAGCTGCTGTTGTGGGAAACGGCCATAAGGAGGTAGCGTTTCTCCATTCCCCAATCTGGGTACTAGGGCAGCAGAGCCTTTCTGGAAGTCATTGTCCTAGGTTGTAAATTAGAATGGAATTTGCCAGGAGAAATCCCCATAAGTTTATGTCTCATTACTTCTTCTTGGTTTTAAAATTTTTTTAATCTGGGTAAAGTTTAGAATATTGTTTGTCCTAGGTGTACACAATCTGGTTCATTTACACATTATGTATGTCTATTACTGTACAGATCCTCTTCCCATGTAAAATATTACAGTGTTCTGTCGACCTCCCTTGCTATATGTTCGGTCTTTTTGATACATGTATATACTATGTATTTGTATATGTATAGTAACACTAATCTTCATTTCTCAATTTCCCCCCTCCTTTCCTTTTCGATGAGCATAGTTTGTTTTCTAAGCCTGTGAGTGTCTTTCTCTTTGGAAATATGTTCATCTGTGTCAGTTATTAGATAATGCCATAAGTGATAATATAGGATATAGGTCTTTTGCTTTCCGACCTACTTCATGTTTTGTGATTATCTCCAGGCTCATCTATGGTGCCTCAAAGAGCAATGCTTCAATGTTTTCCATAGCTAATATTCCATTGTGTACATGGACCACTTCTTCTTGGTGCATTCCTCTGTTGATGGACATTTTCGTTGCTTCCAAGTGTTGCCTTTGGTAAATATTGCTGGAGTACAGGTTTGCCAGCCTGTGATTTTTGATTTTCATTTTCTCAGGTGGTAGACCCAGCAGTGGGTATGATTGATTGACTGGTATGGTAGCTCAACGTTTACCTTTCCAAGGCACCTCAATTGTGCTTTCATTAGTGGCTCTTACCACATCCCCCTTAGAATCGAGGGTACGCATTTCTCCACAATCACATCAGCATTTATTGTTTGCAGCATTTTTGTTGAGGGCCGTTCTGACTGGTGTGAGCTGATAGTTTTTTGTAATTTGGGTTTACATGTCTGTAAAAATTCCTACAATTCATCATTTTTCCACGCCTTTTTCTTTTCTGTTAAAAGAAAAAAGGAAAAAAGTGTGAGTATAATATACCTCTTCAAATTTTCTTTTTGGAAGGTTGCACTCTGGAATTTTTTGGTCGATTTTCCACCTCAGTATTTTTTGGAGGGCCGGTGTCATTTACAGACCTGCAATGGGTGAATATTTAGTGACCTTTTGCAGTGGGTTTTAAGCTGCTGTTGTGGGAAACGGCCACAAGGATGCAGCATTTCTCCATTCCCAATTCTGGGTACTAGGGCAGCAGAGCCATTCTGGAAGTTGTTTGCCTAGGTTTTAAATTTGGATGGAATGTGCCAGGAAAACCCCCCATAAGTTTATGTCTCATTACTCCTAGTTCGTTGTTTTAATTTTTTCAATTGGGGTTATGGTTAGAATGTTGCTCGTCAAAGGTATACATACTCTGGTTCATCTACATATTCTATATAACTATTTATTTAGAGGTCCTCTTCCCGTGTAAATTATTACAGAGTGTTCCGTAATTCTTCCTTGCTATATGGTCGGTCTTTTTGATATATGTATATAATATGTATTTGTATACATATGGTAACGGTAATCTTCATTTATCCATTCCCCCCACCTTTCCTTTTAGATAAGCATAGTTTTTCTTTAATAAGTCTGTGATTGACTTTCTCTGTGGAAATATTATCATTTGTGTCAGTTAGTAGATAACGCCTATAAGTGATATCGTAGGATATAGGACTTTTGCTTTCCGACTTACCTCATGTTCTGTGATTATCTCCAAGATCATCTATGGTGCCTCAAAGAGCAGTGTTTCATTGTTTTGCATGGCTAGTATTCATTGTGTACATGGACCACTTCTTCTTTATCCTTTCATCTGTTGATGGACATTTTGGTTGCTTCACTGCCTTGTCTATTATGAATAAGGCTGCAGTGCAGCTTTTGCAGCCCGGGTCTTCTTCATTCTGGTCTTCTCAGGTGAGAGGCCCATTGGTGCGCCTGCTGGATTGAATGGTACCTCAATTTTTCCTTTTAAACGCAGCTCCTTTCTGTTCTCATTTTTAGCGTTTAACCCTCTTACATCTCCCCAGCAGCTAGAGGGTACAGAGTTCTGTAAAATCTCTTCAGCATTTATTGTTTGTAGACTTTTTGCCAATGGTCAGTCGACTGGTGTGAGTTGAAAAGTTTTTGTAGATTAGATTACATGAGTCTAATACTTCCTGAGGCTGAGCTTTTATCCATTTTCCTTTCTTTAAAAAGAGAGTGAGTAAAACTTACCTCTTCATACTACCTTCGTGAACATTTTGCCTGTTTTGAATTCTTTTATCCATTCCCTACATCAGCACAATTTTGAGGGCAGGTGTCCTTTACAGCCCTGAGTCCTTGTGAATGGTAAGTGACCATTAGCTGTGGGTTAATAGCTGCTCTTGCGGGAATCGGCCACAAGGCGGCAGCATTTCTCCTTTACCAAATCTGGTTACTAGGGCAACAGAGCCTTACTGGAAGTGGTGTTCTAGGTTGTAAATTAGAATGGAATGTGCGAGCAAAAAGCCCTTTAAGTTTATGTCTCATTACTTCTTGTTGGTATTTTTACCTTAATTTTAATTTTTATCACAGCAAACTTGATTACAATGTTTTGTTTCTTCTAGGTGTGCAAGATGTGGTTCTTTCACACATATACATATATCTATTCTTCTTCGGATCCTTTTCCCATGTAGGTTATGACACAATGTTGAGTAGTCTTCCCTTGGTATTGGGTAGGTCTTTGGTGATTATATATTTCACATGTGTTTGTATGTCTCTGTTAACCTCAATATGGCAATGTATCCAATCCTCACACCTTTCCATTTGGTGAACCATAATTTTTTTAATGAATCTATGATAGTGTTTGTCTGTGGAAATATCTTTGTTTATATCATTTTTTAGGTAACCCCTATATGTGATATGATAGGATATGTGTCTTTCGCTTTCTCACTTACTCCAAGTTGCGTGATTACTTCTAGACTCATCTATGGTGCTGCAAATGGCATTGTTTCATTTTTTCACTAGCTCATAGTCCATCTGTACAGGTAGCAGTTCTTCTTGGTCCACCCATCTGTCGATGGGCTTTTTGGTTACTTCCATATCTTGGCTATTGTAATAGTATGCAATGCAGATTTGCGTGGCTGTGTCCTTCCAATTCTGTCTTCTTAGTTTATAGGTCCGGGAATACGTCTGCTGGATCATATGGTAGCTCAGTGTTTACCTTTAAAAGGCACCTCTGTTCTGTTCTCCTTAGTGGCTCTTTCTAGGTTACGTCCCACTTAAAGTGGAGGGCATGTATTTCTTCCCAGCACCTTCAGGATTTATTCTTTGTAGTTTTTGCTGATGATTATTCTGAGTGGTGTGAGCTGATACCTCTTTGTGGTTGAATTTGCATGTGTCTCATAATGCGTTGAAATTGAGCTTTAAGATATATCCTTTTTATTTTTCCAGCTGTGATTAGAGCTTATTTCTTCAAAGTGTTTTCTTAAAGTATGTGTCACCATTTGAAATATTTTGGCCATTATCTCCCTCAAGACATTTTGAGGGCAGGTTTCATTTACAGCCCTGCAGTACTTGTTCACATGAAGTGACCATTAGCTCAGGCTTTAAACCTGCTTTTGCAGGTAACGGCCAGAGAGTGGCAGCCTTTCTTCGTTTCCCATGCTGGTAGTAGGGAAACAGACCTACCGGCCAGTGGTGTTCTTCGGTTATAAATTAGAGTGCAATGTGCCCAGATAAACCCACAAATGTTGATGTCTCCTTGCTTTTGTTTGTTTTTAAATTTAATTTATATTTATTATTAGAGTAATATTCCATTGTGTACATGGACCACTTCTTCTTGGTGCATTCCTCGGTTGATGGACATTTTCATTGCTTCCAAGTGCTGGCTATGGTAAATCTTGCTGGTGTACAGGTTTGCCAGCCTGTGTCTTTTTGATTCTCATTTTCTCAGGTGATAGGCCAAGCAGTGGTTGTGATTGATTGACTGGTAGCTCAATGTTTCCCTTTTCAAATCACCTACATTGTGTTTTCATTAGTGGCTCTTTACATGCCCCCCCTTACAACCGAGGGTACGCATTTCTCCACACTCCCCTCACCGTTTATTTTTTGCAGCATTATTCCTAATGGCCATTCTGACTGCTGTGATCTGATAGGTTTTCGTAATATGGGTATGCATGTCATTAAAATTTTTAAAATTAACCATATTCCTATGCCTTTTTCTTTTCTCTTAAAAGAAAAAACCGTGAGTACAATATACCTCTTGAAATTGTCTTCTTCGAAGGTTGCCCTCTTCTGAAGTTTTTGGTCGATTTTTGACCCCAGAAATTTTCTGGAAGGCAGGTGCCATTTACAGAAATGCAAGTTGGTGAAAATTTAGTCACCTTTTGCAGTGGGTTCAAAGCTGCTGTTGTGGGAAACGGCCACAAGGAGGTAGCGTTTCTCCATTCCCCAATCTGGGTACTAGGGCAGCAGAGCCTTTCTGGAAGTCATTGTCCTAGGTTGTAAATTAGAATGGAATTTGCCAGGAGAAATCCCCATAAGTTTATGTCTCATTACTTCTTCTTGGTTTTAAAATTTTTTTAATCTGGGTAAAGTTTAGAATATTGTTTGTCCTAGGTGTACACAATCTGGTTCATTTACACATTATGTATGTCTATTACTGTACAGATCCTCTTCCCATGTAAAATATTACAGTGTTCTGTCGACCTCCCTTGCTATATGTTCGGTCTTTTTGATACATGTATATACTATGTATTTGTATATGTATAGTAACACTAATCTTCATTTCTCAATTTCCCCCCTCCTTTCCTTTTCGATGAGCATAGTTTGTTTTCTAAGCCTGTGAGTGTCTTTCTCTTTGGAAATATGTTCATCTGTGTCAGTTATTAGATAATGCCATAAGTGATAATATAGGATATAGGTCTTTTGCTTTCCGACCTACTTCATGTTTTGTGATTATCTCCAGGCTCATCTATGGTGCCTCAAAGAGCAGTGCTTCAATGTTTTCCATAGCTAATATTCCATTGTGTACATGGACCACTTCTTCTTGGTGCATTCCTCTGTTGATGGACATTTTCGTTGCTTCCAAGTGTTGCCTTTGGTAAATATTGCTGGAGTACAGGTTTGCCAGCCTGTGATTTTTGATTTTCATTTTCTCAGGTGGTAGACCCAGCAGTGGGTATGATTGATTGACTGGTATGGTAGCTCAACGTTTACCTTTCCAAGGCACCTCAATTGTGCTTTCATTAGTGGCTCTTACCACATCCCCCTTAGAATCGAGGGTACGCATTTCTCCACAATCACATCAGCATTTATTGTTTGCAGCATTTTTGTTGAGGGCCGTTCTGACTGGTGTGAGCTGATAGTTTTTTGTAATTTGGGTTTACATGTCTGTAAAAATTCCTACAATTCATCATTTTTCCACGCCTTTTTCTTTTCTGTTAAAAGAAAAAAGGAAAAAAGTGTGAGTATAATATACCTCTTCAAATTTTCTTTTTGGAAGGTTGCACTCTGGAATTTTTTGGTCGATTTTCCACCTCAGTATTTTTTGGAGGGCCGGTGTCATTTACAGACCTGCAATGGGTGAATATTTAGTGACCTTTTGCAGTGGGTTTTAAGCTGCTGTTGTGGGAAACGGCCACAAGGATGCAGCATTTCTCCATTCCCAAATCTGGGTACTAGGGCAGCAGAGCCATTCTGGAAGTTGTTTGCCTAGGTTTTAAATTTGGATGGAATGTGCCAGGAAAACCCCCCATAAGTTTATGTCTCATTACTCCTAGTTCGTTGTTTTAATTTTTTCAATTGGGGTTATGGTTAGAATGTTGCTCGTCAAAGGTATACATACTCTGGTTCATCTACATATTCTATATAACTATTTATTTAGAGGTCCTCTTCCCGTGTAAATTATTACAGAGTGTTCCGTAATTCTTCCTTGCTATATGGTCGGTCTTTTTGATATATGTATATAATATGTATTTGTATACATATGGTAACGGTAATCTTCATTTATCCATTCCCCCCACCTTTCCTTTTAGATAAGCATAGTTTTTCTTTAATAAGTCTGTGATTGACTTTCTCTGTGGAAATATTTTCATTTGTGTCAGTTAGTAGATAACGCCTATAAGTGATATCGTAGGATATAGGACTTTTGCTTTCCGACTTACCTCATGTTCTGTGATTATCTCCAAGATCATCTATGGTGCCTCAAAGAGCAGTGTTTCATTGTTTTGCATGGCTAGTATTCATTGTGTACATGGACCACTTCTTCTTTATCCTTTCATCTGTTGATGGACATTTTGGTTGCTTCACTGCCTTGTCTATTATGAATAAGGCTGCAGTGCAGCTTTTGCAGCCCGGGTCTTCTTCATTCTGGTCTTCTCAGGTGAGAGGCCCATTGGTGCGCCTGCTGGATTGAATGGTACCTCAATTTTTCCTTTTAAACGCAGCTCCTTTCTGTTCTCATTATTAGCGTTTAACCCTCTTACATCTCCCCAGCAGCTAGAGGGTACAGAGTTCTGTAAAATCTCTTCAGCATTTATTGTTTGTAGACTTTTTGCCAATGGTCAGTCGACTGGTGTGAGTTGAAAAGTTTTTGTAGATTAGATTACATGAGTCTAATACTTCCTGAGGCTGAGCTTTTATCCATTTTCCTTTCTTTAAAAAGAGAGTGAGTAAAACTTACCTCTTCATACTACCTTCGTGAACATTTTGCCTGTTTTGAATTCTTTTATCCATTCCCTACATCAGCACAATTTTGAGGGCAGGTGTCCTTTACAGCCCTGAGTCCTTGTGAATGGTAAGTGACCATTAGCTGTGGGTTAATAGCTGCTCTTGCGGGAATCGGCCACAAGGCGGCAGCATTTCTCCTTTACCAAATCTGGTTACTAGGGCAACAGAGCCTTACTGGAAGTGGTGTTCTAGGTTGTAAATTAGAATGGAATGTGCGAGCAAAAAGCCCTTTAAGTTTATGTCTCATTACTTCTTGTTGGTATTTTTACCTTAATTTTAATTTTTATCACAGCAAACTTGATTACAATGTTTTGTTTGTTCTAGGTGTGCAAGATGTGGTTCTTTCACACATATACATATATCTATTCTTCTTCGGATCCTTTTCCCATGTAGGTTATGACACAATGTTGAGTAGTCTTCCCTTGGTATTGGGTAGGTCTTTGGTGATTATATATTTCACATGTGTTTGTATCTCTCTGTTAACCTCAATATGGTAATGTATCCAATCCTCACACCTTTCCATTTGGTGAACCATAATTTTTTTAATGAATCTATGATAGTGTTTGTCTGTGGAAATATCTTTGTTTATATCATTTTTTAGGTAACCCCTATATGTGATATGATAGGATATGTGTCTTTCGCTTTCTCACTTACTCCAAGTTGCGTGATTACTTCTAGACTCATCTATGGTGCTGCAAATGGCATTGTTTCATTTTTTCACTAGCTCATAGTCCATCTGTACAGGTAGCAGTTCTTCTTGGTCCACCCATCTGTCGATGGGCTTTTTGGTTACTTCCATATCTTGGCTATTGTAATAGTATGCAATGCAGATTTGCGTGGCTGTGTCCTTCCAATTCTGTCTTCTTAGTTTATAGGTCCGGGAATACGTCTGCTGGATCATATGGTAGCTCAGTGTTTACCTTTAAAAGGCACCTCTGTTCTGTTCTCCTTAGTGGCTCTTTCTAGGTTACGTCCCACTTAAAGTGGAGGGCATGTATTTCTTCCCAGCACCTTCAGGATTTATTCTTTGTAGTTTTTGCTGATGATTATTCTGAGTGGTGTGAGCTGATACCTCTTTGTGGTTGAATTTGCATGTGTCTCATAATGCGTTGAAATTGAGCTTTAAGATATATCCTTTTTATTTTTCCAGCTGTGATTAGAGCTTATTTCTTCAAAGTGTTTTCTTAAAGTATGTGTCACCATTTGAAATATTTTGGCCATTATCTCCCTCAAGACATTTTGAGGGCAGGTTTCATTTACAGCCCTGCAGTACTTGTTCACATGAAGTGACCATTAGCTCAGGCTTTAAACCTGCTTTTGCAGGTAACGGCCAGAGAGTGGCAGCCTTTCTTCGTTTCCCATGCTGGTAGTAGGGAAACAGACCTACCGGCCAGTGGTGTTCTTCGGTTATAAATTAGAGTGCAATGTGCCCAGATAAACCCACAAATGTTGATGTCTCCTTGCTTTTGTTTGTTTTTAAATTTAATTTATATTTATTATTAGAGTAATATTCCATTGTGTACATGGACCACTTCTTCTTGGTGCATTCCTCGGTTGATGGACATTTTCATTGCTTCCAAGTGCTGGCTATGGTAAATCTTGCTGGTGTACAGGTTTGCCAGCCTGTGTCTTTTTGATTCTCATTTTCTCAGGTGATAGGCCAAGCAGTGGTTGTGATTGATTGACTGGTAGCTCAATGTTTCCCTTTTCAAATCACCTACATTGTGTTTTCATTAGTGGCTCTTTACATGCCCCCCCTTACAACCGAGGGTACGCATTTCTCCACACTCCCCTCACCGTTTATTTTTTGCAGCATTATTCCTAATGGCCATTCTGACTGCTGTGATCTGATAGGTTTTCGTAATATGGGTATGCATGTCATTAAAATTTTTAAAATTAACCATATTCCTATGCCTTTTTCTTTTCTCTTAAAAGAAAAAACCGTGAGTACAATATACCTCTTGAAATTGTCTTCTTCGAAGGTTGCCCTCTTCTGAAGTTTTTGGTCGATTTTTGACCCCAGAAATTTTCTGGAAGGCAGGTGCCATTTACAGAAATGCAAGTTGGTGAAAATTTAGTCACCTTTTGCAGTGGGTTCAAAGCTGCTGTTGTGGGAAACGGCCACAAGGAGGTAGCGTTTCTCCATTCCCCAATCTGGGTACTAGGGCAGCAGAGCCTTTCTGGAAGTCATTGTCCTAGGTTGTAAATTAGAATGGAATTTGCCAGGAGAAATCCCCATAAGTTTATGTCTCATTACTTCTTCTTGGTTTTAAAATTTTTTTAATCTGGGTAAAGTTTAGAATATTGTTTGTCCTAGGTGTACACAATCTGGTTCATTTACACATTATGTATGTCTATTACTGTACAGATCCTCTTCCCATGTAAAATATTACAGTGTTCTGTCGACCTCCCTTGCTATATGTTCGGTCTTTTTGATACATGTATATACTATGTATTTGTATATGTATAGTAACACTAATCTTCATTTCTCAATTTCCCCCCTCCTTTCCTTTTCGATGAGCATAGTTTGTTTTCTAAGCCTGTGAGTGTCTTTCTCTTTGGAAATATGTTCATCTGTGTCAGTTATTAGATAATGCCATAAGTGATAATATAGGATATAGGTCTTTTGCTTTCCGACCTACTTCATGTTTTGTGATTATCTCCAGGCTCATCTATGGTGCCTCAAAGAGCAGTGCTTCAATGTTTTCCATAGCTAATATTCCATTGTGTACATGGACCACTTCTTCTTGGTGCATTCCTCTGTTGATGGACATTTTCGTTGCTTCCAAGTGTTGCCTTTGGTAAATATTGCTGGAGTACAGGTTTGCCAGCCTGTGATTTTTGATTTTCATTTTCTCAGGTGGTAGACCCAGCAGTGGGTATGATTGATTGACTGGTATGGTAGCTCAACGTTTACCTTTCCAAGGCACCTCAATTGTGCTTTCATTAGTGGCTCTTACCACATCCCCCTTAGAATCGAGGGTACGCATTTCTCCACAATCACATCAGCATTTATTGTTTGCAGCATTTTTGTTGAGGGCCGTTCTGACTGGTGTGAGCTGATAGTTTTTTGTAATTTGGGTTTACATGTCTGTAAAAATTCCTACAATTCATCATTTTTCCACGCCTTTTTCTTTTCTGTTAAAAGAAAAAAGGAAAAAAGTGTGAGTATAATATACCTCTTCAAATTTTCTTTTTGGAAGGTTGCACTCTGGAATTTTTTGGTCGATTTTCCACCTCAGTATTTTTTGGAGGGCCGGTGTCATTTACAGACCTGTAATGGGTGAATATTTAGTGACCTTTTGCAGTGGGTTTTAAGCTGCTGTTGTGGGAAACGGCCACAAGGATGCAGCATTTCTCCATTCCCAAATCTGGGTACTAGGGCAGCAGAGCCATTCTGGAAGTTGTTTGCCTAGGTTTTAAATTTGGATGGAATGTGCCAGGAAAACCCCCCATAAGTTTATGTCTCATTACTCCTAGTTCGTTGTTTTAATTTTTTCAATTGGGGTTATGGTTAGAATGTTGCTCGTCAAAGGTATACATACTCTGGTTCATCTACATATTCTATATAACTATTTATTTAGAGGTCCTCTTCCCGTGTAAATTATTACAGAGTGTTCCGTAATTCTTCCTTGCTATATGGTCGGTCTTTTTGATATATGTATATAATATGTATTTGTATACATATGGTAACGGTAATCTTCATTTATCCATTCCCCCCACCTTTCCTTTTAGATAAGCATAGTTTTTCTTTAATAAGTCTGTGATTGACTTTCTCTGTGGAAATATTTTCATTTGTGTCAGTTAGTAGATAACGCCTATAAGTGATATCGTAGGATATAGGACTTTTGCTTTCCGACTTACCTCATGTTCTGTGATTATCTCCAAGATCATCTATGGTGCCTCAAAGAGCAGTGTTTCATTGTTTTGCATGGCTAGTATTCATTGTGTACATGGACCACTTCTTCTTTATCCTTTCATCTGTTGATGGACATTTTGGTTGCTTCACTGCCTTGTCTATTATGAATAAGGCTGCAGTGCAGCTTTTGCAGCCCGGGTCTTCTTCATTCTGGTCTTCTCAGGTGAGAGGCCCATTGGTGCGCCTGCTGGATTGAATGGTACCTCAATTTTTCCTTTTAAACGCAGCTCCTTTCTGTTCTCATTATTAGCGTTTAACCCTCTTACATCTCCCCAGCAGCTAGAGGGTACAGAGTTCTGTAAAATCTCTTCAGCATTTATTGTTTGTAGACTTTTTGCCAATGGTCAGTCGACTGGTGTGAGTTGAAAAGTTTTTGTAGATTAGATTACATGAGTCTAATACTTCCTGAGGCTGAGCTTTTATCCATTTTCCTTTCTTTAAAAAGAGAGTGAGTAAAACTTACCTCTTCATACTACCTTCGTGAACATTTTGCCTGTTTTGAATTCTTTTATCCATTCCCTACATCAGCACAATTTTGAGGGCAGGTGTCCTTTACAGCCCTGAGTCCTTGTGAATGGTAAGTGACCATTAGCTGTGGGTTAATAGCTGCTCTTGCGGGAATCGGCCACAAGGCGGCAGCATTTCTCCTTTACCAAATCTGGTTACTAGGGCAACAGAGCCTTACTGGAAGTGGTGTTCTAGGTTGTAAATTAGAATGGAATGTGCGAGCAAAAAGCCCTTTAAGTTTATGTCTCATTACTTCTTGTTGGTATTTTTACCTTAATTTTAATTTTTATCACAGCAAACTTGATTACAATGTTTTGTTTGTTCTAGGTGTGCAAGATGGGGTTCTTTCACACATATACATATATCTATTCTTCTTCGGATCCTTTTCCCATGTAGGTTATGACACAATGTTGAGTAGTCTTCCCTTGGTATTGGGTAGCTCTTTGGTGATTATATATTTCACATGTGTTTGTATCTCTCTGTTAACCTCAGTATGGTAATGTATCCAATCCTCACACCTTTCCATTTGGTGAACCATAATTTTTTTAATGAATCTATGATAGTGTTTGTCTGTGGAAATATCTTTGTTTATATCATTTTTTAGGTAACCCCTATATGTGATATGATAGGATATGTGTCTTTCGCTTTCTCACTTACTCCAAGTTGCGTGATTACTTCTAGACTCATCTATGGTGCTGCAAATGGCATTGTTTCATTTTTTCACTAGCTCATAGTCCATCTGTACAGGTAGCAGTTCTTCTTGGTCCACCCATCTGTCGATGGGCTTTTTGGTTACTTCCATATCTTGGCTATTGTAATAGTATGCAATGCAGATTTGCGTGGCTGTGTCCTTCCAATTCTGTCTTCTTAGTTTATAGGTCCGGGAATACGTCTGCTGGATCATATGGTAGCTCAGTGTTTACCTTTAAAAGGCACCTCTGTTCTGTTCTCCTTAGTGGCTCTTTCTAGGTTACGTCCCACTTAAAGTGGAGGGCATGTATTTCTTCCCAGCACCTTCAGGATTTATTCTTTGTAGTTTTTGCTGATGATTATTCTGAGTGGTGTGAGCTGATACCTCTTTGTGGTTGAATTTGCATGTGTCTCATAATGCGTTGAAATTGAGCTTTAAGATATATCCTTTTTATTTTTCCAGCTGTGATTAGAGCTTATTTCTTCAAAGTGTTTTCTTAAAGTATGTGTCACCATTTGAAATATTTTGGCCATTATCTCCCTCAAGACATTTTGAGGGCAGGTTTCATTTACAGCCCTGCAGTACTTGTTCACATGAAGTGACCATTAGCTCAGGCTTTAAACCTGCTTTTGCAGGTAACGGCCAGAGAGTGGCAGCCTTTCTTCGTTTCCCATGCTGGTAGTAGGGAAACAGACCTACCGGCCAGTGGTGTTCTTCGGTTATAAATTAGAGTGCAATGTGCCCAGATAAACCCACAAATGTTGATGTCTCCTTGCTTTTGTTTGTTTTTAAATTTAATTTATATTTATTATTAGAGTAATATTCCATTGTGTACATGGACCACTTCTTCTTGGTGCATTCCTCGGTTGATGGACATTTTCATTGCTTCCAAGTGCTGGCTATGGTAAATCTTGCTGGTGTACAGGTTTGCCAGCCTGTGTCTTTTTGATTCTCATTTTCTCAGGTGATAGGCCAAGCAGTGGTTGTGATTGATTGACTGGTAGCTCAATGTTTCCCTTTTCAAATCACCTACATTGTGTTTTCATTAGTGGCTCTTTACATGCCCCCCCTTACAACCGAGGGTACGCATTTCTCCACACTCCCCTCACCGTTTATTTTTTGCAGCATTATTCCTAATGGCCATTCTGACTGCTGTGATCTGATAGGTTTTCGTAATATGGGTATGCATGTCATTAAAATTTTTAAAATTAACCATATTCCTATGCCTTTTTCTTTTCTCTTAAAAGAAAAAACCGTGAGTACAATATACCTCTTGAAATTGCCTTCTTCGAAGGTTGCCCTCTTCTGAAGTTTTTGGTCGATTTTTGACCCCAGAAATTTTCTGGAAGGCAGGTGCCATTTACAGAAATGCAAGTTGGTGAAAATTTAGTCACCTTTTGCAGTGGGTTCAAAGCTGCTGTTGTGGGAAACGGCCACAAGGAGGTAGCGTTTCTCCATTCCCCAATCTGGGTACTAGGGCAGCAGAGCCTTTCTGGAAGTCATTGTCCTAGGTTGTAAATTAGAATGGAATTTGCCAGGAGAAATCCCCATAAGTTTATGTCTCATTACTTCTTCTTGGTTTTAAAATTTTTTTAATCTGGGTAAAGTTTAGAATATTGTTTGTCCTAGGTGTACACAATCTGGTTCATTTACACATTATGTATGTCTATTACTGTACAGATCCTCTTCCCATGTAAAATATTACAGTGTTCTGTCGACCTCCCTTGCTATATGTTCGGTCTTTTTGATACATGTATATACTATGTATTTGTATATGTATAGTAACACTAATCTTCATTTCTCAATTTCCCCCCTCCTTTCCTTTTCGATGAGCATAGTTTGTTTTCTAAGCCTGTGAGTGTCTTTCTCTTTGGAAATATGTTCATCTGTGTCAGTTATTAGATAATGCCATAAGTGATAATATAGGATATAGGTCTTTTGCTTTCCGACCTACTTCATGTTTTGTGATTATCTCCAGGCTCATCTACGGTGCCTCAAAGAGCAGTGCTTCAATGTTTTCCATAGCTAATATTCCATTGTGTACATGGACCACTTCTTCTTGGTGCATTCCTCTGTTGATGGACATTTTCGTTGCTTCCAAGTGTTGCCTTTGGTAAATATTGCTGGAGTACAGGTTTGCCAGCCTGTGATTTTTGATTTTCATTTTCTCAGGTGGTAGACCCAGCAGTGGGTATGATTGATTGACTGGTATGGTAGCTCAACGTTTACCTTTCCAAGGCACCTCAATTGTGCTTTCATTAGTGGCTCTTACCACATCCCCCTTAGAATCGAGGGTACGCATTTCTCCACAATCACATCAGCATTTATTGTTTGCAGCATTTTTGTTGAGGGCCGTTCTGACTGGTGTGAGCTGATAGTTTTTTGTAATTTGGGTTTACATGTCTGTAAAAATTCCTACAATTCATCATTTTTCCACGCCTTTTTCTTTTCTGTTAAAAGAAAAAAGGAAAAAAGTGTGAGTATAATATACCTCTTCAAATTTTCTTTTTGGAAGGTTGCACTCTGGAATTTTTTGGTCGATTTTCCACCTCAGTATTTTTTGGAGGGCCGGTGTCATTTACAGACCTGCAATGGGTGAATATTTAGTGACCTTTTGCAGTGGGTTTTAAGCTGCTGTTGTGGGAAACGGCCCCAAGGATGCAGCATTTCTCCATTCCCAAATCTGGGTACTAGGGCAGCAGAGCCATTCTGGAAGTTGTTTGCCTAGGTTTTAAATTTGGATGGAATGTGCCAGGAAAACCCCCCATAAGTTTATGTCTCATTACTCCTAGTTCGTTGTTTTAATTTTTTCAATTGGGGTTATGGTTAGAATGTTGCTCGTCAAAGGTATACATACTCTGGTTCATCTACATATTCTATATAACTATTTATTTAGAGGTCCTCTTCCCGTGTAAATTATTACAGAGTGTTCCGTAATTCTTCCTTGCTATCTGGTCGGTCTTTTTGATATATGTATATAATATGTATTTGTATACATATGGTAACGGTAATCTTCATTTATCCATTCCCCCCACCTTTCCTTTTAGATAAGCATAGTTTTTCTTTAATAAGTCTGTGATTGACTTTCTCTGTGGAAATATTTTCATTTGTGTCAGTTAGTAGATAACGCCTATAAGTGATATCGTAGGATATAGGACTTTTGCTTTCCGACTTACCTCATGTTCTGTGATTATCTCCAAGATCATCTATGGTGCCTCAAAGAGCAGTGTTTCATTGTTTTGCATGGCTAGTATTCATTGTGTACATGGACCACTTCTTCTTTATCCTTTCATCTGTTGATGGACATTTTGGTTGCTTCACTGCCTTGTCTATTATGAATAAGGCTGCAGTGCAGCTTTTGCAGCCCGGGTCTTCTTCATTCTGGTCTTCTCAGGTGAGAGGCCCATTGGTGCGCCTGCTGGATTGAATGGTACCTCAATTTTTCCTTTTAAACGCAGCTCCTTTCTGTTCTCATTATTAGCGTTTAACCCTCTTACATCTCCCCAGCAGCTAGAGGGTACAGAGTTCTGTAAAATCTCTTCAGCATTTATTGTTTGTAGACTTTTTGCCAATGGTCAGTCGACTGGTGTGAGTTGAAAAGTTTTTGTAGATTAGATTACATGAGTCTAATACTTCCTGAGGCTGAGCTTTTATCCATTTTCCTTTCTTTAAAAAGAGAGTGAGTAAAACTTACCTCTTCATACTACCTTCGTGAACATTTTGCCTGTTTTGAATTCTTTTATCCATTCCCTACATCAGCACAATTTTGAGGGCAGGTGTCCTTTACAGCCCTGAGTCCTTGTGAATGGTAAGTGACCATTAGCTGTGGGTTAATAGCTGCTCTTGCGGGAATCGGCCACAAGGCGGCAGCATTTCTCCTTTACCAAATCTGGTTACTAGGGCAACAGAGCCTTACTGGAAGTGGTGTTCTAGGTTGTAAATTAGAATGGAATGTGCGAGCAAAAAGCCCTTTAAGTTTATGTCTCATTACTTCTTGTTGGTATTTTTACCTTAATTTTAATTTTTATCACAGCAAACTTGATTACAATGTTTTGTTTGTTCTAGGTGTGCAAGATGGGGTTCTTTCACACATATACATATATCTATTCTTCTTCGGATCCTTTTCCCATGTAGGTTATGACACAATGTTGAGTAGTCTTCCCTTGGTATTGGGTAGCTCTTTGGTGATTATATATTTCACATGTGTTTGTATCTCTCTGTTAACCTCAGTATGGTAATGTATCCAATCCTCACACCTTTCCATTTGGTGAACCATAATTTTTTTAATGAATCTATGATAGTGTTTGTCTGTGGAAATATCTTTGTTTATATCATTTTTTAGGTAACCCCTATATGTGATATGATAGGATATGTGTCTTTCGCTTTCTCACTTACTCCAAGTTGCGTGATTACTTCTAGACTCATCTATGGTGCTGCAAATGGCATTGTTTCATTTTTTCACTAGCTCATAGTCCATCTGTACAGGTAGCAGTTCTTCTTGGTCCACCCATCTGTCGATGGGCTTTTTGGTTACTTCCATATCTTGGCTATTGTAATAGTATGCAATGCAGATTTGCGTGGCTGTGTCCTTCCAATTCTGTCTTCTTAGTTTATAGGTCCGGGAATACGTCTGCTGGATCATATGGTAGCTCAGTGTTTACCTTTAAAAGGCACCTCTGTTCTGTTCTCCTTAGTGGCTCTTTCTAGGTTACGTCCCACTTAAAGTGGAGGGCATGTATTTCTTCCCAGCACCTTCAGGATTTATTCTTTGTAGTTTTTGCTGATGATTATTCTGAGTGGTGTGAGCTGATACCTCTTTGTGGTTGAATTTGCATGTGTCTCATAATGCGTTGAAATTGAGCTTTAAGATATATCCTTTTTATTTTTCCAGCTGTGATTAGAGCTTATTTCTTCAAAGTGTTTTCTTAAAGTATGTGTCACCATTTGAAATATTTTGGCCATTATCTCCCTCAAGACATTTTGAGGGCAGGTTTCATTTACAGCCCTGCAGTACTTGTTCACATGAAGTGACCATTAGCTCAGGCTTTAAACCTGCTTTTGCAGGTAACGGCCAGAGAGTGGCAGCCTTTCTTCGTTTCCCATGCTGGTAGTAGGGAAACAGACCTACCGGCCAGTGGTGTTCTTCGGTTATAAATTAGAGTGCAATGTGCCCAGATAAACCCACAAATGTTGATGTCTCCTTGCTTTTGTTTGTTTTTAAATTTAATTTATATTTATTATTAGAGTAATATTCCATTGTGTACATGGACCACTTCTTCTTGGTGCATTCCTCGGTTGATGGACATTTTCATTGCTTCCAAGTGCTGGCTATGGTAAATCTTGCTGGTGTACAGGTTTGCCAGCCTGTGTCTTTTTGATTCTCATTTTCTCAGGTGATAGGCCAAGCAGTGGTTGTGATTGATTGACTGGTAGCTCAATGTTTCCCTTTTCAAATCACCTACATTGTGTTTTCATTAGTGGCTCTTTACATGCCCCCCCTTACAACCGAGGGTACGCATTTCTCTACACTCCCCTCACCGTTTATTTTTTGCAGCATTATTCCTAATGGCCATTCTGACTGCTGTGATCTGATAGGTTTTCGTAATATGGGTATGCATGTCATTAAAATTTTTAAAATTAACCATATTCCTATGCCTTTTTCTTTTCTCTTAAAAGAAAAAACCGTGAGTACAATATACCTCTTGAAATTGTCTTCTTCGAAGGTTGCCCTCTTCTGAAGTTTTTGGTCGATTTTTGAACCCAGAAATTTTCTGGAAGGCAGGTGCCATTTACAGAAATGCAAGTTGGTGAAAATTTAGTCACCTTTTGCAGTGGGTTCAAAGCTGCTGTTGTGGGAAACGGCCACAAGGAGGTAGCGTTTCTCCATTCCCCAATCTGGGTACTAGGGCAGCAGAGCCTTTCTGGAAGTCATTGTCCTAGGTTGTAAATTAGAATGGAATTTGCCAGGAGAAATCCCCATAAGTTTATGTCTCATTACTTCTTCTTGGTTTTAAAATTTTTTTAATCTGGGTAAAGTTTAGAATATTGTTTGTCCTAGGTGTACACAATCTGGTTCATTTACACATTATGTATGTCTATTACTGTACAGATCCTCTTCCCATGTAAAATATTACAGTGTTCTGTCGACCTCCCTTGCTATATGTTCGGTCTTTTTGATACATGTATATACTATGTATTTGTATATGTATAGTAACACTAATCTTCATTTCTCAATTTCCCCCCTCCTTTCCTTTTCGATGAGCATAGTTTGTTTTCTAAGCCTGTGAGTGTCTTTCTCTTTGGAAATATGTTCATCTGTGTCAGTTATTAGATAATGCCATAAGTGATAATATAGGATATAGGTCTTTTGCTTTCCGACCTACTTCATGTTTTGTGATTATCTCCAGGCTCATCTACGGTGCCTCAAAGAGCAGTGCTTCAATGTTTTCCATAGCTAATATTCCATTGTGTACATGGACCACTTCTTCTTGGTGCATTCCTCTGTTGATGGACATTTTCGTTGCTTCCAAGTGTTGCCTTTGGTAAATATTGCTGGAGTACAGGTTTGCCAGCCTGTGATTTTTGATTTTCATTTTCTCAGGTGGTAGACCCAGCAGTGGGTATGATTGATTGACTGGTATGGTAGCTCAACGTTTACCTTTCCAAGGCACCTCAATTGTGCTTTCATTAGTGGCTCTTACCACATACCCCTTAGAATCGAGGGTACGCATTTCTCCACAATCACATCAGCATTTATTGTTTGCAGCATTTTTGTTGAGGGCCGTTCTGACTGGTGTGAGCTGATAGTTTTTTGTAATTTGGGTTTACATGTCTGTAAAAATTCCTACAATTCATCATTTTTCCACGCCTTTTTCTTTTCTGTTAAAAGAAAAAAGGAAAAAAGTGTGAGTATAATATACCTCTTCAAATTTTCTTTTTGGAAGGTTGCACTCTGGAATTTTTTGGTCGATTTTCCACCTCAGTATTTTTTGGAGGGCCGGTGTCATTTACAGACCTGCAATGGGTGAATATTTAGTGACCTTTTGCAGTGGGTTTTAAGCTGCTGTTGTGGGAAACGGCCCCAAGGATGCAGCATTTCTCCATTCCCAAATCTGGGTACTAGGGCAGCAGAGCCATTCTGGAAGTTGTTTGCCTAGGTTTTAAATTTGGATGGAATGTGCCAGGAAAACCCCCCATAAGTTTATGTCTCATTACTCCTAGTTCGTTGTTTTAATTTTTTCAATTGGGGTTATGGTTAGAATGTTGCTCGTCAAAGGTATACATACTCTGGTTCATCTACATATTCTATATAACTATTTATTTAGAGGTCCTCTTCCCGTGTAAATTATTACAGAGTGTTCCGTAATTCTTCCTTGCTATATGGTCGGTCTTTTTGATATATGTATATAATATGTATTTGTATACATATGGTAACGGTAATCTTCATTTATCCATTCCCCCCACCTTTCCTTTTAGATAAGCATAGTTTTTCTTTAATAAGTCTGTGATTGACTTTCTCTGTGGAAATATTTTCATTTGTGTCAGTTAGTAGATAACGCCTATAAGTGATATCGTAGGATATAGGACTTTTGCTTTCCGACTTACCTCATGTTCTGTGATTATCTCCAAGATCATCTATGGTGCCTCAAAGAGCAGTGTTTCATTGTTTTGCATGGCTAGTATTCATTGTGTACATGGACCACTTCTTCTTTATCCTTTCATCTGTTGATGGACATTTTGGTTGCTTCACTGCCTTGTCTATTATGAATAAGGCTGCAGTGCAGCTTTTGCAGCCCGGGTCTTCTTCATTCTGGTCTTCTCAGGTGAGAGGCCCATTGGTGCGCCTGCTGGATTGAATGGTACCTCAATTTTTCCTTTTAAACGCAGCTCCTTTCTGTTCTCATTATTAGCGTTTAACCCTCTTACATCTCCCCAGCAGCTAGAGGGTACAGAGTTCTGTAAAATCTCTTCAGCATTTATTGTTTGTAGACTTTTTGCCAATGGTCAGTCGACTGGTGTGAGTTGAAAAGTTTTTGTAGATTAGATTACATGAGTCTAATACTTCCTGAGGCTGAGCTTTTATCCATTTTCCTTTCTTTAAAAAGAGAGTGAGTAAAACTTACCTCTTCATACTACCTTCGTGAACATTTTGCCTGTTTTGAATTCTTTTATCCATTCCCTACATCAGCACAATTTTGAGGGCAGGTGTCCTTTACAGCCCTGAGTCCTTGTGAATGGTAAGTGACCATTAGCTGTGGGTTAATAGCTGCTCTTGCGGGAATCGGCCACAAGGCGGCAGCATTTCTCCTTTACCAAATCTGGTTACTAGGGCAACAGAGCCTTACTGGAAGTGGTGTTCTAGGTTGTAAATTAGAATGGAATGTGCGAGCAAAAAGCCCTTTAAGTTTATGTCTCATTACTTCTTGTTGGTATTTTTACCTTAATTTTAATTTTTATCACAGCAAACTTGATTACAATGTTTTGTTTGTTCTAGGTGTGCAAGATGGGGTTCTTTCACACATATACATATATCTATTCTTCTTCGGATCCTTTTCCCATGTAGGTTATGACACAATGTTGAGTAGTCTTCCCTTGGTATTGGGTAGCTCTTTGGTGATTATATATTTCACATGTGTTTGTATCTCTCTGTTAACCTCAGTATGGTAATGTATCCAATCCTCACACCTTTCCATTTGGTGAACCATAATTTTTTTAATGAATCTATGATAGTGTTTGTCTGTGGAAATATCTTTGTTTATATCATTTTTTAGGTAACCCCTATATGTGATATGATAGGATATGTGTCTTTCGCTTTCTCACTTACTCCAAGTTGCGTGATTACTTCTAGACTCATCTATGGTGCTGCAAATGGCATTGTTTCATTTTTTCACTAGCTCATAGTCCATCTGTACAGGTAGCAGTTCTTCTTGGTCCACCCATCTGTCGATGGGCTTTTTGGTTACTTCCATATCTTGGCTATTGTAATAGTATGCAATGCAGATTTGCGTGGCTGTGTCCTTCCAATTCTGTCTTCTTAGTTTATAGGTCCGGGAATACGTCTGCTGGATCATATGGTAGCTCAGTGTTTACCTTTAAAAGGCACCTCTGTTCTGTTCTCCTTAGTGGCTCTTTCTAGGTTACGTCCCACTTAAAGTGGAGGGCATGTATTTCTTCCCAGCACCTTCAGGATTTATTCTTTGTAGTTTTTGCTGATGATTATTCTGAGTGGTGTGAGCTGATACCTCTTTGTGGTTGAATTTGCATGTGTCTCATAATGCGTTGAAATTGAGCTTTAAGATATATCCTTTTTATTTTTCCAGCTGTGATTAGAGCTTATTTCTTCAAAGTGTTTTCTTAAAGTATGTGTCACCATTTGAAATATTTTGGCCATTATCTCCCTCAAGACATTTTGAGGGCAGGTTTCATTTACAGCCCTGCAGTACTTGTTCACATGAAGTGACCATTAGCTCAGGCTTTAAACCTGCTTTTGCAGGTAACGGCCAGAGAGTGGCAGCCTTTCTTCGTTTCCCATGCTGGTAGTAGGGAAACAGACCTACCGGCCAGTGGTGTTCTTCGGTTATAAATTAGAGTGCAATGTGCCCAGATAAACCCACAAATGTTGATGTCTCCTTGCTTTTGTTTGTTTTTAAATTTAATTTATATTTATTATTAGAGTAATATTCCATTGTGTACATGGACCACTTCTTCTTGGTGCATTCCTCGGTTGATGGACATTTTCATTGCTTCCAAGTGCTGGCTATGGTAAATCTTGCTGGTGTACAGGTTTGCCAGCCTGTGTCTTTTTGATTCTCATTTTCTCAGGTGATAGGCCAAGCAGTGGTTGTGATTGATTGACTGGTAGCTCAATGTTTCCCTTTTCAAATCACCTACATTGTGTTTTCATTAGTGGCTCTTTACATGCCCCCCCTTACAACCGAGGGTACGCATTTCTCTACACTCCCCTCACCGTTTATTTTTTGCAGCATTATTCCTAATGGCCATTCTGACTGCTGTGATCTGATAGGTTTTCGTAATATGGGTATGCATGTCATTAAAATTTTTAAAATTAACCATATTCCTATGCCTTTTTCTTTTCTCTTAAAAGAAAAAACCGTGAGTACAATATACCTCTTGAAATTGTCTTCTTCGAAGGTTGCCCTCTTCTGAAGTTTTTGGTCGATTTTTGAACCCAGAAATTTTCTGGAAGGCAGGTGCCATTTACAGAAATGCAAGTTGGTGAAAATTTAGTCACCTTTTGCAGTGGGTTCAAAGCTGCTGTTGTGGGAAACGGCCACAAGGAGGTAGCGTTTCTCCATTCCCCAATCTGGGTACTAGGGCAGCAGAGCCTTTCTGGAAGTCATTGTCCTAGGTTGTAAATTAGAATGGAATTTGCCAGGAGAAATCCCCATAAGTTTATGTCTCATTACTTCTTCTTGGTTTTAAAATTTTTTTAATCTGGGTAAAGTTTAGAATATTGTTTGTCCTAGGTGTACACAATCTGGTTCATTTACACATTATGTATGTCTATTACTGTACAGATCCTCTTCCCATGTAAAATATTACAGTGTTCTGTCGACCTCCCTTGCTATATGTTCGGTCTTTTTGATACATGTATATACTATGTATTTGTATATGTATAGTAACACTAATCTTCATTTCTCAATTTCCCCCCTCCTTTCCTTTTCGATGAGCATAGTTTGTTTTCTAAGCCTGTGAGTGTCTTTCTCTTTGGAAATATGTTCATCTGTGTCAGTTATTAGATAATGCCATAAGTGATAATATAGGATATAGGTCTTTTGCTTTCCGACCTACTTCATGTTTTGTGATTATCTCCAGGCTCATCTACGGTGCCTCAAAGAGCAGTGCTTCAATGTTTTCCATAGCTAATATTCCATTGTGTACATGGACCACTTCTTCTTGGTGCATTCCTCTGTTGATGGACATTTTCGTTGCTTCCAAGTGTTGCCTTTGGTAAATATTGCTGGAGTACAGGTTTGCCAGCCTGTGATTTTTGATTTTCATTTTCTCAGGTGGTAGACCCAGCAGTGGGTATGATTGATTGACTGGTATGGTAGCTCAACGTTTACCTTTCCAAGGCACCTCAATTGTGCTTTCATTAGTGGCTCTTACCACATCCCCCTTAGAATCGAGGGTACGCATTTCTCCACAATCACATCAGCATTTATTGTTTGCAGCATTTTTGTTGAGGGCCGTTCTGACTGGTGTGAGCTGATAGTTTTTTGTAATTTGGGTTTACATGTCTGTAAAAATTCCTACAATTCATCATTTTTCCACGCCTTTTTCTTTTCTGTTAAAAGAAAAAAGGAAAAAAGTGTGAGTATAATATACCTCTTCAAATTTTCTTTTTGGAAGGTTGCACTCTGGAATTTTTTGGTCGATTTTCCACCTCAGTATTTTTTGGAGGGCCGGTGTCATTTACAGACCTGCAATGGGTGAATATTTAGTGACCTTTTGCAGTGGGTTTTAAGCTGCTGTTGTGGGAAACGGCCCCAAGGATGCAGCATTTCTCCATTCCCAAATCTGGGTACTAGGGCAGCAGAGCCATTCTGGAAGTTGTTTGCCTAGGTTTTAAATTTGGATGGAATGTGCCAGGAAAACCCCCCATAAGTTTATGTCTCATTACTCCTAGTTCGTTGTTTTAATTTTTTCAATTGGGGTTATGGTTAGAATGTTGCTCGTCAAAGGTATACATACTCTGGTTCATCTACATATTCTATATAACTATTTATTTAGAGGTCCTCTTCCCGTGTAAATTATTACAGAGTGTTCCGTAATTCTTCCTTGCTATATGGTCGGTCTTTTTGATATATGTATATAATATGTATTTGTATACATATGGTAACGGTAATCTTCATTTATCCATTCCCCCCACCTTTCCTTTTAGATAAGCATAGTTTTTCTTTAATAAGTCTGTGATTGACTTTCTCTGTGGAAATATTTTCATTTGTGTCAGTTAGTAGATAACGCCTATAAGTGATATCGTAGGATATAGGACTTTTGCTTTCCGACTTACCTCATGTTCTGTGATTATCTCCAAGATCATCTATGGTGCCTCAAAGAGCAGTGTTTCATTGTTTTGCATGGCTAGTATTCATTGTGTACATGGACCACTTCTTCTTTATCCTTTCATCTGTTGATGGACATTTTGGTTGCTTCACTGCCTTGTCTATTATGAATAAGGCTGCAGTGCAGCTTTTGCAGCCCGGGTCTTCTTCATTCTGGTCTTCTCAGGTGAGAGGCCCATTGGTGCGCCTGCTGGATTGAATGGTACCTCAATTTTTCCTTTTAAACGCAGCTCCTTTCTGTTCTCATTATTAGCGTTTAACCCTCTTACATCTCCCCAGCAGCTAGAGGGTACAGAGTTCTGTAAAATCTCTTCAGCATTTATTGTTTGTAGACTTTTTGCCAATGGTCAGTCGACTGGTGTGAGTTGAAAAGTTTTTGTAGATTAGATTACATGAGTCTAATACTTCCTGAGGCTGAGCTTTTATCCATTTTCCTTTCTTTAAAAAGAGAGTGAGTAAAACTTACCTCTTCATACTACCTTCGTGAACATTTTGCCTGTTTTGAATTCTTTTATCCATTCCCTACATCAGCACAATTTTGAGGGCAGGTGTCCTTTACAGCCCTGAGTCCTTGTGAATGGTAAGTGACCATTAGCTGTGGGTTAATAGCTGCTCTTGCGGGAATCGGCCACAAGGCGGCAGCATTTCTCCTTTACCAAATCTGGTTACTAGGGCAACAGAGCCTTACTGGAAGTGGTGTTCTAGGTTGTAAATTAGAATGGAATGTGCGAGCAAAAAGCCCTTTAAGTTTATGTCTCATTACTTCTTGTTGGTATTTTTACCTTAATTTTAATTTTTATCACAGCAAACTTGATTACAATGTTTTGTTTGTTCTAGGTGTGCAAGATGGGGTTCTTTCACACATATACATATATCTATTCTTCTTCGGATCCTTTTCCCATGTAGGTTATGACACAATGTTGAGTAGTCTTCCCTTGGTATTGGGTAGCTCTTTGGTGATTATATATTTCACATGTGTTTGTATCTCTCTGTTAACCTCAGTATGGTAATGTATCCAATCCTCACACCTTTCCATTTGGTGAACCATAATTTTTTTAATGAATCTATGATAGTGTTTGTCTGTGGAAATATCTTTGTTTATATCATTTTTTAGGTAACCCCTATATGTGATATGATAGGATATGTGTCTTTCGCTTTCTCACTTACTCCAAGTTGCGTGATTACTTCTAGACTCATCTATGGTGCTGCAAATGGCATTGTTTCATTTTTTCACTAGCTCATAGTCCATCTGTACAGGTAGCAGTTCTTCTTGGTCCACCCATCTGTCGATGGGCTTTTTGGTTACTTCCATATCTTGGCTATTGTAATAGTATGCAATGCAGATTTGCGTGGCTGTGTCCTTCCAATTCTGTCTTCTTAGTTTATAGGTCCGGGAATACGTCTGCTGGATCATATGGTAGCTCAGTGTTTACCTTTAAAAGGCACCTCTGTTCTGTTCTCCTTAGTGGCTCTTTCTAGGTTACGTCCCACTTAAAGTGGAGGGCATGTATTTCTTCCCAGCACCTTCAGGATTTATTCTTTGTAGTTTTTGCTGATGATTATTCTGAGTGGTGTGAGCTGATACCTCTTTGTGGTTGAATTTGCATGTGTCTCATAATGCGTTGAAATTGAGCTTTAAGATATATCCTTTTTATTTTTCCAGCTGTGATTAGAGCTTATTTCTTCAAAGTGTTTTCTTAAAGTATGTGTCACCATTTGAAATATTTTGGCCATTATCTCCCTCAAGACATTTTGAGGGCAGGTTTCATTTACAGCCCTGCAGTACTTGTTCACATGAAGTGACCATTAGCTCAGGCTTTAAACCTGCTTTTGCAGGTAACGGCCAGAGAGTGGCAGCCTTTCTTCGTTTCCCATGCTGGTAGTAGGGAAACAGACCTACCGGCCAGTGGTGTTCTTCGGTTATAAATTAGAGTGCAATGTGCCCAGATAAACCCACAAATGTTGATGTCTCCTTGCTTTTGTTTGTTTTTAAATTTAATTTATATTTATTATTAGAGTAATATTCCATTGTGTACATGGACCACTTCTTCTTGGTGCATTCCTCGGTTGATGGACATTTTCATTGCTTCCAAGTGCTGGCTATGGTAAATCTTGCTGGTGTACAGGTTTGCCAGCCTGTGTCTTTTTGATTCTCATTTTCTCAGGTGATAGGCCAAGCAGTGGTTGTGATTGATTGACTGGTAGCTCAATGTTTCCCTTTTCAAATCACCTACATTGTGTTTTCATTAGTGGCTCTTTACATGCCCCCCCTTACAACCGAGGGTACGCATTTCTCTACACTCCCCTCACCGTTTATTTTTTGCAGCATTATTCCTAATGGCCATTCTGACTGCTGTGATCTGATAGGTTTTCGTAATATGGGTATGCATGTCATTAAAATTTTTAAAATTAACCATATTCCTATGCCTTTTTCTTTTCTCTTAAAAGAAAAAACCGTGAGTACAATATACCTCTTGAAATTGTCTTCTTCGAAGGTTGCCCTCTTCTGAAGTTTTTGGTCGATTTTTGAACCCAGAAATTTTCTGGAAGGCAGGTGCCATTTACAGAAATGCAAGTTGGTGAAAATTTAGTCACCTTTTGCAGTGGGTTCAAAGCTGCTGTTGTGGGAAACGGCCACAAGGAGGTAGCGTTTCTCCATTCCCCAATCTGGGTACTAGGGCAGCAGAGCCTTTCTGGAAGTCATTGTCCTAGGTTGTAAATTAGAATGGAATTTGCCAGGAGAAATCCCCATAAGTTTATGTCTCATTACTTCTTCTTGGTTTTAAAATTTTTTTAATCTGGGTAAAGTTTAGAATATTGTTTGTCCTAGGTGTACACAATCTGGTTCATTTACACATTATGTATGTCTATTACTGTACAGATCCTCTTCCCATGTAAAATATTACAGTGTTCTGTCGACCTCCCTTGCTATATGTTCGGTCTTTTTGATACATGTATATACTATGTATTTGTATATGTATAGTAACACTAATCTTCATTTCTCAATTTCCCCCCTCCTTTCCTTTTCGATGAGCATAGTTTGTTTTCTAAGCCTGTGAGTGTCTTTCTCTTTGGAAATATGTTCATCTGTGTCAGTTATTAGATAATGCCATAAGTGATAATATAGGATATAGGTCTTTTGCTTTCCGACCTACTTCATGTTTTGTGATTATCTCCAGGCTCATCTACGGTGCCTCAAAGAGCAGTGCTTCAATGTTTTCCATAGCTAATATTCCATTGTGTACATGGACCACTTCTTCTTGGTGCATTCCTCTGTTGATGGACATTTTCGTTGCTTCCAAGTGTTGCCTTTGGTAAATATTGCTGGAGTACAGGTTTGCCAGCCTGTGATTTTTGATTTTCATTTTCTCAGGTGGTAGACCCAGCAGTGGGTATGATTGATTGACTGGTATGGTAGCTCAACGTTTACCTTTCCAAGGCACCTCAATTGTGCTTTCATTAGTGGCTCTTACCACATCCCCCTTAGAATCGAGGGTACGCATTTCTCCACAATCACATCAGCATTTATTGTTTGCAGCATTTTTGTTGAGGGCCGTTCTGACTGGTGTGAGCTGATAGTTTTTTGTAATTTGGGTTTACATGTCTGTAAAAATTCCTACAATTCATCATTTTTCCACGCCTTTTTCTTTTCTGTTAAAAGAAAAAAGGAAAAAAGTGTGAGTATAATATACCTCTTCAAATTTTCTTTTTGGAAGGTTGCACTCTGGAATTTTTTGGTCGATTTTCCACCTCAGTATTTTTTGGAGGGCCGGTGTCATTTACAGACCTGCAATGGGTGAATATTTAGTGACCTTTTGCAGTGGGTTTTAAGCTGCTGTTGTGGGAAACGGCCACAAGGATGCAGCATTTCTCCATTCCCAAATCTGGGTACTAGGGCAGCAGAGCCATTCTGGAAGTTGTTTGCCTAGGTTTTAAATTTGGATGGAATGTGCCAGGAAAACCCCCCATAAGTTTATGTCTCATTACTCCTAGTTCGTTGTTTTAATTTTTTCAATTGGGGTTATGGTTAGAATGTTGCTCGTCAAAGGTATACATACTCTGGTTCATCTACATATTCTATATAACTATTTATTTAGAGGTCCTCTTCCCGTGTAAATTATTACAGAGTGTTCCGTAATTCTTCCTTGCTATATGGTCGGTCTTTTTGATATATGTATATAATATGTATTTGTATACATATGGTAACGGTAATCTTCATTTATCCATTCCCCCCACCTTTCCTTTTAGATAAGCATAGTTTTTCTTTAATAAGTCTGTGATTGACTTTCTCTGTGGAAATATTTTCATTTGTGTCAGTTAGTAGATAACGCCTATAAGTGATATCGTAGGATATAGGACTTTTGCTTTCCGACTTACCTCATGTTCTGTGATTATCTCCAAGATCGTCTATGGTGCCTCAAAGAGCAGTGTTTCATTGTTTTGCATGGCTAGTATTCATTGTGTACATGGACCACTTCTTCTTTATCCTTTCATCTGTTGATGGACATTTTGGTTGCTTCACTGCCTTGTCTATTATGAATAAGGCTGCAGTGCAGCTTTTGCAGCCCGGGTCTTCTTCATTCTGGTCTTCTCAGGTGAGAGGCCCATTGGTGCGCCTGCTGGATTGAATGGTACCTCAATTTTTCCTTTTAAACGCAGCTCCTTTCTGTTCTCATTATTAGCGTTTAACCCTCTTACATCTCCCCAGCAGCTAGAGGGTACAGAGTTCTGTAAAATCTCTTCAGCATTTATTGTTTGTAGACTTTTTGCCAATGGTCAGTCGACTGGTGTGAGTTGAAAAGTTTTTGTAGATTAGATTACATGAGTCTAATACTTCCTGAGGCTGAGCTTTTATCCATTTTCCTTTCTTTAAAAAGAGAGTGAGTAAAACTTACCTCTTCATACTACCTTCGTGAACATTTTGCCTGTTTTGAATTCTTTTATCCATTCCCTACATCAGCACAATTTTGAGGGCAGGTGTCCTTTACAGCCCTGAGTCCTTGTGAATGGTAAGTGACCATTAGCTGTGGGTTAATAGCTGCTCTTGCGGGAATCGGCCACAAGGCGGCAGCATTTCTCCTTTACCAAATCTGGTTACTAGGGCAACAGAGCCTTACTGGAAGTGGTGTTCTAGGTTGTAAATTAGAATGGAATGTGCGAGCAAAAAGCCCTTTAAGTTTATGTCTCATTACTTCTTGTTGGTATTTTTACCTTAATTTTAATTTTTATCACAGCAAACTTGATTACAATGTTTTGTTTGTTCTAGGTGTGCAAGATGTGGTTCTTTCACACATATACATATATCTATTCTTCTTCGGATCCTTTTCCCATGTAGGTTATGACACAATGTTGAGTAGTCTTCCCTTGGTATTGGGTAGGTCTTTGGTGATTATATATTTCACATGTGTTTGTATCTCTCTGTTAACCTCAATATGGTAATGTATCCAATCCTCACACCTTTCCATTTGGTGAACCATAATTTTTTTAATGAATCTATGATAGTGTTTGTCTGTGGAAATATCTTTGTTTATATCATTTTTTAGGTAACCCCTATATGTGATATGATAGGATATGTGTCTTTCGCTTTCTCACTTACTCCAAGTTGCGTGATTACTTCTAGACTCATCTATGGTGCTGCAAATGGCATTGTTTCATTTTTTCACTAGCTCATAGTCCATCTGTACAGGTAGCAGTTCTTCTTGGTCCACCCATCTGTCGATGGGCTTTTTGGTTACTTCCATATCTTGGCTATTGTAATAGTATGCAATGCAGATTTGCGTGGCTGTGTCCTTCCAATTCTGTCTTCTTAGTTTATAGGTCCGGGAATACGTCTGCTGGATCATATGGTAGCTCAGTGTTTACCTTTAAAAGGCACCTCTGTTCTGTTCTCCTTAGTGGCTCTTTCTAGGTTACGTCCCACTTAAAGTGGAGGGCATGTATTTCTTCCCAGCACCTTCAGGATTTATTCTTTGTAGTTTTTGCTGATGATTATTCTGAGTGGTGTGAGCTGATACCTCTTTGTGGTTGAATTTGCATGTGTCTCATAATGCGTTGAAATTGAGCTTTAAGATATATCCTTTTTATTTTTCCAGCTGTGATTAGAGCTTATTTCTTCAAAGTGTTTTCTTAAAGTATGTGTCACCATTTGAAATATTTTGGCCATTATCTCCCTCAAGACATTTTGAGGGCAGGTTTCATTTACAGCCCTGCAGTACTTGTTCACATGAAGTGACCATTAGCTCAGGCTTTAAACCTGCTTTTGCAGGTAACGGCCAGAGAGTGGCAGCCTTTCTTCGTTTCCCATGCTGGTAGTAGGGAAACAGACCTACCGGCCAGTGGTGTTCTTCGGTTATAAATTAGAGTGCAATGTGCCCAGATAAACCCACAAATGTTGATGTCTCCTTGCTTTTGTTTGTTTTTAAATTTAATTTATATTTATTATTAGAGTAATATTCCATTGTGTACATGGACCACTTCTTCTTGGTGCATTCCTCGGTTGATGGACATTTTCATTGCTTCCAAGTGCTGGCTATGGTAAATCTTGCTGGTGTACAGGTTTGCCAGCCTGTGTCTTTTTGATTCTCATTTTCTCAGGTGATAGGCCAAGCAGTGGTTGTGATTGATTGACTGGTAGCTCAATGTTTCCCTTTTCAAATCACCTACATTGTGTTTTCATTAGTGGCTCTTTACATGCCCCCCCTTACAACCGAGGGTACGCATTTCTCTACACTCCCCTCACCGTTTATTTTTTGCAGCATTATTCCTAATGGCCATTCTGACTGCTGTGATCTGATAGGTTTTCGTAATATGGGTATGCATGTCATTAAAATTTTTAAAATTAACCATATTCCTATGCCTTTTTCTTTTCTCTTAAAAGAAAAAACCGTGAGTACAATATACCTCTTGAAATTGTCTTCTTCGAAGGTTGCCCTCTTCTGAAGTTTTTGGTCGATTTTTGACCCCAGAAATTTTCTGGAAGGCAGGTGCCATTTACAGAAATGCAAGTTGGTGAAAATTTAGTCACCTTTTGCAGTGGGTTCAAAGCTGCTGTTGTGGGAAACGGCCACAAGGAGGTAGCGTTTCTCCATTCCCCAATCTGGGTACTAGGGCAGCAGAGCCTTTCTGGAAGTCATTGTCCTAGGTTGTAAATTAGAATGGAATTTGCCAGGAGAAATCCCCATAAGTTTATGTCTCATTACTTCTTCTTGGTTTTAAAATTTTTTTAATCTGGGTAAAGTTTAGAATATTGTTTGTCCTAGGTGTACACAATCTGGTTCATTTACACATTATGTATGTCTATTACTGTACAGATCCTCTTCCCATGTAAAATATTACAGTGTTCTGTCGACCTCCCTTGCTATATGTTCGGTCTTTTTGATACATGTATATACTATGTATTTGTATATGTATAGTAACACTAATCTTCATTTCTCAATTTCACCCCTCCTTTCCTTTTCGATGAGCATAGTTTGTTTTCTAAGCCTGTGAGTGTCTTTCTCTTTGGAAATATGTTCATCTGTGTCAGTTATTAGATAATGCCATAAGTGATAATATAGGATATAGGTCTTTTGCTTTCCGACCTACTTCATGTTTTGTGATTATCTCCAGGCTCATCTACGGTGCCTCAAAGAGCAGTGCTTCAATGTTTTCCATAGCTAATATTCCATTGTGTACATGGACCACTTCTTCTTGGTGCATTCCTCTGTTGATGGACATTTTCGTTGCTTCCAAGTGTTGCCTTTGGTAAATATTGCTGGAGTACAGGTTTGCCAGCCTGTGATTTTTGATTTTCATTTTCTCAGGTGGTAGACCCAGCAGTGGGTATGATTGATTGACTGGTATGGTAGCTCAACGTTTACCTTTCCAAGGCACCTCAATTGTGCTTTCATTAGTGGCTCTTACCACATCCCCCTTAGAATCGAGGGTACGCATTTCTCCACAATCACATCAGCATTTATTGTTTGCAGCATTTTTGTTGAGGGCCGTTCTGACTGGTGTGAGCTGATAGTTTTTTGTAATTTGGGTTTACATGTCTGTAAAAATTCCTACAATTCATCATTTTTCCACGCCTTTTTCTTTTCTGTTAAAAGAAAAAAGGAAAAAAGTGTGAGTATAATATACCTCTTCAAATTTTCTTTTTGGAAGGTTGCACTCTGGAATTTTTTGGTCGATTTTCCACCTCAGTATTTTTTGGAGGGCCGGTGTCATTTACAGACCTGCAATGGGTGAATATTTAGTGACCTTTTGCAGTGGGTTTTAAGCTGCTGTTGTGGGAAACGGCCACAAGGATGCAGCATTTCTCCATTCCCAAATCTGGGTACTAGGGCAGCAGAGCCATTCTGGAAGTTGTTTGCCTAGGTTTTAAATTTGGATGGAATGTGCCAGGAAAACCCCCCATAAGTTTATGTCTCATTACTCCTAGTTCGTTGTTTTAATTTTTTCAATTGGGGTTATGGTTAGAATGTTGCTCATCAAAGGTATACATACTCTGGTTCATCTACATATTCTATATAACTATTTATTTAGAGGTCCTCTTCCCGTGTAAATTATTACAGAGTGTTCCGTAATTCTTCCTTGCTATATGGTCGGTCTTTTTGATATATGTATATAATATGTATTTGTATACATATGGTAACGGTAATCTTCATTTATCCATTCCCCCCACCTTTCCTTTTAGATAAGCATAGTTTTTCTTTAATAAGTCTGTGATTGACTTTCTCTGTGGAAATATTTTCATTTGTGTCAGTTAGTAGATAACGCCTATAAGTGATATCGTAGGATATAGGACTTTTGCTTTCCGACTTACCTCATGTTCTGTGATTATCTCCAAGATCATCTATGGTGCCTCAAAGAGCAGTGTTTCATTGTTTTGCATGGCTAGTATTCATTGTGTACATGGACCACTTCTTCTTTATCCTTTCATCTGTTGATGGACATTTTGGTTGCTTCACTGCCTTGTCTATTATGAATAAGGCTGCAGTGCAGCTTTTGCAGCCCGGGTCTTCTTCATTCTGGTCTTCTCAGGTGAGAGGCCCATTGGTGCGCCTGCTGGATTGAATGGTACCTCAATTTTTCCTTTTAAACGCAGCTCCTTTCTGTTCTCATTATTAGCGTTTAACCCTCTTACATCTCCCCAGCAGCTAGAGGGTACAGAGTTCTGTAAAATCTCTTCAGCATTTATTGTTTGTAGACTTTTTGCCAATGGTCAGTCGACTGGTGTGAGTTGAAAAGTTTTTGTAGATTAGATTACATGAGTCTAATACTTCCTGAGGCTGAGCTTTTATCCATTTTCCTTTCTTTAAAAAGAGAGTGAGTAAAACTTACCTCTTCATACTACCTTCGTGAACATTTTGCCTGTTTTGAATTCTTTTATCCATTCCCTACATCAGCACAATTTTGAGGGCAGGTGTCCTTTACAGCCCTGAGTCCTTGTGAATGGTAAGTGACCATTAGCTGTGGGTTAATAGCTGCTCTTGCGGGAATCGGCCACAAGGCGGCAGCATTTCTCCTTTACCAAATCTGGTTACTAGGGCAACAGAGCCTTACTGGAAGTGGTGTTCTAGGTTGTAAATTAGAATGGAATGTGCGAGCAAAAAGCCCTTTAAGTTTATGTCTCATTACTTCTTGTTGGTATTTTTACCTTAATTTTAATTTTTATCACAGCAAACTTGATTACAATGTTTTGTTTGTTCTAGGTGTGCAAGATGGGGTTCTTTCACACATATACATATATCTATTCTTCTTCGGATCCTTTTCCCATGTAGGTTATGACACAATGTTGAGTAGTCTTCCCTTGGTATTGGGTAGCTCTTTGGTGATTATATATTTCACATGTGTTTGTATCTCTCTGTTAACCTCAGTATGGTAATGTATCCAATCCTCACACCTTTCCATTTGGTGAACCATAATTTTTTTAATGAATCTATGATAGTGTTTGTCTGTGGAAATATCTTTGTTTATATCATTTTTTAGGTAACCCCTATATGTGATATGATAGGATATGTGTCTTTCGCTTTCTCACTTACTCCAAGTTGCGTGATTACTTCTAGACTCATCTATGGTGCTGCAAATGGCATTGTTTCATTTTTTCACTAGCTCATAGTCCATCTGTACAGGTAGCAGTTCTTCTTGGTCCACCCATCTGTCGATGGGCTTTTTGGTTACTTCCATATCTTGGCTATTGTAATAGTATGCAATGCAGATTTGCGTGGCTGTGTCCTTCCAATTCTGTCTTCTTAGTTTATAGGTCCGGGAATACGTCTGCTGGATCATATGGTAGCTCAGTGTTTACCTTTAAAAGGCACCTCTGTTCTGTTCTCCTTAGTGGCTCTTTCTAGGTTACGTCCCACTTAAAGTGGAGGGCATGTATTTCTTCCCAGCACCTTCAGGATTTATTCTTTGTAGTTTTTGCTGATGATTATTCTGAGTGGTGTGAGCTGATACCTCTTTGTGGTTGAATTTGCATGTGTCTCATAATGCGTTGAAATTGAGCTTTAAGATATATCCTTTTTATTTTTCCAGCTGTGATTAGAGCTTATTTCTTCAAAGTGTTTTCTTAAAGTATGTGTCACCATTTGAAATATTTTGGCCATTATCTCCCTCAAGACATTTTGAGGGCAGGTTTCATTTACAGCCCTGCAGTACTTGTTCACATGAAGTGACCATTAGCTCAGGCTTTAAACCTGCTTTTGCAGGTAACGGCCAGAGAGTGGCAGCCTTTCTTCGTTTCCCATGCTGGTAGTAGGGAAACAGACCTACCGGCCAGTGGTGTTCTTCGGTTATAAATTAGAGTGCAATGTGCCCAGATAAACCCACAAATGTTGATGTCTCCTTGCTTTTGTTTGTTTTTAAATTTAATTTATATTTATTATTAGAGTAATATTCCATTGTGTACATGGACCACTTCTTCTTGGTGCATTCCTCGGTTGATGGACATTTTCATTGCTTCCAAGTGCTGGCTATGGTAAATCTTGCTGGTGTACAGGTTTGCCAGCCTGTGTCTTTTTGATTCTCATTTTCTCAGGTGATAGGCCAAGCAGTGGTTGTGATTGATTGACTGGTAGCTCAATGTTTCCCTTTTCAAATCACCTACATTGTGTTTTCATTAGTGGCTCTTTACATGCCCCCCCTTACAACCGAGGGTACGCATTTCTCTACACTCCCCTCACCGTTTATTTTTTGCAGCATTATTCCTAATGGCCATTCTGACTGCTGTGATCTGATAGGTTTTCGTAATATGGGTATGCATGTCATTAAAATTTTTAAAATTAACCATATTCCTATGCCTTTTTCTTTTCTCTTAAAAGAAAAAACCGTGAGTACAATATACCTCTTGAAATTGTCTTCTTCGAAGGTTGCCCTCTTCTGAAGTTTTTGGTCGATTTTTGAACCCAGAAATTTTCTGGAAGGCAGGTGCCATTTACAGAAATGCAAGTTGGTGAAAATTTAGTCACCTTTTGCAGTGGGTTCAAAGCTGCTGTTGTGGGAAACGGCCACAAGGAGGTAGCGTTTCTCCATTCCCCAATCTGGGTACTAGGGCAGCAGAGCCTTTCTGGAAGTCATTGTCCTAGGTTGTAAATTAGAATGGAATTTGCCAGGAGAAATCCCCATAAGTTTATGTCTCATTACTTCTTCTTGGTTTTAAAATTTTTTTAATCTGGGTAAAGTTTAGAATATTGTTTGTCCTAGGTGTACACAATCTGGTTCATTTACACATTATGTATGTCTATTACTGTACAGATCCTCTTCCCATGTAAAATATTACAGTGTTCTGTCGACCTCCCTTGCTATATGTTCGGTCTTTTTGATACATGTATATACTATGTATTTGTATATGTATAGTAACACTAATCTTCATTTCTCAATTTCCCCCCTCCTTTCCTTTTCGATGAGCATAGTTTGTTTTCTAAGCCTGTGAGTGTCTTTCTCTTTGGAAATATGTTCATCTGTGTCAGTTATTAGATAATGCCATAAGTGATAATATAGGATATAGGTCTTTTGCTTTCCGACCTACTTCATGTTTTGTGATTATCTCCAGGCTCATCTACGGTGCCTCAAAGAGCAGTGCTTCAATGTTTTCCATAGCTAATATTCCATTGTGTACATGGACCACTTCTTCTTGGTGCATTCCTCTGTTGATGGACATTTTCGTTGCTTCCAAGTGTTGCCTTTGGTAAATATTGCTGGAGTACAGGTTTGCCAGCCTGTGATTTTTGATTTTCATTTTCTCAGGTGGTAGACCCAGCAGTGGGTATGATTGATTGACTGGTATGGTAGCTCAACGTTTACCTTTCCAAGGCACCTCAATTGTGCTTTCATTAGTGGCTCTTACCACATCCCCCTTAGAATCGAGGGTACGCATTTCTCCACAATCACATCAGCATTTATTGTTTGCAGCATTTTTGTTGAGGGCCGTTCTGACTGGTGTGAGCTGATAGTTTTTTGTAATTTGGGTTTACATGTCTGTAAAAATTCCTACAATTCATCATTTTTCCACGCCTTTTTCTTTTCTGTTAAAAGAAAAAAGGAAAAAAGTGTGAGTATAATATACCTCTTCAAATTTTCTTTTTGGAAGGTTGCACTCTGGAATTTTTTGGTCGATTTTCCACCTCAGTATTTTTTGGAGGGCCGGTGTCATTTACAGACCTGCAATGGGTGAATATTTAGTGACCTTTTGCAGTGGGTTTTAAGCTGCTGTTGTGGGAAACGGCCACAAGGATGCAGCATTTCTCCATTCCCAAATCTGGGTACTAGGGCAGCAGAGCCATTCTGGAAGTTGTTTGCCTAGGTTTTAAATTTGGATGGAATGTGCCAGGAAAACCCCCCATAAGTTTATGTCTCATTACTCCTAGTTCGTTGTTTTAATTTTTTCAATTGGGGTTATGGTTAGAATGTTGCTCGTCAAAGGTATACATACTCTGGTTCATCTACATATTCTATATAACTATTTATTTAGAGGTCCTCTTCCCGTGTAAATTATTACAGAGTGTTCCGTAATTCTTCCTTGCTATATGGTCGGTCTTTTTGATATATGTATATAATATGTATTTGTATACATATGGTAACGGTAATCTTCATTTATCCATTCCCCCCACCTTTCCTTTTAGATAAGCATAGTTTTTCTTTAATAAGTCTGTGATTGACTTTCTCTGTGGAAATATTTTCATTTGTGTCAGTTAGTAGATAACGCCTATAAGTGATATCGTAGGATATAGGACTTTTGCTTTCCGACTTACCTCATGTTCTGTGATTATCTCCAAGATCGTCTATGGTGCCTCAAAGAGCAGTGTTTCATTGTTTTGCATGGCTAGTATTCATTGTGTACATGGACCACTTCTTCTTTATCCTTTCATCTGTTGATGGACATTTTGGTTGCTTCACTGCCTTGTCTATTATGAATAAGGCTGCAGTGCAGCTTTTGCAGCCCGGGTCTTCTTCATTCTGGTCTTCTCAGGTGAGAGGCCCATTGGTGCGCCTGCTGGATTGAATGGTACCTCAATTTTTCCTTTTAAACGCAGCTCCTTTCTGTTCTCATTATTAGCGTTTAACCCTCTTACATCTCCCCAGCAGCTAGAGGGTACAGAGTTCTGTAAAATCTCTTCAGCATTTATTGTTTGTAGACTTTTTGCCAATGGTCAGTCGACTGGTGTGAGTTGAAAAGTTTTTGTAGATTAGATTACATGAGTCTAATACTTCCTGAGGCTGAGCTTTTATCCATTTTCCTTTCTTTAAAAAGAGAGTGAGTAAAACTTACCTCTTCATACTACCTTCGTGAACATTTTGCCTGTTTTGAATTCTTTTATCCATTCCCTACATCAGCACAATTTTGAGGGCAGGTGTCCTTTACAGCCCTGAGTCCTTGTGAATGGTAAGTGACCATTAGCTGTGGGTTAATAGCTGCTCTTGCGGGAATCGGCCACAAGGCGGCAGCATTTCTCCTTTACCAAATCTGGTTACTAGGGCAACAGAGCCTTACTGGAAGTGGTGTTCTAGGTTGTAAATTAGAATGGAATGTGCGAGCAAAAAGCCCTTTAAGTTTATGTCTCATTACTTCTTGTTGGTATTTTTACCTTAATTTTAATTTTTATCACAGCAAACTTGATTACAATGTTTTGTTTGTTCTAGGTGTGCAAGATGTGGTTCTTTCACACATATACATATATCTATTCTTCTTCGGATCCTTTTCCCATGTAGGTTATGACACAATGTTGAGTAGTCTTCCCTTGGTATTGGGTAGGTCTTTGGTGATTATATATTTCACATGTGTTTGTATCTCTCTGTTAACCTCAATATGGTAATGTATCCAATCCTCACACCTTTCCATTTGGTGAACCATAATTTTTTTAATGAATCTATGATAGTGTTTGTCTGTGGAAATATCTTTGTTTATATCATTTTTTAGGTAACCCCTATATGTGATATGATAGGATATGTGTCTTTCGCTTTCTCACTTACTCCAAGTTGCGTGATTACTTCTAGACTCATCTATGGTGCTGCAAATGGCATTGTTTCATTTTTTCACTAGCTCATAGTCCATCTGTACAGGTAGCAGTTCTTCTTGGTCCACCCATCTGTCGATGGGCTTTTTGGTTACTTCCATATCTTGGCTATTGTAATAGTATGCAATGCAGATTTGCGTGGCTGTGTCCTTCCAATTCTGTCTTCTTAGTTTATAGGTCCGGGAATACGTCTGCTGGATCATATGGTAGCTCAGTGTTTACCTTTAAAAGGCACCTCTGTTCTGTTCTCCTTAGTGGCTCTTTCTAGGTTACGTCCCACTTAAAGTGGAGGGCATGTATTTCTTCCCAGCACCTTCAGGATTTATTCTTTGTAGTTTTTGCTGATGATTATTCTGAGTGGTGTGAGCTGATACCTCTTTGTGGTTGAATTTGCATGTGTCTCATAATGCGTTGAAATTGAGCTTTAAGATATATCCTTTTTATTTTTCCAGCTGTGATTAGAGCTTATTTCTTCAAAGTGTTTTCTTAAAGTATGTGTCACCATTTGAAATATTTTGGCCATTATCTCCCTCAAGACATTTTGAGGGCAGGTTTCATTTACAGCCCTGCAGTACTTGTTCACATGAAGTGACCATTAGCTCAGGCTTTAAACCTGCTTTTGCAAGTAACGGCCAGAGAGTGGCAGCCTTTCTTCGTTTCCCATGCTGGTAGTAGGGAAACAGACCTACCGGCCAGTGGTGTTCTTCGGTTATAAATTAGAGTGCAATGTGCCCAGATAAACCCACAAATGTTGATGTCTCCTTGCTTTTGTTTGTTTTTAAATTTAATTTATATTTATTATTAGAGTAATATTCCATTGTGTACATGGACCACTTCTTCTTGGTGCATTCCTCGGTTGATGGACATTTTCATTGCTTCCAAGTGCTGGCTATGGTAAATCTTGCTGGTGTACAGGTTTGCCAGCCTGTGTCTTTTTGATTCTCATTTTCTCAGGTGATAGGCCAAGCAGTGGTTGTGATTGATTGACTGGTAGCTCAATGTTTCCCTTTTCAAATCACCTACATTGTGTTTTCATTAGTGGCTCTTTACATGCCCCCCCTTACAACCGAGGGTACGCATTTCTCTACACTCCCCTCACCGTTTATTTTTTGCAGCATTATTCCTAATGGCCATTCTGACTGCTGTGATCTGATAGGTTTTCGTAATATGGGTATGCATGTCATTAAAATTTTTAAAATTAACCATATTCCTATGCCTTTTTCTTTTCTCTTAAAAGAAAAAACCGTGAGTACAATATACCTCTTGAAATTGTCTTCTTCGAAGGTTGCCCTCTTCTGAAGTTTTTGGTCGATTTTTGACCCCAGAAATTTTCTGGAAGGCAGGTGCCATTTACAGAAATGCAAGTTGGTGAAAATTTAGTCACCTTTTGCAGTGGGTTCAAAGCTGCTGTTGTGGGAAACGGCCACAAGGAGGTAGCGTTTCTCCATTCCCCAATCTGGGTACTAGGGCAGCAGAGCCTTTCTGGAAGTCATTGTCCTAGGTTGTAAATTAGAATGGAATTTGCCAGGAGAAATCCCCATAAGTTTATGTCTCATTACTTCTTCTTGGTTTTAAAATTTTTTTAATCTGGGTAAAGTTTAGAATATTGTTTGTCCTAGGTGTACACAATCTGGTTCATTTACACATTATGTATGTCTATTACTGTACAGATCCTCTTCCCATGTAAAATATTACAGTGTTCTGTCGACCTCCCTTGCTATATGTTCGGTCTTTTTGATACATGTATATACTATGTATTTGTATATGTATAGTAACACTAATCTTCATTTCTCAATTTCCCCCCTCCTTTCCTTTTCGATGAGCATAGTTTGTTTTCTAAGCCTGTGAGTGTCTTTCTCTTTGGAAATATGTTCATCTGTGTCAGTTATTAGATAATGCCATAAGTGATAATATAGGATATAGGTCTTTTGCTTTCCGACCTACTTCATGTTTTGTGATTATCTCCAGGCTCATCTACGGTGCCTCAAAGAGCAGTGCTTCAATGTTTTCCATAGCTAATATTCCATTGTGTACATGGACCACTTCTTCTTGGTGCATTCCTCTGTTGATGGACATTTTCGTTGCTTCCAAGTGTTGCCTTTGGTAAATATTGCTGGAGTACAGGTTTGCCAGCCTGTGATTTTTGATTTTCATTTTCTCAGGTGGTAGACCCAGCAGTGGGTATGATTGATTGACTGGTATGGTAGCTCAACGTTTACCTTTCCAAGGCACCTCAATTGTGCTTTCATTAGTGGCTCTTACCACATCCCCCTTAGAATCGAGGGTACGCATTTCTCCACAATCACATCAGCATTTATTGTTTGCAGCATTTTTGTTGAGGGCCGTTCTGACTGGTGTGAGCTGATAGTTTTTTGTAATTTGGGTTTACATGTCTGTAAAAATTCCTACAATTCATCATTTTTCCACGCCTTTTTCTTTTCTGTTAAAAGAAAAAAGGAAAAAAGTGTGAGTATAATATACCTCTTCAAATTTTCTTTTTGGAAGGTTGCACTCTGGAATTTTTTGGTCGATTTTCCACCTCAGTATTTTTTGGAGGGCCGGTGTCATTTACAGACCTGCAATGGGTGAATATTTAGTGACCTTTTGCAGTGGGTTTTAAGCTGCTGTTGTGGGAAACGGCCACAAGGATGCAGCATTTCTCCATTCCCAAATCTGGGTACTAGGGCAGCAGAGCCATTCTGGAAGTTGTTTGCCTAGGTTTTAAATTTGGATGGAATGTGCCAGGAAAACCCCCCATAAGTTTATGTCTCATTACTCCTAGTTCGTTGTTTTAATTTTTTCAATTGGGGTTATGGTTAGAATGTTGCTCGTCAAAGGTATACATACTCTGGTTCATCTACATATTCTATATAACTATTTATTTAGAGGTCCTCTTCCCGTGTAAATTATTACAGAGTGTTCCGTAATTCTTCCTTGCTATATGGTCGGTCTTTTTGATATATGTATATAATATGTATTTGTATACATATGGTAACGGTAATCTTCATTTATCCATTCCCCCCACCTTTCCTTTTAGATAAGCATAGTTTTTCTTTAATAAGTCTGTGATTGACTTTCTCTGTGGAAATATTTTCATTTGTGTCAGTTAGTAGATAACGCCTATAAGTGATATCGTAGGATATAGGACTTTTGCTTTCCGACTTACCTCATGTTCTGTGATTATCTCCAAGATCATCTATGGTGCCTCAAAGAGCAGTGTTTCATTGTTTTGCATGGCTAGTATTCATTGTGTACATGGACCACTTCTTCTTTATCCTTTCATCTGTTGATGGACATTTTGGTTGCTTCACTGCCTTGTCTATTATGAATAAGGCTGCAGTGCAGCTTTTGCAGCCCGGGTCTTCTTCATTCTGGTCTTCTCAGGTGAGAGGCCCATTGGTGCGCCTGCTGGATTGAATGGTACCTCAATTTTTCCTTTTAAACGCAGCTCCTTTCTGTTCTCATTATTAGCGTTTAACCCTCTTACATCTCCCCAGCAGCTAGAGGGTACAGAGTTCTGTAAAATCTCTTCAGCATTTATTGTTTGTAGACTTTTTGCCAATGGTCAGTCGACTGGTGTGAGTTGAAAAGTTTTTGTAGATTAGATTACATGAGTCTAATACTTCCTGAGGCTGAGCTTTTATCCATTTTCCTTTCTTTAAAAAGAGAGTGAGTAAAACTTACCTCTTCATACTACCTTCGTGAACATTTTGCCTGTTTTGAATTCTTTTATCCATTCCCTACATCAGCACAATTTTGAGGGCAGGTGTCCTTTACAGCCCTGAGTCCTTGTGAATGGTAAGTGACCATTAGCTGTGGGTTAATAGCTGCTCTTGCGGGAATCGGCCACAAGGCGGCAGCATTTCTCCTTTACCAAATCTGGTTACTAGGGCAACAGAGCCTTACTGGAAGTGGTGTTCTAGGTTGTAAATTAGAATGGAATGTGCGAGCAAAAAGCCCTTTAAGTTTATGTCTCATTACTTCTTGTTGGTATTTTTACCTTAATTTTAATTTTTATCACAGCAAACTTGATTACAATGTTTTGTTTGTTCTAGGTGTGCAAGATGTGGTTCTTTCACACATATACATATATCTATTCTTCTTCGGATCCTTTTCCCATGTAGGTTATGACACAATGTTGAGTAGTCTTCCCTTGGTATTGGGTAGGTCTTTGGTGATTATATATTTCACATGTGTTTGTATCTCTCTGTTAACCTCAATATGGTAATGTATCCAATCCTCACACCTTTCCATTTGGTGAACCATAATTTTTTTAATGAATCTATGATAGTGTTTGTCTGTGGAAATATCTTTGTTTATATCATTTTTTAGGTAACCCCTATATGTGATATGATAGGATATGTGTCTTTCGCTTTCTCACTTACTCCAAGTTGCGTGATTACTTCTAGACTCATCTATGGTGCTGCAAATGGCATTGTTTCATTTTTTCACTAGCTCATAGTCCATCTGTACAGGTAGCAGTTCTTCTTGGTCCACCCATCTGTCGATGGGCTTTTTGGTTACTTCCATATCTTGGCTATTGTAATAGTATGCAATGCAGATTTGCGTGGCTGTGTCCTTCCAATTCTGTCTTCTTAGTTTATAGGTCCGGGAATACGTCTGCTGGATCATATGGTAGCTCAGTGTTTACCTTTAAAAGGCACCTCTGTTCTGTTCTCCTTAGTGGCTCTTTCTAGGTTACGTCCCACTTAAAGTGGAGGGCATGTATTTCTTCCCAGCACCTTCAGGATTTATTCTTTGTAGTTTTTGCTGATGATTATTCTGAGTGGTGTGAGCTGATACCTCTTTGTGGTTGAATTTGCATGTGTCTCATAATGCGTTGAAATTGAGCTTTAAGATATATCCTTTTTATTTTTCCAGCTGTGATTAGAGCTTATTTCTTCAAAGTGTTTTCTTAAAGTATGTGTCACCATTTGAAATATTTTGGCCATTATCTCCCTCAAGACATTTTGAGGGCAGGTTTCATTTACAGCCCTGCAGTACTTGTTCACATGAAGTGACCATTAGCTCAGGCTTTAAACCTGCTTTTGCAGGTAACGGCCAGAGAGTGGCAGCCTTTCTTCGTTTCCCATGCTGGTAGTAGGGAAACAGACCTACCGGCCAGTGGTGTTCTTCGGTTATAAATTAGAGTGCAATGTGCCCAGATAAACCCACAAATGTTGATGTCTCCTTGCTTTTGTTTGTTTTTAAATTTAATTTATATTTATTATTAGAGTAATATTCCATTGTGTACATGGACCACTTCTTCTTGGTGCATTCCTCGGTTGATGGACATTTTCATTGCTTCCAAGTGCTGGCTATGGTAAATCTTGCTGGTGTACAGGTTTGCCAGCCTGTGTCTTTTTGATTCTCATTTTCTCAGGTGATAGGCCAAGCAGTGGTTGTGATTGATTGACTGGTAGCTCAATGTTTCCCTTTTCAAATCACCTACATTGTGTTTTCATTAGTGGCTCTTTACATGCCCCCCCTTACAACCGAGGGTACGCATTTCTCCACACTCCCTTCACCGTTTATTTTTTGCAGCATTATTCCTAATGGCCATTCTGACTGCTGTGATCTGATAGGTTTTTGTAATATGGGTATGCATGTCATTAAAATTTTTAAAATTAACCATATTCCTATGCCTTTTTCTTTTCTCTTAAAAGAAAAAACCGTGAGTACAATATACCTCTTGAAATTGTCTTCTTCGAAGGTTGCCCTCTTCTGAAGTTTTTGGTCGATTTTTGACCCCAGAAATTTTCTGGAAGGCAGGTGCCATTTACAGAAATGCAAGTTGGTGAAAATTTAGTCACCTTTTGCAGTGGGTTCAAAGCTGCTGTTGTGGGAAACGGCCACAAGGAGGTAGCGTTTCTCCATTCCCCAATCTGGGTACTAGGGCAGCAGAGCCTTTCTGGAAGTCATTGTCCTAGGTTGTAAATTAGAATGGAATTTGCCAGGAGAAATCCCCATAAGTTTATGTCTCATTACTTCTTCTTGGTTTTAAAATTTTTTTAATCTGGGTAAAGTTTAGAATATTGTTTGTCCTAGGTGTACACAATCTGGTTCATTTACACATTATGTATGTCTATTACTGTACAGATCCTCTTCCCATGTAAAATATTACAGTGTTCTGTCGACCTCCCTTGCTATATGTTCGGTCTTTTTGATACATGTATATACTATGTATTTGTATATGTATAGTAACACTAATCTTCATTTCTCAATTTCCCCCCTCCTTTCCTTTTCGATGAGCATAGTTTGTTTTCTAAGCCTGTGAGTGTCTTTCTCTTTGGAAATATGTTCATCTGTGTCAGTTATTAGATAATGCCATAAGTGATAATATAGGATATAGGTCTTTTGCTTTCCGACCTACTTCATGTTTTGTGATTATCTCCAGGCTCATCTACGGTGCCTCAAAGAGCAGTGCTTCAATGTTTTCCATAGCTAATATTCCATTGTGTACATGGACCACTTCTTCTTGGTGCATTCCTCTGTTGATGGACATTTTCGTTGCTTCCAAGTGTTGCCTTTGGTAAATATTGCTGGAGTACAGGTTTGCCAGCCTGTGATTTTTGATTTTCATTTTCTCAGGTGGTAGACCCAGCAGTGGGTATGATTGATTGACTGGTATGGTAGCTCAACGTTTACCTTTCCAAGGCACCTCAATTGTGCTTTCATTAGTGGCTCTTACCACATCCCCCTTAGAATCGAGGGTACGCATTTCTCCACAATCACATCAGCATTTATTGTTTGCAGCATTTTTGTTGAGGGCCGTTCTGACTGGTGTGAGCTGATAGTTTTTTGTAATTTGGGTTTACATGTCTGTAAAAATTCCTACAATTCATCATTTTTCCACGCCTTTTTCTTTTCTGTTAAAAGAAAAAAGGAAAAAAGTGTGAGTATAATATACCTCTTCAAATTTTCTTTTTGGAAGGTTGCACTCTGGAATTTTTTGGTCGATTTTCCACCTCAGTATTTTTTGGAGGGCCGGTGTCATTTACAGACCTGCAATGGGTGAATATTTAGTGACCTTTTGCAGTGGGTTTTAAGCTGCTGTTGTGGGAAACGGCCACAAGGATGCAGCATTTCTCCATTCCCAAATCTGGGTACTAGGGCAGCAGAGCCATTCTGGAAGTTGTTTGCCTAGGTTTTAAATTTGGATGGAATGTGCCAGGAAAACCCCCCATAAGTTTATGTCTCATTACTCCTAGTTCGTTGTTTTAATTTTTTCAATTGGGGTTATGGTTAGAATGTTGCTCGTCAAAGGTATACATACTCTGGTTCATCTACATATTCTATATAACTATTTATTTAGAGGTCCTCTTCCCGTGTAAATTATTACAGAGTGTTCCGTAATTCTTCCTTGCTATATGGTCGGTCTTTTTGATATATGTATATAATATGTATTTGTATACATATGGTAACGGTAATCTTCATTTATCCATTCCCCCCACCTTTCCTTTTAGATAAGCATAGTTTTTCTTTAATAAGTCTGTGATTGACTTTCTCTGTGGAAATATTTTCATTTGTGTCAGTTAGTAGATAACGCCTATAAGTGATATCGTAGGATATAGGACTTTTGCTTTCCGACTTACCTCATGTTCTGTGATTATCTCCAAGATCATCTATGGTGCCTCAAAGAGCAGTGTTTCATTGTTTTGCATGGCTAGTATTCATTGTGTACATGGACCACTTCTTCTTTATCCTTTCATCTGTTGATGGACATTTTGGTTGCTTCACTGCCTTGTCTATTATGAATAAGGCTGCAGTGCAGCTTTTGCAGCCCGGGTCTTCTTCATTCTGGTCTTCTCAGGTGAGAGGCCCATTGGTGCGCCTGCTGGATTGAATGGTACCTCAATTTTTCCTTTTAAACGCAGCTCCTTTCTGTTCTCATTATTAGCGTTTAACCCTCTTACATCTCCCCAGCAGCTAGAGGGTACAGAGTTCTGTAAAATCTCTTCAGCATTTATTGTTTGTAGACTTTTTGCCAATGGTCAGTCGACTGGTGTGAGTTGAAAAGTTTTTGTAGATTAGATTACATGAGTCTAATACTTCCTGAGGCTGAGCTTTTATCCATTTTCCTTTCTTTAAAAAGAGAGTGAGTAAAACTTACCTCTTCATACTACCTTCGTGAACATTTTGCCTGTTTTGAATTCTTTTATCCATTCCCTACATCAGCACAATTTTGAGGGCAGGTGTCCTTTACAGCCCTGAGTCCTTGTGAATGGTAAGTGACCATTAGCTGTGGGTTAATAGCTGCTCTTGCGGGAATCGGCCACAAGGCGGCAGCATTTCTCCTTTACCAAATCTGGTTACTAGGGCAACAGAGCCTTACTGGAAGTGGTGTTCTAGGTTGTAAATTAGAATGGAATGTGCGAGCAAAAAGCCCTTTAAGTTTATGTCTCATTACTTCTTGTTGGTATTTTTACCTTAATTTTAATTTTTATCACAGCAAACTTGATTACAATGTTTTGTTTGTTCTAGGTGTGCAAGATGTGGTTCTTTCACACATATACATATATCTATTCTTCTTCGGATCCTTTTCCCATGTAGGTTATGACACAATGTTGAGTAGTCTTCCCTTGGTATTGGGTAGGTCTTTGGTGATTATATATTTCACATGTGTTTGTATCTCTCTGTTAACCTCAATATGGTAATGTATCCAATCCTCACACCTTTCCATTTGGTGAACCATAATTTTTTTAATGAATCTATGATAGTGTTTGTCTGTGGAAATATCTTTGTTTATATCATTTTTTAGGTAACCCCTATATGTGATATGATAGGATATGTGTCTTTCGCTTTCTCACTTACTCCAAGTTGCGTGATTACTTCTAGACTCATCTATGGTGCTGCAAATGGCATTGTTTCATTTTTTCACTAGCTCATAGTCCATCTGTACAGGTAGCAGTTCTTCTTGGTCCACCCATCTGTCGATCGGCTTTTTGGTTACTTCCATATCTTGGCTATTGTAATAGTATGCAATGCAGATTTGCGTGGCTGTGTCCTTCCAATTCTGTCTTCTTAGTTTATAGGTCCGGGAATACGTCTGCTGGATCATATGGTAGCTCAGTGTTTACCTTTAAAAGGCACCTCTGTTCTGTTCTCCTTAGTGGCTCTTTCTAGGTTACGTCCCACTTAAAGTGGAGGGCATGTATTTCTTCCCAGCACCTTCAGGATTTATTCTTTGTAGTTTTTGCTGATGATTATTCTGAGTGGTGTGAGCTGATACCTCTTTGTGGTTGAATTTGCATGTGTCTCATAATGCGTTGAAATTGAGCTTTAAGATATATCCTTTTTATTTTTCCAGCTGTGATTAGAGCTTATTTCTTCAAAGTGTTTTCTTAAAGTATGTGTCACCATTTGAAATATTTTGGCCATTATCTCCCTCAAGACATTTTGAGGGCAGGTTTCATTTACAGCCCTGCAGTACTTGTTCACATGAAGTGACCATTAGCTCAGGCTTTAAACCTGCTTTTGCAGGTAACGGCCAGAGAGTGGCAGCCTTTCTTCGTTTCCCATGCTGGTAGTAGGGAAACAGACCTACCGGCCAGTGGTGTTCTTCGGTTATAAATTAGAGTGCAATGTGCCCAGATAAACCCACAAATGTTGATGTCTCCTTGCTTTTGTTTGTTTTTAAATTTAATTTATATTTATTATTAGAGTAATATTCCATTGTGTACATGGACCACTTCTTCTTGGTGCATTCCTCGGTTGATGGACATTTTCATTGCTTCCAAGTGCTGGCTATGGTAAATCTTGCTGGTGTACAGGTTTGCCAGCCTGTGTCTTTTTGATTCTCATTTTCTCAGGTGATAGGCCAAGCAGTGGTTGTGATTGATTGACTGGTAGCTCAATGTTTCCCTTTTCAAATCACCTACATTGTGTTTTCATTAGTGGCTCTTTACATGCCCCCCCTTACAACCGAGGGTACGCATTTCTCCACACTCCCCTCACCGTTTATTTTTTGCAGCATTATTCCTAATGGCCATTCTGACTGCTGTGATCTGATAGGTTTTTGTAATATGGGTATGCATGTCATTAAAATTTTTAAAATTAACCATATTCCTATGCCTTTTTCTTTTCTCTTAAAAGAAAAAACCGTGAGTACAATATACCTCTTGAAATTGCCTTCTTCGAAGGTTGCCCTCTTCTGAAGTTTTTGGTCGATTTTTGACCCCAGAAATTTTCTGGAAGGCAGGTGCCATTTACAGAAATGCAAGTTGGTGAAAATTTAGTCACCTTTTGCAGTGGGTTCAAAGCTGCTGTTGTGGGAAACGGCCACAAGGAGGTAGCGTTTCTCCATTCCCCAATCTGGGTACTAGGGCAGCAGAGCCTTTCTGGAAGTCATTGTCCTAGGTTGTAAATTAGAATGGAATTTGCCAGGAGAAATCCCCATAAGTTTATGTCTCATTACTTCTTCTTGGTTTTAAAATTTTTTTAATCTGGGTAAAGTTTAGAATATTGTTTGTCCTAGGTGTACACAATCTGGTTCATTTACACATTATGTATGTCTATTACTGTACAGATCCTCTTCCCATGTAAAATATTACAGTGTTCTGTCGACCTCCCTTGCTATATGTTCGGTCTTTTTGATACATGTATATACTATGTATTTGTATATGTATAGTAACACTAATCTTCATTTCTCAATTTCACCCCTCCTTTCCTTTTCGATGAGCATAGTTTGTTTTCTAAGCCTGTGAGTGTCTTTCTCTTTGGAAATATGTTCATCTGTGTCAGTTATTAGATAATGCCATAAGTGATAATATAGGATATAGGTCTTTTGCTTTCCGACCTACTTCATGTTTTGTGATTATCTCCAGGCTCATCTACGGTGCCTCAAAGAGCAGTGCTTCAATGTTTTCCATAGCTAATATTCCATTGTGTACATGGACCACTTCTTCTTGGTGCATTCCTCTGTTGATGGACATTTTCGTTGCTTCCAAGTGTTGCCTTTGGTAAATATTGCTGGAGTACAGGTTTGCCAGCCTGTGATTTTTGATTTTCATTTTCTCAGGTGGTAGACCCAGCAGTGGGTATGATTGATTGACTGGTATGGTAGCTCAACGTTTACCTTTCCAAGGCACCTCAATTGTGCTTTCATTAGTGGCTCTTACCACATCCCCCTTAGAATCGAGGGTACGCATTTCTCCACAATCACATCAGCATTTATTGTTTGCAGCATTTTTGTTGAGGGCCGTTCTGACTGGTGTGAGCTGATAGTTTTTTGTAATTTGGGTTTACATGTCTGTAAAAATTCCTACAATTCATCATTTTTCCACGCCTTTTTCTTTTCTGTTAAAAGAAAAAAGGAAAAAAGTGTGAGTATAATATACCTCTTCAAATTTTCTTTTTGGAAGGTTGCACTCTGGAATTTTTTGGTCGATTTTCCACCTCAGTATTTTTTGGAGGGCCGGTGTCATTTACAGACCTGTAATGGGTGAATATTTAGTGACCTTTTGCAGTGGGTTTTAAGCTGCTGTTGTGGGAAACGGCCACAAGGATGCAGCATTTCTCCATTCCCAAATCTGGGTACTAGGGCAGCAGAGCCATTCTGGAAGTTGTTTGCCTAGGTTTTAAATTTGGATGGAATGTGCCAGGAAAACCCCCCATAAGTTTATGTCTCATTACTCCTAGTTCGTTGTTTTAATTTTTTCAATTGGGGTTATGGTTAGAATGTTGCTCGTCAAAGGTATACATACTCTGGTTCATCTACATATTCTATATAACTATTTATTTAGAGGTCCTCTTCCCGTGTAAATTATTACAGAGTGTTCCGTAATTCTTCCTTGCTATATGGTCGGTCTTTTTGATATATGTATATAATATGTATTTGTATACATATGGTAACGGTAATCTTCATTTATCCATTCCCCCCACCTTTCCTTTTAGATAAGCATAGTTTTTCTTTAATAAGTCTGTGATTGACTTTCTCTGTGGAAATATTTTCATTTGTGTCAGTTAGTAGATAACGCCTATAAGTGATATCGTAGGATATAGGACTTTTGCTTTCCGACTTACCTCATGTTCTGTGATTATCTCCAAGATCATCTATGGTGCCTCAAAGAGCAGTGTTTCATTGTTTTGCATGGCTAGTATTCATTGTGTACATGGACCACTTCTTCTTTATCCTTTCATCTGTTGATGGACATTTTGGTTGCTTCACTGCCTTGTCTATTATGAATAAGGCTGCAGTGCAGCTTTTGCAGCCCGGGTCTTCTTCATTCTGGTCTTCTCAGGTGAGAGGCCCATTGGTGCGCCTGCTGGATTGAATGGTACCTCAATTTTTCCTTTTAAACGCAGCTCCTTTCTGTTCTCATTATTAGCGTTTAACCCTCTTACATCTCCCCAGCAGCTAGAGGGTACAGAGTTCTGTAAAATCTCTTCAGCATTTATTGTTTGTAGACTTTTTGCCAATGGTCAGTCGACTGGTGTGAGTTGAAAAGTTTTTGTAGATTAGATTACATGAGTCTAATACTTCCTGAGGCTGAGCTTTTATCCATTTTCCTTTCTTTAAAAAGAGAGTGAGTAAAACTTACCTCTTCATACTACCTTCGTGAACATTTTGCCTGTTTTGAATTCTTTTATCCATTCCCTACATCAGCACAATTTTGAGGGCAGGTGTCCTTTACAGCCCTGAGTCCTTGTGAATGGTAAGTGACCATTAGCTGTGGGTTAATAGCTGCTCTTGCGGGAATCGGCCACAAGGCGGCAGCATTTCTCCTTTACCAAATCTGGTTACTAGGGCAACAGAGCCTTACTGGAAGTGGTGTTCTAGGTTGTAAATTAGAATGGAATGTGCGAGCAAAAAGCCCTTTAAGTTTATGTCTCATTACTTCTTGTTGGTATTTTTACCTTAATTTTAATTTTTATCACAGCAAACTTGATTACAATGTTTTGTTTGTTCTAGGTGTGCAAGATGTGGTTCTTTCACACATATACATATATCTATTCTTCTTCGGATCCTTTTCCCATGTAGGTTATGACACAATGTTGAGTAGTCTTCCCTTGGTATTGGGTAGGTCTTTGGTGATTATATATTTCACATGTGTTTGTATCTCTCTGTTAACCTCAATATGGTAATGTATCCAATCCTCACACCTTTCCATTTGGTGAACCATAACTTTTTTAATGAATCTATGATAGTGTTTGTCTGTGGAAATATCTTTGTTTATATCATTTTTTAGGTAACCCCTATATGTGATATGATAGGATATGTGTCTTTCGCTTTCTCACTTACTCCAAGTTGCGTGATTACTTCTAGACTCATCTATGGTGCTGCAAATGGCATTGTTTCATTTTTTCACTAGCTCATAGTCCATCTGTACAGGTAGCAGTTCTTCTTGGTCCACCCATCTGTCGATCGGCTTTTTGGTTACTTCCATATCTTGGCTATTGTAATAGTATGCAATGCAGATTTGCGTGGCTGTGTCCTTCCAATTCTGTCTTCTTAGTTTATAGGTCCGGGAATACGTCTGCTGGATCATATGGTAGCTCAGTGTTTACCTTTAAAAGGCACCTCTGTTCTGTTCTCCTTAGTGGCTCTTTCTAGGTTACGTCCCACTTAAAGTGGAGGGCATGTATTTCTTCCCAGCACCTTCAGGATTTATTCTTTGTAGTTTTTGCTGATGATTATTCTGAGTGGTGTGAGCTGATACCTCTTTGTGGTTGAATTTGCATGTGTCTCATAATGCGTTGAAATTGAGCTTTAAGATATATCCTTTTTATTTTTCCAGCTGTGATTAGAGCTTATTTCTTCAAAGTGTTTTCTTAAAGTATGTGTCACCATTTGAAATATTTTGGCCATTATCTCCCTCAAGACATTTTGAGGGCAGGTTTCATTTACAGCCCTGCAGTACTTGTTCACATGAAGTGACCATTAGCTCAGGCTTTAAACCTGCTTTTGCAGGTAACGGCCAGAGAGTGGCAGCCTTTCTTCGTTTCCCATGCTGGTAGTAGGGAAACAGACCTACCGGCCAGTGGTGTTCTTCGGTTATAAATTAGAGTGCAATGTGCCCAGATAAACCCACAAATGTTGATGTCTCCTTGCTTTTGTTTGTTTTTAAATTTAATTTATATTTATTATTAGAGTAATATTCCATTGTGTACATGGACCACTTCTTCTTGGTGCATTCCTCGGTTGATGGACATTTTCATTGCTTCCAAGTGCTGGCTATGGTAAATCTTGCTGGTGTACAGGTTTGCCAGCCTGTGTCTTTTTGATTCTCATTTTCTCAGGTGATAGGCCAAGCAGTGGTTGTGATTGATTGACTGGTAGCTCAATGTTTCCCTTTTCAAATCACCTACATTGTGTTTTCATTAGTGGCTCTTTACATGCCCCCCCTTACAACCGAGGGTACGCATTTCTCCACACTCCCCTCACCGTTTATTTTTTGCAGCATTATTCCTAATGGCCATTCTGACTGCTGTGATCTGATAGGTTTTCGTAATATGGGTATGCATGTCATTAAAATTTTTAAAATTAACCATATTCCTATGCCTTTTTCTTTTCTCTTAAAAGAAAAAACCGTGAGTACAATATACCTCTTGAAATTGTCTTCTTCGAAGGTTGCCCTCTTCTGAAGTTTTTGGTCGATTTTTGACCCCAGAAATTTTCTGGAAGGCAGGTGCCATTTACAGAAATGCAAGTTGGTGAAAATTTAGTCACCTTTTGCAGTGGGTTCAAAGCTGCTGTTGTGGGAAACGGCCACAAGGAGGTAGCGTTTCTCCATTCCCCAATCTGGGTACTAGGGCAGCAGAGCCTTTCTGGAAGTCATTGTCCTAGGTTGTAAATTAGAATGGAATTTGCCAGGAGAAATCCCCATAAGTTTATGTCTCATTACTTCTTCTTGGTTTTAAAATTTTTTTAATCTGGGTAAAGTTTAGAATATTGTTTGTCCTAGGTGTACACAATCTGGTTCATTTACACATTATGTATGTCTATTACTGTACAGATCCTCTTCCCATGTAAAATATTACAGTGTTCTGTCGACCTCCCTTGCTATATGTTCGGTCTTTTTGATACATGTATATACTATGTATTTGTATATGTATAGTAACACTAATCTTCATTTCTCAATTTCCCCCCTCCTTTCCTTTTCGATGAGCATAGTTTGTTTTCTAAGCCTGTGAGTGTCTTTCTCTTTGGAAATATGTTCATCTGTGTCAGTTATTAGATAATGCCATAAGTGATAATATAGGATATAGGTCTTTTGCTTTCCGACCTACTTCATGTTTTGTGATTATCTCCAGGCTCATCTACGGTGCCTCAAAGAGCAGTGCTTCAATGTTTTCCATAGCTAATATTCCATTGTGTACATGGACCACTTCTTCTTGGTGCATTCCTCTGTTGATGGACATTTTCGTTGCTTCCAAGTGTTGCCTTTGGTAAATATTGCTGGAGTACAGGTTTGCCAGCCTGTGATTTTTGATTTTCATTTTCTCAGGTGGTAGACCCAGCAGTGGGTATGATTGATTGACTGGTATGGTAGCTCAACGTTTACCTTTCCAAGGCACCTCAATTGTGCTTTCATTAGTGGCTCTTACCACATCCCCCTTAGAATCGAGGGTACGCATTTCTCCACAATCACATCAGCATTTATTGTTTGCAGCATTTTTGTTGAGGGCCGTTCTGACTGGTGTGAGCTGATAGTTTTTTGTAATTTGGGTTTACATGTCTGTAAAAATTCCTACAATTCATCATTTTTCCACGCCTTTTTCTTTTCTGTTAAAAGAAAAAAGGAAAAAAGTGTGAGTATAATATACCTCTTCAAATTTTCTTTTTGGAAGGTTGCACTCTGGAATTTTTTGGTCGATTTTCCACCTCAGTATTTTTTGGAGGGCCGGTGTCATTTACAGACCTGCAATGGGTGAATATTTAGTGACCTTTTGCAGTGGGTTTTAAGCTGCTGTTGTGGGAAACGGCCACAAGGATGCAGCATTTCTCCATTCCCAAATCTGGGTACTAGGGCAGCAGAGCCATTCTGGAAGTTGTTTGCCTAGGTTTTAAATTTGGATGGAATGTGCCAGGAAAACCCCCCATAAGTTTATGTCTCATTACTCCTAGTTCGTTGTTTTAATTTTTTCAATTGGGGTTATGGTTAGAATGTTGCTCGTCAAAGGTATACATACTCTGGTTCATCTACATATTCTATATAACTATTTATTTAGAGGTCCTCTTCCCGTGTAAATTATTACAGAGTGTTCCGTAATTCTTCCTTGCTATATGGTCGGTCTTTTTGATATATGTATATAATATGTATTTGTATACATATGGTAACGGTAATCTTCATTTATCCATTCCCCCCACCTTTCCTTTTAGATAAGCATAGTTTTTCTTTAATAAGTCTGTGATTGACTTTCTCTGTGGAAATATTTTCATTTGTGTCAGTTAGTAGATAACGCCTATAAGTGATATCGTAGGATATAGGACTTTTGCTTTCCGACTTACCTCATGTTCTGTGATTATCTCCAAGATCATCTATGGTGCCTCAAAGAGCAGTGTTTCATTGTTTTGCATGGCTAGTATTCATTGTGTACATGGACCACTTCTTCTTTATCCTTTCATCTGTTGATGGACATTTTGGTTGCTTCACTGCCTTGTCTATTATGAATAAGGCTGCAGTGCAGCTTTTGCAGCCCGGGTCTTCTTCATTCTGGTCTTCTCAGGTGAGAGGCCCATTGGTGCGCCTGCTGGATTGAATGGTACCTCAATTTTTCCTTTTAAACGCAGCTCCTTTCTGTTCTCATTATTAGCGTTTAACCCTCTTACATCTCCCCAGCAGCTAGAGGGTACAGAGTTCTGTAAAATCTCTTCAGCATTTATTGTTTGTAGACTTTTTGCCAATGGTCAGTCGACTGGTGTGAGTTGAAAAGTTTTTGTAGATTAGATTACATGAGTCTAATACTTCCTGAGGCTGAGCTTTTATCCATTTTCCTTTCTTTAAAAAGAGAGTGAGTAAAACTTACCTCTTCATACTACCTTCGTGAACATTTTGCCTGTTTTGAATTCTTTTATCCATTCCCTACATCAGCACAATTTTGAGGGCAGGTGTCCTTTACAGCCCTGAGTCCTTGTGAATGGTAAGTGACCATTAGCTGTGGGTTAATAGCTGCTCTTGCGGGAATCGGCCACAAGGCGGCAGCATTTCTCCTTTACCAAATCTGGTTACTAGGGCAACAGAGCCTTACTGGAAGTGGTGTTCTAGGTTGTAAATTAGAATGGAATGTGCGAGCAAAAAGCCCTTTAAGTTTATGTCTCATTACTTCTTGTTGGTATTTTTACCTTAATTTTAATTTTTATCACAGCAAACTTGATTACAATGTTTTGTTTGTTCTAGGTGTGCAAGATGGGGTTCTTTCACACATATACATATATCTATTCTTCTTCGGATCCTTTTCCCATGTAGGTTATGACACAATGTTGAGTAGTCTTCCCTTGGTATTGGGTAGCTCTTTGGTGATTATATATTTCACATGTGTTTGTATCTCTCTGTTAACCTCAGTATGGTAATGTATCCAATCCTCACACCTTTCCATTTGGTGAACCATAATTTTTTTAATGAATCTATGATAGTGTTTGTCTGTGGAAATATCTTTGTTTATATCATTTTTTAGGTAACCCCTATATGTGATATGATAGGATATGTGTCTTTCGCTTTCTCACTTACTCCAAGTTGCGTGATTACTTCTAGACTCATCTATGGTGCTGCAAATGGCATTGTTTCATTTTTTCACTAGCTCATAGTCCATCTGTACAGGTAGCAGTTCTTCTTGGTCCACCCATCTGTCGATGGGCTTTTTGGTTACTTCCATATCTTGGCTATTGTAATAGTATGCAATGCAGATTTGCGTGGCTGTGTCCTTCCAATTCTGTCTTCTTAGTTTATAGGTCCGGGAATACGTCTGCTGGATCATATGGTAGCTCAGTGTTTACCTTTAAAAGGCACCTCTGTTCTGTTCTCCTTAGTGGCTCTTTCTAGGTTACGTCCCACTTAAAGTGGAGGGCATGTATTTCTTCCCAGCACCTTCAGGATTTATTCTTTGTAGTTTTTGCTGATGATTATTCTGAGTGGTGTGAGCTGATACCTCTTTGTGGTTGAATTTGCATGTGTCTCATAATGCGTTGAAATTGAGCTTTAAGATATATCCTTTTTATTTTTCCAGCTGTGATTAGAGCTTATTTCTTCAAAGTGTTTTCTTAAAGTATGTGTCACCATTTGAAATATTTTGGCCATTATCTCCCTCAAGACATTTTGAGGGCAGGTTTCATTTACAGCCCTGCAGTACTTGTTCACATGAAGTGACCATTAGCTCAGGCTTTAAACCTGCTTTTGCAGGTAACGGCCAGAGAGTGGCAGCCTTTCTTCGTTTCCCATGCTGGTAGTAGGGAAACAGACCTACCGGCCAGTGGTGTTCTTCGGTTATAAATTAGAGTGCAATGTGCCCAGATAAACCCACAAATGTTGATGTCTCCTTGCTTTTGTTTGTTTTTAAATTTAATTTATATTTATTATTAGAGTAATATTCCATTGTGTACATGGACCACTTCTTCTTGGTGCATTCCTCGGTTGATGGACATTTTCATTGCTTCCAAGTGCTGGCTATGGTAAATCTTGCTGGTGTACAGGTTTGCCAGCCTGTGTCTTTTTGATTCTCATTTTCTCAGGTGATAGGCCAAGCAGTGGTTGTGATTGATTGACTGGTAGCTCAATGTTTCCCTTTTCAAATCACCTACATTGTGTTTTCATTAGTGGCTCTTTACATGCCCCCCCTTACAACCGAGGGTACGCATTTCTCCACACTCCCCTCACCGTTTATTTTTTGCAGCATTATTCCTAATGGCCATTCTGACTGCTGTGATCTGATAGGTTTTCGTAATATGGGTATGCATGTCATTAAAATTTTTAAAATTAACCATATTCCTATGCCTTTTTCTTTTCTCTTAAAAGAAAAAACCGTGAGTACAATATACCTCTTGAAATTGCCTTCTTCGAAGGTTGCCCTCTTCTGAAGTTTTTGGTCGATTTTTGACCCCAGAAATTTTCTGGAAGGCAGGTGCCATTTACAGAAATGCAAGTTGGTGAAAATTTAGTCACCTTTTGCAGTGGGTTCAAAGCTGCTGTTGTGGGAAACGGCCACAAGGAGGTAGCGTTTCTCCATTCCCCAATCTGGGTACTAGGGCAGCAGAGCCTTTCTGGAAGTCATTGTCCTAGGTTGTAAATTAGAATGGAATTTGCCAGGAGAAATCCCCATAAGTTTATGTCTCATTACTTCTTCTTGGTTTTAAAATTTTTTTAATCTGGGTAAAGTTTAGAATATTGTTTGTCCTAGGTGTACACAATCTGGTTCATTTACACATTATGTATGTCTATTACTGTACAGATCCTCTTCCCATGTAAAATATTACAGTGTTCTGTCGACCTCCCTTGCTATATGTTCGGTCTTTTTGATACATGTATATACTATGTATTTGTATATGTATAGTAACACTAATCTTCATTTCTCAATTTCCCCCCTCCTTTCCTTTTCGATGAGCATAGTTTGTTTTCTAAGCCTGTGAGTGTCTTTCTCTTTGGAAATATGTTCATCTGTGTCAGTTATTAGATAATGCCATAAGTGATAATATAGGATATAGGTCTTTTGCTTTCCGACCTACTTCATGTTTTGTGATTATCTCCAGGCTCATCTACGGTGCCTCAAAGAGCAGTGCTTCAATGTTTTCCATAGCTAATATTCCATTGTGTACATGGACCACTTCTTCTTGGTGCATTCCTCTGTTGATGGACATTTTCGTTGCTTCCAAGTGTTGCCTTTGGTAAATATTGCTGGAGTACAGGTTTGCCAGCCTGTGATTTTTGATTTTCATTTTCTCAGGTGGTAGACCCAGCAGTGGGTATGATTGATTGACTGGTATGGTAGCTCAACGTTTACCTTTCCAAGGCACCTCAATTGTGCTTTCATTAGTGGCTCTTACCACATCCCCCTTAGAATCGAGGGTACGCATTTCTCCACAATCACATCAGCATTTATTGTTTGCAGCATTTTTGTTGAGGGCCGTTCTGACTGGTGTGAGCTGATAGTTTTTTGTAATTTGGGTTTACATGTCTGTAAAAATTCCTACAATTCATCATTTTTCCACGCCTTTTTCTTTTCTGTTAAAAGAAAAAAGGAAAAAAGTGTGAGTATAATATACCTCTTCAAATTTTCTTTTTGGAAGGTTGCACTCTGGAATTTTTTGGTCGATTTTCCACCTCAGTATTTTTTGGAGGGCCGGTGTCATTTACAGACCTGCAATGGGTGAATATTTAGTGACCTTTTGCAGTGGGTTTTAAGCTGCTGTTGTGGGAAACGGCCACAAGGATGCAGCATTTCTCCATTCCCAAATCTGGGTACTAGGGCAGCAGAGCCATTCTGGAAGTTGTTTGCCTAGGTTTTAAATTTGGATGGAATGTGCCAGGAAAACCCCCCATAAGTTTATGTCTCATTACTCCTAGTTCGTTGTTTTAATTTTTTCAATTGGGGTTATGGTTAGAATGTTGCTCGTCAAAGGTATACATACTCTGGTTCATCTACATATTCTATATAACTATTTATTTAGAGGTCCTCTTCCCGTGTAAATTATTACAGAGTGTTCCGTAATTCTTCCTTGCTATATGGTCGGTCTTTTTGATATATGTATATAATATGTATTTGTATACATATGGTAACGGTAATCTTCATTTATCCATTCCCCCCACCTTTCCTTTTAGATAAGCATAGTTTTTCTTTAATAAGTCTGTGATTGACTTTCTCTGTGGAAATATTTTCATTTGTGTCAGTTAGTAGATAACGCCTATAAGTGATATCGTAGGATATAGGACTTTTGCTTTCCGACTTACCTCATGTTCTGTGATTATCTCCAAGATCATCTATGGTGCCTCAAAGAGCAGTGTTTCATTGTTTTGCATGGCTAGTATTCATTGTGTACATGGACCACTTCTTCTTTATCCTTTCATCTGTTGATGGACATTTTGGTTGCTTCACTGCCTTGTCTATTATGAATAAGGCTGCAGTGCAGCTTTTGCAGCCCGGGTCTTCTTCATTCTGGTCTTCTCAGGTGAGAGGCCCATTGGTGCGCCTGCTGGATTGAATGGTACCTCAATTTTTCCTTTTAAACGCAGCTCCTTTCTGTTCTCATTATTAGCGTTTAACCCTCTTACATCTCCCCAGCAGCTAGAGGGTACAGAGTTCTGTAAAATCTCTTCAGCATTTATTGTTTGTAGACTTTTTGCCAATGGTCAGTCGACTGGTGTGAGTTGAAAAGTTTTTGTAGATTAGATTACATGAGTCTAATACTTCCTGAGGCTGAGCTTTTATCCATTTTCCTTTCTTTAAAAAGAGAGTGAGTAAAACTTACCTCTTCATACTACCTTCGTGAACATTTTGCCTGTTTTGAATTCTTTTATCCATTCCCTACATCAGCACAATTTTGAGGGCAGGTGTCCTTTACAGCCCTGAGTCCTTGTGAATGGTAAGTGACCATTAGCTGTGGGTTAATAGCTGCTCTTGCGGGAATCGGCCACAAGGCGGCAGCATTTCTCCTTTACCAAATCTGGTTACTAGGGCAACAGAGCCTTACTGGAAGTGGTGTTCTAGGTTGTAAATTAGAATGGAATGTGCGAGCAAAAAGCCCTTTAAGTTTATGTCTCATTACTTCTTGTTGGTATTTTTACCTTAATTTTAATTTTTATCACAGCAAACTTGATTACAATGTTTTGTTTGTTCTAGGTGTGCAAGATGGGGTTCTTTCACACATATACATATATCTATTCTTCTTCGGATCCTTTTCCCATGTAGGTTATGACACAATGTTGAGTAGTCTTCCCTTGGTATTGGGTAGCTCTTTGGTGATTATATATTTCACATGTGTTTGTATCTCTCTGTTAACCTCAGTATGGTAATGTATCCAATCCTCACACCTTTCCATTTGGTGAACCATAATTTTTTTAATGAATCTATGATAGTGTTTGTCTGTGGAAATATCTTTGTTTATATCATTTTTTAGGTAACCCCTATATGTGATATGATAGGATATGTGTCTTTCGCTTTCTCACTTACTCCAAGTTGCGTGATTACTTCTAGACTCATCTATGGTGCTGCAAATGGCATTGTTTCATTTTTTCACTAGCTCATAGTCCATCTGTACAGGTAGCAGTTCTTCTTGGTCCACCCATCTGTCGATCGGCTTTTTGGTTACTTCCATATCTTGGCTATTGTAATAGTATGCAATGCAGATTTGCGTGGCTGTGTCCTTCCAATTCTGTCTTCTTAGTTTATAGGTCCGGGAATACGTCTGCTGGATCATATGGTAGCTCAGTGTTTACCTTTAAAAGGCACCTCTGTTCTGTTCTCCTTAGTGGCTCTTTCTAGGTTACGTCCCACTTAAAGTGGAGGGCATGTATTTCTTCCCAGCACCTTCAGGATTTATTCTTTGTAGTTTTTGCTGATGATTATTCTGAGTGGTGTGAGCTGATACCTCTTTGTGGTTGAATTTGCATGTGTCTCATAATGCGTTGAAATTGAGCTTTAAGATATATCCTTTTTATTTTTCCAGCTGTGATTAGAGCTTATTTCTTCAAAGTGTTTTCTTAAAGTATGTGTCACCATTTGAAATATTTTGGCCATTATCTCCCTCAAGACATTTTGAGGGCAGGTTTCATTTACAGCCCTGCAGTACTTGTTCACATGAAGTGACCATTAGCTCAGGCTTTAAACCTGCTTTTGCAGGTAACGGCCAGAGAGTGGCAGCCTTTCTTCGTTTCCCATGCTGGTAGTAGGGAAACAGACCTACCGGCCAGTGGTGTTCTTCGGTTATAAATTAGAGTGCAATGTGCCCAGATAAACCCACAAATGTTGATGTCTCCTTGCTTTTGTTTGTTTTTAAATTTAATTTATATTTATTATTAGAGTAATATTCCATTGTGTACATGGACCACTTCTTCTTGGTGCATTCCTCGGTTGATGGACATTTTCATTGCTTCCAAGTGCTGGCTATGGTAAATCTTGCTGGTGTACAGGTTTGCCAGCCTGTGTCTTTTTGATTCTCATTTTCTCAGGTGATAGGCCAAGCAGTGGTTGTGATTGATTGACTGGTAGCTCAATGTTTCCCTTTTCAAATCACCTACATTGTGTTTTCATTAGTGGCTCTTTACATGCCCCCCCTTACAACCGAGGGTACGCATTTCTCCACACTCCCTTCACCGTTTATTTTTTGCAGCATTATTCCTAATGGCCATTCTGACTGCTGTGATCTGATAGGTTTTTGTAATATGGGTATGCATGTCATTAAAATTTTTAAAATTAACCATATTCCTATGCCTTTTTCTTTTCTCTTAAAAGAAAAAACCGTGAGTACAATATACCTCTTGAAATTGCCTTCTTCGAAGGTTGCCCTCTTCTGAAGTTTTTGGTCGATTTTTGACCCCAGAAATTTTCTGGAAGGCAGGTGCCATTTACAGAAATGCAAGTTGGTGAAAATTTAGTCACCTTTTGCAGTGGGTTCAAAGCTGCTGTTGTGGGAAACGGCCACAAGGAGGTAGCGTTTCTCCATTCCCCAATCTGGGTACTAGGGCAGCAGAGCCTTTCTGGAAGTCATTGTCCTAGGTTGTAAATTAGAATGGAATTTGCCAGGAGAAATCCCCATAAGTTTATGTCTCATTACTTCTTCTTGGTTTTAAAATTTTTTTAATCTGGGTAAAGTTTAGAATATTGTTTGTCCTAGGTGTACACAATCTGGTTCATTTACACATTATGTATGTCTATTACTGTACAGATCCTCTTCCCATGTAAAATATTACAGTGTTCTGTCGACCTCCCTTGCTATATGTTCGGTCTTTTTGATACATGTATATACTATGTATTTGTATATGTATAGTAACACTAATCTTCATTTCTCAATTTCCCCCCTCCTTTCCTTTTCGATGAGCATAGTTTGTTTTCTAAGCCTGTGAGTGTCTTTCTCTTTGGAAATATGTTCATCTGTGTCAGTTATTAGATAATGCCATAAGTGATAATATAGGATATAGGTCTTTTGCTTTCCGACCTACTTCATGTTTTGTGATTATCTCCAGGCTCATCTACGGTGCCTCAAAGAGCAGTGCTTCAATGTTTTCCATAGCTAATATTCCATTGTGTACATGGACCACTTCTTCTTGGTGCATTCCTCTGTTGATGGACATTTTCGTTGCTTCCAAGTGTTGCCTTTGGTAAATATTGCTGGAGTACAGGTTTGCCAGCCTGTGATTTTTGATTTTCATTTTCTCAGGTGGTAGACCCAGCAGTGGGTATGATTGATTGACTGGTATGGTAGCTCAACGTTTACCTTTCCAAGGCACCTCAATTGTGCTTTCATTAGTGGCTCTTACCACATCCCCCTTAGAATCGAGGGTACGCATTTCTCCACAATCACATCTGCATTTATTGTTTGCAGCATTTTTGTTGAGGGCTGTTCTGACTGGTGTGAGCTGATAGTTTTTTGTAATTTGGGTTTACATGTCTGTAAAAATTCCTACAATTCATCATTTTTCCACGCCTTTTTCTTTTCTGTTAAAAGAAAAAAGGAAAAAAGTGTGAGTATAATATACCTCTTCAAATTTTCTTTTTGGAAGGTTGCACTCTGGAATTTTTTGGTCGATTTTCCACCTCAGTATTTTTTGGAGGGCCGGTGTCATTTACAGACCTGCAATGGGTGAATATTTAGTGACCTTTTGCAGTGGGTTTTAAGCTGCTGTTGTGGGAAACGGCCACAAGGATGCAGCATTTCTCCATTCCCAAATCTGGGTACTAGGGCAGCAGAGCCATTCTGGAAGTTGTTTGCCTAGGTTTTAAATTTGGATGGAATGTGCCAGGAAAACCCCCCATAAGTTTATGTCTCATTACTCCTAGTTCGTTGTTTTAATTTTTTCAATTGGGGTTATGGTTAGAATGTTGCTCGTCAAAGGTATACATACTCTGGTTCATCTACATATTCTATATAACTATTTATTTAGAGGTCCTCTTCCCGTGTAAATTATTACAGAGTGTTCCGTAATTCTTCCTTGCTATCTGGTCGGTCTTTTTGATATATGTATATAATATGTATTTGTATACATATGGTAACGGTAATCTTCATTTATCCATTCCCCCCACCTTTCCTTTTAGATAAGCATAGTTTTTCTTTAATAAGTCTGTGATTGACTTTCTCTGTGGAAATATTTTCATTTGTGTCAGTTAGTAGATAACGCCTATAAGTGATATCGTAGGATATAGGACTTTTGCTTTCCGACTTACCTCATGTTCTGTGATTATCTCCAAGATCATCTATGGTGCCTCAAAGAGCAGTGTTTCATTGTTTTGCATGGCTAGTATTCATTGTGTACATGGACCACTTCTTCTTTATCCTTTCATCTGTTGATGGACATGTTGGTTGCTTCACTGCCTTGTCTATTATGAATAAGGCTGCAGTGCAGCTTTTGCAGCCCGGGTCTTCTTCATTCTGGTCTTCTCAGGTGAGAGGCCCATTGGTGCGCCTGCTGGATTGAATGGTACCTCAATTTTTCCTTTTAAACGCAGCTCCTTTCTGTTCTCATTATTAGCGTTTAACCCTCTTACATCTCCCCAGCAGCTAGAGGGTACAGAGTTCTGTAAAATCTCTTCAGCATTTATTGTTTGTAGACTTTTTGCCAATGGTCAGTCGACTGGTGTGAGTTGAAAAGTTTTTGTAGATTAGATTACATGAGTCTAATACTTCCTGAGGCTGAGCTTTTATCCATTTTCCTTTCTTTAAAAAGAGAGTGAGTAAAACTTACCTCTTCATACTACCTTCGTGAACATTTTGCCTGTTTTGAATTCTTTTATCCATTCCCTACATCAGCACAATTTTGAGGGCAGGTGTCCTTTACAGCCCTGAGTCCTTGTGAATGGTAAGTGACCATTAGCTGTGGGTTAATAGCTGCTCTTGCGGGAATCGGCCACAAGGCGGCAGCATTTCTCCTTTACCAAATCTGGTTACTAGGGCAACAGAGCCTTACTGGAAGTGGTGTTCTAGGTTGTAAATTAGAATGGAATGTGCGAGCAAAAAGCCCTTTAAGTTTATGTCTCATTACTTCTTGTTGGTATTTTTACCTTAATTTTAATTTTTATCACAGCAAACTTCATTACAATGTTTTGTTTGTTCTAGGTGTGCAAGATGGGGTTCTTTCACACATATACATATATCTATTCTTCTTCGGATCCTTTTCCCATGTAGGTTATGACACAATGTTGAGTAGTCTTCCCTTGGTATTGGGTAGCTCTTTGGTGATTATATATTTCACATGTGTTTGTATCTCTCTGTTAACCTCAGTATGGTAATGTATCCAATCCTCACACCTTTCCATTTGGTGAACCATAATTTTTTTAATGAATCTATGATAGTGTTTGTCTGTGGAAATATCTTTGTTTATATCATTTTTTAGGTAACCCCTATATGTGATATGATAGGATATGTGTCTTTCGCTTTCTCACTTACTCCAAGTTGCGTGATTACTTCTAGACTCATCTATGGTGCTGCAAATGGCATTGTTTCATTTTTTCACTAGCTCATAGTCCATCTGTACAGGTAGCAGTTCTTCTTGGTCCACCCATCTGTCGATCGGCTTTTTGGTTACTTCCATATCTTGGCTATTGTAATAGTATGCAATGCAGATTTGCGTGGCTGTGTCCTTCCAATTCTGTCTTCTTAGTTTATAGGTCCGGGAATACGTCTGCTGGATCATATGGTAGCTCAGTGTTTACCTTTAAAAGGCACCTCTGTTCTGTTCTCCTTAGTGGCTCTTTCTAGGTTACGTCCCACTTAAAGTGGAGGGCATGTATTTCTTCCCAGCACCTTCAGGATTTATTCTTTGTAGTTTTTGCTGATGATTATTCTGAGTGGTGTGAGCTGATACCTCTTTGTGGTTGAATTTGCATGTGTCTCATAATGCGTTGAAATTGAGCTTTAAGATATATCCTTTTTATTTTTCCAGCTGTGATTAGAGCTTATTTCTTCAAAGTGTTTTCTTAAAGTATGTGTCACCATTTGAAATATTTTGGCCATTATCTCCCTCAAGACATTTTGAGGGCAGGTTTCATTTACAGCCCTGCAGTACTTGTTCACATGAAGTGACCATTAGCTCAGGCTTTAAACCTGCTTTTGCAGGTAACGGCCAGAGAGTGGCAGCCTTTCTTCGTTTCCCATGCTGGTAGTAGGGAAACAGACCTACCGGCCAGTGGTGTTCTTCGGTTATAAATTAGAGTGCAATGTGCCCAGATAAACCCACAAATGTTGATGTCTCCTTGCTTTTGTTTGTTTTTAAATTTAATTTATATTTATTATTAGAGTAATATTCCATTGTGTACATGGACCACTTCTTCTTGGTGCATTCCTCGGTTGATGGACATTTTCATTGCTTCCAAGTGCTGGCTATGGTAAATCTTGCTGGTGTACAGGTTTGCCAGCCTGTGTCTTTTTGATTCTCATTTTCTCAGGTGATAGGCCAAGCAGTGGTTGTGATTGATTGACTGGTAGCTCAATGTTTCCCTTTTCAAATCACCTACATTGTGTTTTCATTAGTGGCTCTTTACATGCCCCCCCTTACAACCGAGGGTACGCATTTCTCCACACTCCCCTCACCGTTTATTTTTTGCAGCATTATTCCTAATGGCCATTCTGACTGCTGTGATCTGATAGGTTTTCGTAATATGGGTATGCATGTCATTAAAATTTTTAAAATTAACCATATTCCTATGCCTTTTTCTTTTCTCTTAAAAGAAAAAACCGTGAGTACAATATACCTCTTGAAATTGCCTTCTTCGAAGGTTGCCCTCTTCTGAAGTTTTTGGTCGATTTTTGACCCCAGAAATTTTCTGGAAGGCAGGTGCCATTTACAGAAATGCAAGTTGGTGAAAATTTAGTCACCTTTTGCAGTGGGTTCAAAGCTGCTGTTGTGGGAAACGGCCACAAGGAGGTAGCGTTTCTCCATTCCCCAATCTGGGTACTAGGGCAGCAGAGCCTTTCTGGAAGTCATTGTCCTAGGTTGTAAATTAGAATGGAATTTGCCAGGAGAAATCCCCATAAGTTTATGTCTCATTACTTCTTCTTGGTTTTAAAATTTTTTTAATCTGGGTAAAGTTTAGAATATTGTTTGTCCTAGGTGTACACAATCTGGTTCATTTACACATTATGTATGTCTATTACTGTACAGATCCTCTTCCCATGTAAAATATTACAGTGTTCTGTCGACCTCCCTTGCTATATGTTCGGTCTTTTTGATACATGTATATACTATGTATTTGTATATGTATAGTAACACTAATCTTCATTTCTCAATTTCCCCCCTCCTTTCCTTTTCGATGAGCATAGTTTGTTTTCTAAGCCTGTGAGTGTCTTTCTCTTTGGAAATATGTTCATCTGTGTCAGTTATTAGATAATGCCATAAGTGATAATATAGGATATAGGTCTTTTGCTTTCCGACCTACTTCATGTTTTGTGATTATCTCCAGGCTCATCTACGGTGCCTCAAAGAGCAGTGCTTCAATGTTTTCCATAGCTAATATTCCATTGTGTACATGGACCACTTCTTCTTGGTGCATTCCTCTGTTGATGGACATTTTCGTTGCTTCCAAGTGTTGCCTTTGGTAAATATTGCTGGAGTACAGGTTTGCCAGCCTGTGATTTTTGATTTTCATTTTCTCAGGTGGTAGACCCAGCAGTGGGTATGATTGATTGACTGGTATGGTAGCTCAACGTTTACCTTTCCAAGGCACCTCAATTGTGCTTTCATTAGTGGCTCTTACCACATCCCCCTTAGAATCGAGGGTACGCATTTCTCCACAATCACATCAGCATTTATTGTTTGCAGCATTTTTGTTGAGGGCCGTTCTGACTGGTGTGAGCTGATAGTTTTTTGTAATTTGGGTTTACATGTCTGTAAAAATTCCTACAATTCATCATTTTTCCACGCCTTTTTCTTTTCTGTTAAAAGAAAAAAGGAAAAAAGTGTGAGTATAATATACCTCTTCAAATTTTCTTTTTGGAAGGTTGCACTCTGGAATTTTTTGGTCGATTTTCCACCTCAGTATTTTTTGGAGGGCCGGTGTCATTTACAGACCTGCAATGGGTGAATATTTAGTGACCTTTTGCAGTGGGTTTTAAGCTGCTGTTGTGGGAAACGGCCACAAGGATGCAGCATTTCTCCATTCCCAAATCTGGGTACTAGGGCAGCAGAGCCATTCTGGAAGTTGTTTGCCTAGGTTTTAAATTTGGATGGAATGTGCCAGGAAAACCCCCCATAAGTTTATGTCTCATTACTCCTAGTTCGTTGTTTTAATTTTTTCAATTGGGGTTATGGTTAGAATGTTGCTCGTCAAAGGTATACATACTCTGGTTCATCTACATATTCTATATAACTATTTATTTAGAGGTCCTCTTCCCGTGTAAATTATTACAGAGTGTTCCGTAATTCTTCCTTGCTATCTGGTCGGTCTTTTTGATATATGTATATAATATGTATTTGTATACATATGGTAACGGTAATCTTCATTTATCCATTCCCCCCACCTTTCCTTTTAGATAAGCATAGTTTTTCTTTAATAAGTCTGTGATTGACTTTCTCTGTGGAAATATTTTCATTTGTGTCAGTTAGTAGATAACGCCTATAAGTGATATCGTAGGATATAGGACTTTTGCTTTCCGACTTACCTCATGTTCTGTGATTATCTCCAAGATCATCTATGGTGCCTCAAAGAGCAGTGTTTCATTGTTTTGCATGGCTAGTATTCATTGTATACATGGACCACTTCTTCTTTATCCTTTCATCTGTTGATGGACATGTTGGTTGCTTCACTGCCTTGTCTATTATGAATAAGGCTGCAGTGCAGCTTTTGCAGCCCGGGTCTTCTTCATTCTGGTCTTCTCAGGTGAGAGGCCCATTGGTGCGCCTGCTGGATTGAATGGTACCTCAATTTTTCCTTTTAAACGCAGCTCCTTTCTGTTCTCATTATTAGCGTTTAACCCTCTTACATCTCCCCAGCAGCTAGAGGGTACAGAGTTCTGTAAAATCTCTTCAGCATTTATTGTTTGTAGACTTTTTGCCAATGGTCAGTCGACTGGTGTGAGTTGAAAAGTTTTTGTAGATTAGATTACATGAGTCTAATACTTCCTGAGGCTGAGCTTTTATCCATTTTCCTTTCTTTAAAAAGAGAGTGAGTAAAACTTACCTCTTCATACTACCTTCGTGAACATTTTGCCTGTTTTGAATTCTTTTATCCATTCCCTACATCAGCACAATTTTGAGGGCAGGTGTCCTTTACAGCCCTGAGTCCTTGTGAATGGTAAGTGACCATTAGCTGTGGGTTAATAGCTGCTCTTGCGGGAATCGGCCACAAGGCGGCAGCATTTCTCCTTTACCAAATCTGGTTACTAGGGCAACAGAGCCTTACTGGAAGTGGTGTTCTAGGTTGTAAATTAGAATGGAATGTGCGAGCAAAAAGCCCTTTAAGTTTATGTCTCATTACTTCTTGTTGGTATTTTTACCTTAATTTTAATTTTTATCACAGCAAACTTGATTACAATGTTTTGTTTGTTCTAGGTGTGCAAGATGGGGTTCTTTCACACATATACATATATCTATTCTTCTTCGGATCCTTTTCCCATGTAGGTTATGACACAATGTTGAGTAGTCTTCCCTTGGTATTGGGTAGCTCTTTGGTGATTATATATTTCACATGTGTTTGTATCTCTCTGTTAACCTCAGTATGGTAATGTATCCAATCCTCACACCTTTCCATTTGGTGAACCATAATTTTTTTAATGAATCTATGATAGTGTTTGTCTGTGGAAATATCTTTGTTTATATCATTTTTTAGGTAACCCCTATATGTGATATGATAGGATATGTGTCTTTCGCTTTCTCACTTACTCCAAGTTGCGTGATTACTTCTAGACTCATCTATGGTGCTGCAAATGGCATTGTTTCATTTTTTCACTAGCTCATAGTCCATCTGTACAGGTAGCAGTTCTTCTTGGTCCACCCATCTGTCGATCGGCTTTTTGGTTACTTCCATATCTTGGCTATTGTAATAGTATGCAATGCAGATTTGCGTGGCTGTGTCCTTCCAATTCTGTCTTCTTAGTTTATAGGTCCGGGAATACGTCTGCTGGATCATATGGTAGCTCAGTGTTTACCTTTAAAAGGCACCTCTGTTCTGTTCTCCTTAGTGGCTCTTTCTAGGTTACGTCCCACTTAAAGTGGAGGGCATGTATTTCTTCCCAGCACCTTCAGGATTTATTCTTTGTAGTTTTTGCTGATGATTATTCTGAGTGGTGTGAGCTGATACCTCTTTGTGGTTGAATTTGCATGTGTCTCATAATGCGTTGAAATTGAGCTTTAAGATATATCCTTTTTATTTTTCCAGCTGTGATTAGAGCTTATTTCTTCAAAGTGTTTTCTTAAAGTATGTGTCACCATTTGAAATATTTTGGCCATTATCTCCCTCAAGACATTTTGAGGGCAGGTTTCATTTACAGCCCTGCAGTACTTGTTCACATGAAGTGACCATTAGCTCAGGCTTTAAACCTGCTTTTGCAGGTAACGGCCAGAGAGTGGCAGCCTTTCTTCGTTTCCCATGCTGGTAGTAGGGAAACAGACCTACCGGCCAGTGGTGTTCTTCGGTTATAAATTAGAGTGCAATGTGCCCAGATAAACCCACAAATGTTGATGTCTCCTTGCTTTTGTTTGTTTTTAAATTTAATTTATATTTATTATTAGAGTAATATTCCATTGTGTACATGGACCACTTCTTCTTGGTGCATTCCTCGGTTGATGGACATTTTCATTGCTTCCAAGTGCTGGCTATGGTAAATCTTGCTGGTGTACAGGTTTGCCAGCCTGTGTCTTTTTGATTCTCATTTTCTCAGGTGATAGGCCAAGCAGTGGTTGTGATTGATTGACTGGTAGCTCAATGTTTCCCTTTTCAAATCACCTACATTGTGTTTTCATTAGTGGCTCTTTACATGCCCCCCCTTACAACCGAGGGTACGCATTTCTCCACACTCCCCTCACCGTTTATTTTTTGCAGCATTATTCCTAATGGCCATTCTGACTGCTGTGATCTGATAGGTTTTCGTAATATGGGTATGCATGTCATTAAAATTTTTAAAATTAACCATATTCCTATGCCTTTTTCTTTTCTCTTAAAAGAAAAAACCGTGAGTACAATATACCTCTTGAAATTGCCTTCTTCGAAGGTTGCCCTCTTCTGAAGTGTTTGGTCGATTTTTGACCCCAGAAATTTTCTGGAAGGCAGGTGCCATTTACAGAAATGCAAGTTGGTGAAAATTTAGTCACCTTTTGCAGTGGGTTCAAAGCTGCTGTTGTGGGAAACGGCCACAAGGAGGTAGCGTTTCTCCATTCCCCAATCTGGGTACTAGGGCAGCAGAGCCTTTCTGGAAGTCATTGTCCTAGGTTGTAAATTAGAATGGAATTTGCCAGGAGAAATCCCCATAAGTTTATGTCTCATTACTTCTTCTTGGTTTTAAAATTTTTTTAATCTGGGTAAAGTTTAGAATATTGTTTGTCCTAGGTGTACACAATCTGGTTCATTTACACATTATGTATGTCTATTACTGTACAGATCCTCTTCCCATGTAAAATATTACAGTGTTCTGTCGACCTCCCTTGCTATATGTTCGGTCTTTTTGATACATGTATATACTATGTATTTGTATATGTATAGTAACACTAATCTTCATTTCTCAATTTCCCCCCTCCTTTCCTTTTCGATGAGCATAGTTTGTTTTCTAAGCCTGTGAGTGTCTTTCTCTTTGGAAATATGTTCATCTGTGTCAGTTATTAGATAATGCCATAAGTGATAATATAGGATATAGGTCTTTTGCTTTCCGACCTACTTCATGTTTTGTGATTATCTCCAGGCTCATCTATGGTGCCTCAAAGAGCAGTGCTTCAATGTTTTCCATAGCTAATATTCCATTGTGTACATGGACCACTTCTTCTTGGTGCATTCCTCTGTTGATGGACATTTTCGTTGCTTCCAAGTGTTGCCTTTGGTAAATATTGCTGGAGTACAGGTTTGCCAGCCTGTGATTTTTGATTTTCATTTTCTCAGGTGGTAGACCCAGCAGTGGGTATGATTGATTGACTGGTATGGTAGCTCAACGTTTACCTTTCCAAGGCACCTCAATTGTGCTTTCATTAGTGGCTCTTACCACATCCCCCTTAGAATCGAGGGTACGCATTTCTCCACAATCACATCAGCATTTATTGTTTGCAGCATTTTTGTTGAGGGCCGTTCTGACTGGTGTGAGCTGATAGTTTTTTGTAATTTGGGTTTACATGTCTGTAAAAATTCCTACAATTCATCATTTTTCCACGCCTTTTTCTTTTCTGTTAAAAGAAAAAAGGAAAAAAGTGTGAGTATAATATACCTCTTCAAATTTTCTTTTTGGAAGGTTGCACTCTGGAATTTTTTGGTCGATTTTCCACCTCAGTATTTTTTGGAGGGCCGGTGTCATTTACAGACCTGCAATGGGTGAATATTTAGTGACCTTTTGCAGTGGGTTTTAAGCTGCTGTTGTGGGAAACGGCCACAAGGATGCAGCATTTCTCCATTCCCAAATCTGGGTACTAGGGCAGCAGAGCCATTCTGGAAGTTGTTTGCCTAGGTTTTAAATTTGGATGGAATGTGCCAGGAAAACCCCCCATAAGTTTATGTCTCATTACTCCTAGTTCGTTGTTTTAATTTTTTCAATTGGGGTTATGGTTAGAATGTTGCTCGTCAAAGGTATACATACTCTGGTTCATCTACATATTCTATATAACTATTTATTTAGAGGTCCTCTTCCCGTGTAAATTATTACAGAGTGTTCCGTAATTCTTCCTTGCTATCTGGTCGGTCTTTTTGATATATGTATATAATATGTATTTGTATACATATGGTAACGGTAATCTTCATTTATCCATTCCCCCCACCTTTCCTTTTAGATAAGCATAGTTTTTCTTTAATAAGTCTGTGATTGACTTTCTCTGTGGAAATATTTTCATTTGTGTCAGTTAGTAGATAACGCCTATAAGTGATATCGTAGGATATAGGACTTTTGCTTTCCGACTTACCTCATGTTCTGTGATTATCTCCAAGATCATCTATGGTGCCTCAAAGAGCAGTGTTTCATTGTTTTGCATGGCTAGTATTCATTGTGTACATGGACCACTTCTTCTTTATCCTTTCATCTGTTGATGGACATTTTGGTTGCTTCACTGCCTTGTCTATTATGAATAAGGCTGCAGTGCAGCTTTTGCAGCCCGGGTCTTCTTCATTCTGGTCTTCTCAGGTGAGAGGCCCATTGGTGCGCCTGCTGGATTGAATGGTACCTCAATTTTTCCTTTTAAACGCAGCTCCTTTCTGTTCTCATTATTAGCGTTTAACCCTCTTACATCTCCCCAGCAGCTAGAGGGTACAGAGTTCTGTAAAATCTCTTCAGCATTTATTGTTTGTAGACTTTTTGCCAATGGTCAGTCGACTGGTGTGAGTTGAAAAGTTTTTGTAGATTAGATTACATGAGTCTAATACTTCCTGAGGCTGAGCTTTTATCCATTTTCCTTTCTTTAAAAAGAGAGTGAGTAAAACTTACCTCTTCATACTACCTTCGTGAACATTTTGCCTGTTTTGAATTCTTTTATCCATTCCCTACATCAGCACAATTTTGAGGGCAGGTGTCCTTTACAGCCCTGAGTCCTTGTGAATGGTAAGTGACCATTAGCTGTGGGTTAATAGCTGCTCTTGCGGGAATCGGCCACAAGGCGGCAGCATTTCTCCTTTACCAAATCTGGTTACTAGGGCAACAGAGCCTTACTGGAAGTGGTGTTCTAGGTTGTAAATTAGAATGGAATGTGCGAGCAAAAAGCCCTTTAAGTTTATGTCTCATTACTTCTTGTTGGTATTTTTACCTTAATTTTAATTTTTATCACAGCAAACTTGATTACAATGTTTTGTTTGTTCTAGGTGTGCAAGATGTGGTTCTTTCACACATATACATATATCTATTCTTCTTCGGATCCTTTTCCCATGTAGGTTATGACACAATGTTGAGTAGTCTTCCCTTGGTATTGGGTAGCTCTTTGGTGATTATATATTTCACATGTGTTTGTATCTCTCTGTTAACCTCAGTATGGTAATGTATCCAATCCTCACACCTTTCCATTTGGTGAACAATAATTTTTTTAATGAATCTATGATAGTGTTTGTCTGTGGAAATATCTTTGTTTATATCATTTTTTAGGTAACCCCTATATGTGATATGATAGGATATGTGTCTTTCGCTTTCTCACTTACTCCAAGTTGCGTGATTACTTCTAGACTCATCTATGGTGCTGCAAATGGCATTGTTTCATTTTTTCACTAGCTCATAGTCCATCTGTACAGGTAGCAGTTCTTCTTGGTCCACCCATCTGTCGATCGGCTTTTTGGTTACTTCCATATCTTGGCTATTGTAATAGTATGCAATGCAGATTTGCGTGGCTGTGTCCTTCCAATTCTGTCTTCTTAGTTTATAGGTCCGGGAATACGTCTGCTGGATCATATGGTAGCTCAGTGTTTACCTTTAAAAGGCACCTCTGTTCTGTTCTCCTTAGTGGCTCTTTCTAGGTTACGTCCCACTTAAAGTGGAGGGCATGTATTTCTTCCCAGCACCTTCAGGATTTATTCTTTGTAGTTTTTGCTGATGATTATTCTGAGTGGTGTGAGCTGATACCTCTTTGTGGTTGAATTTGCATGTGTCTCATAATGCGTTGAAATTGAGCTTTAAGATATATCCTTTTTATTTTTCCAGCTGTGATTAGAGCTTATTTCTTCAAAGTGTTTTCTTAAAGTATGTGTCACCATTTGAAATATTTTGGCCATTATCTCCCTCAAGACATTTTGAGGGCAGGTTTCATTTACAGCCCTGCAGTACTTGTTCACATGAAGTGACCATTAGCTCAGGCTTTAAACCTGCTTTTGCAGGTAACGGCCAGAGAGTGGCAGCCTTTCTTCGTTTCCCATGCTGGTAGTAGGGAAACAGACCTACCGGCCAGTGGTGTTCTTCGGTTATAAATTAGAGTGCAATGTGCCCAGATAAACCCACAAATGTTGATGTCTCCTTGCTTTTGTTTGTTTTTAAATTTAATTTATATTTATTATTAGAGTAATATTCCATTGTGTACATGGACCACTTCTTCTTGGTGCATTCCTCGGTTGATGGACATTTTCATTGCTTCCAAGTGCTGGCTATGGTAAATCTTGCTGGTGTACAGGTTTGCCAGCCTGTGTCTTTTTGATTCTCATTTTCTCAGGTGATAGGCCAAGCAGTGGTTGTGATTGATTGACTGGTAGCTCAATGTTTCCCTTTTCAAATCACCTACATTGTGTTTTCATTAGTGGCTCTTTACATGCCCCCCCTTACAACCGAGGGTACGCATTTCTCCACACACCCCTCACCGTTTATTTTTTGCAGCATTATTCCTAATGGCCATTCTGACTGCTGTGATCTGATAGGTTTTCGTAATATGGGTATGCATGTCATTAAAATTTTTAAAATTAACCATATTCCTATGCCTTTTTCTTTTCTCTTAAAAGAAAAAACCGTGAGTACAATATACCTCTTGAAATTGCCTTCTTCGAAGGTTGCCCTCTTCTGAAGTTTTTGGTCGATTTTTGACCCCAGAAATTTTCTGGAAGGCAGGTGCCATTTACAGAAATGCAAGTTGGTGAAAATTTAGTCACCTTTTGCAGTGGGTTCAAAGCTGCTGTTGTGGGAAACGGCCACAAGGAGGTAGCGTTTCTCCATTCCCCAATCTGGGTACTAGGGCAGCAGAGCCTTTCTGGAAGTCATTGTCCTAGGTTGTAAATTAGAATGGAATTTGCCAGGAGAAATCCCCATAAGTTTATGTCTCATTACTTCTTCTTGGTTTTAAAATTTTTTTAATCTGGGTAAAGTTTAGAATATTGTTTGTCCTAGGTGTACACAATCTGGTTCATTTACACATTATGTATGTCTATTACTGTACAGATCCTCTTCCCATGTAAAATATTACAGTGTTCTGTCGACCTCCCTTGCTATATGTTCGGTCTTTTTGATACATGTATATACTATGTATTTGTATATGTATAGTAACACTAATCTTCATTTCTCAATTTCCCCCCTCCTTTCCTTTTCGATGAGCATAGTTTGTTTTCTAAGCCTGTGAGTGTCTTTCTCTTTGGAAATATGTTCATCTGTGTCAGTTATTAGATAATGCCATAAGTGATAATATAGGATATAGGTCTTTTGCTTTCCGACCTACTTCATGTTTTGTGATTATCTCCAGGCTCATCTATGGTGCCTCAAAGAGCAGTGCTTCAATGTTTTCCATAGCTAATATTCCATTGTGTACATGGACCACTTCTTCTTGGTGCATTCCTCTGTTGATGGACATTTTCGTTGCTTCCAAGTGTTGCCTTTGGTAAATATTGCTGGAGTACAGGTTTGCCAGCCTGTGATTTTTGATTTTCATTTTCTCAGGTGGTAGACCCAGCAGTGGGTATGATTGATTGACTGGTATGGTAGCTCAACGTTTACCTTTCCAAGGCACCTCAATTGTGCTTTCATTAGTGGCTCTTACCACATCCCCCTTAGAATCGAGGGTACGCATTTCTCCACAATCACATCAGCATTTATTGTTTGCAGCATTTTTGTTGAGGGCCGTTCTGACTGGTGTGAGCTGATAGTTTTTTGTAATTTGGGTTTACATGTCTGTAAAAATTCCTACAATTCATCATTTTTCCACGCCTTTTTCTTTTCTGTTAAAAGAAAAAAGGAAAAAAGTGTGAGTATAATATACCTCTTCAAATTTTCTTTTTGGAAGGTTGCACTCTGGAATTTTTTGGTCGATTTTCCACCTCAGTATTTTTTGGAGGGCCGGTGTCATTTACAGACCTGCAATGGGTGAATATTTAGTGACCTTTTGCAGTGGGTTTTAAGCTGCTGTTGTGGGAAACGGCCACAAGGATGCAGCATTTCTCCATTCCCAAATCTGGGTACTAGGGCAGCAGAGCCATTCTGGAAGTTGTTTGCCTAGGTTTTAAATTTGGATGGAATGTGCCAGGAAAACCCCCCATAAGTTTATGTCTCATTACTCCTAGTTCGTTGTTTTAATTTTTTCAATTGGGGTTATGGTTAGAATGTTGCTCGTCAAAGGTATACATACTCTGGTTCATCTACATATTCTATATAACTATTTATTTAGAGGTCCTCTTCCCGTGTAAATTATTACAGAGTGTTCCGTAATTCTTCCTTGCTATATGGTCGGTCTTTTTGATATATGTATATAATATGTATTTGTATACATATGGTAACGGTAATCTTCATTTATCCATTCCCCCCACCTTTCCTTTTAGATAAGCATAGTTTTTCTTTAATAAGTCTGTGATTGACTTTCTCTGTGGAAATATTTTCATTTGTGTCAGTTAGTAGATAACGCCTATAAGTGATATCGTAGGATATAGGACTTTTGCTTTCCGACTTACCTCATGTTCTGTGATTATCTCCAAGATCATCTATGGTGCCTCAAAGAGCAGTGTTTCATTGTTTTGCATGGCTAGTATTCATTGTGTACATGGACCACTTCTTCTTTATCCTTTCATCTGTTGATGGACATGTTGGTTGCTTCACTGCCTTGTCTATTATGAATAAGGCTGCAGTGCAGCTTTTGCAGCCCGGGTCTTCTTCATTCTGGTCTTCTCAGGTGAGAGGCCCATTGGTGCGCCTGCTGGATTGAATGGTACCTCAATTTTTCCTTTTAAACGCAGCTCCTTTCTGTTCTCATTATTAGCGTTTAACCCTCTTACATCTCCCCAGCAGCTAGAGGGTACAGAGTTCTGTAAAATCTCTTCAGCATTTATTGTTTGTAGACTTTTTGCCAATGGTCAGTCGACTGGTGTGAGTTGAAAAGTTTTTGTAGATTAGATTACATGAGTCTAATACTTCCTGAGGCTGAGCTTTTATCCATTTTCCTTTCTTTAAAAAGAGAGTGAGTAAAACTTACCTCTTCATACTACCTTCGTGAACATTTTGCCTGTTTTGAATTCTTTTATCCATTCCCTACATCAGCACAATTTTGAGGGCAGGTGTCCTTTACAGCCCTGAGTCCTTGTGAATGGTAAGTGACCATTAGCTGTGGGTTAATAGCTGCTCTTGCGGGAATCGGCCACAAGGCGGCAGCATTTCTCCTTTACCAAATCTGGTTACTAGGGCAACAGAGCCTTACTGGAAGTGGTGTTCTAGGTTGTAAATTAGAATGGAATGTGCGAGCAAAAAGCCCTTTAAGTTTATGTCTCATTACTTCTTGTTGGTATTTTTACCTTAATTTTAATTTTTATCACAGCAAACTTGATTACAATGTTTTGTTTGTTCTAGGTGTGCAAGATGTGGTTCTTTCACACATATACATATATCTATTCTTCTTCGGATCCTTTTCCCATGTAGGTTATGACACAATGTTGAGTAGTCTTCCCTTGGTATTGGGTAGCTCTTTGGTGATTATATATTTCACATGTGTTTGTATCTCTCTGTTAACCTCAGTATGGTAATGTATCCAATCCTCACACCTTTCCATTTGGTGAACAATAATTTTTTTAATGAATCTATGATAGTGTTTGTCTGTGGAAATATCTTTGTTTATATCATTTTTTAGGTAACCCCTATATGTGATATGATAGGATATGTGTCTTTCGCTTTCTCACTTACTCCAAGTTGCGTGATTACTTCTAGACTCATCTATGGTGCTGCAAATGGCATTGTTTCATTTTTTCACTAGCTCATAGTCCATCTGTACAGGTAGCAGTTCTTCTTGGTCCACCCATCTGTCGATGGGCTTTTTGGTTACTTCCATATCTTGGCTATTGTAATAGTATGCAATGCAGATTTGCGTGGCTGTGTCCTTCCAATTCTGTCTTCTTAGTTTATAGGTCCGGGAATACGTCTGCTGGATCATATGGTAGCTCAGTGTTTACCTTTAAAAGGCACCTCTGTTCTGTTCTCCTTAGTGGCTCTTTCTAGGTTACGTCCCACTTAAAGTGGAGGGCATGTATTTCTTCCCAGCACCTTCAGGATTTATTCTTTGTAGTTTTTGCTGATGATTATTCTGAGTGGTGTGAGCTGATACCTCTTTGTGGTTGAATTTGCATGTGTCTCATAATGCGTTGAAATTGAGCTTTAAGATATATCCTTTTTATTTTTCCAGCTGTGATTAGAGCTTATTTCTTCAAAGTGTTTTCTTAAAGTATGTGTCACCATTTGAAATATTTTGGCCATTATCTCCCTCAAGACATTTTGAGGGCAGGTTTCATTTACAGCCCTGCAGTACTTGTTCACATGAAGTGACCATTAGCTCAGGCTTTAAACCTGCTTTTGCAGGTAACGGCCAGAGAGTGGCAGCCTTTCTTCGTTTCCCATGCTGGTAGTAGGGAAACAGACCTACCGGCCAGTGGTGTTCTTCGGTTATAAATTAGAGTGCAATGTGCCCAGATAAACCCACAAATGTTGATGTCTCCTTGCTTTTGTTTGTTTTTAAATTTAATTTATATTTATTATTAGAGTAATATTCCATTGTGTACATGGACCACTTCTTCTTGGTGCATTCCTCGGTTGATGGACATTTTCATTGCTTCCAAGTGCTGGCTATGGTAAATCTTGCTGGTGTACAGGTTTGCCAGCCTGTGTCTTTTTGATTCTCATTTTCTCAGGTGATAGGCCAAGCAGTGGTTGTGATTGATTGACTGGTAGCTCAATGTTTCCCTTTTCAAATCACCTACATTGTGTTTTCATTAGTGGCTCTTTACATGCCCCCCCTTACAACCGAGGGTACGCATTTCTCCACACTCCCCTCACCGTTTATTTTTTGCAGCATTATTCCTAATGGCCATTCTGACTGCTGTGATCTGATAGGTTTTCGTAATATGGGTATGCATGTCATTAAAATTTTTAAAATTAACCATATTCCTATGCCTTTTTCTTTTCTCTTAAAAGAAAAAACCGTGAGTACAATATACCTCTTGAAATTGCCTTCTTCGAAGGTTGCCCTCTTCTGAAGTTTTTGGTCGATTTTTGACCCCAGAAATTTTCTGGAAGGCAGGTGCCATTTACAGAAATGCAAGTTGGTGAAAATTTAGTCACCTTTTGCAGTGGGTTCAAAGCTGCTGTTGTGGGAAACGGCCACAAGGAGGTAGCGTTTCTCCATTCCCCAATCTGGGTACTAGGGCAGCAGAGCCTTTCTGGAAGTCATTGTCCTAGGTTGTAAATTAGAATGGAATTTGCCAGGAGAAATCCCCATAAGTTTATGTCTCATTACTTCTTCTTGGTTTTAAAATTTTTTTAATCTGGGTAAAGTTTAGAATATTGTTTGTCCTAGGTGTACACAATCTGGTTCATTTACACATTATGTATGTCTATTACTGTACAGATCCTCTTCCCATGTAAAATATTACAGTGTTCTGTCGACCTCCCTTGCTATATGTTCGGTCTTTTTGATACATGTATATACTATGTATTTGTATATGTATAGTAACACTAATCTTCATTTCTCAATTTCCCCCCTCCTTTCCTTTTCGATGAGCATAGTTTGTTTTCTAAGCCTGTGAGTGTCTTTCTCTTTGGAAATATGTTCATCTGTGTCAGTTATTAGATAATGCCATAAGTGATAATATAGGATATAGGTCTTTTGCTTTCCGACCTACTTCATGTTTTGTGATTATCTCCAGGCTCATCTATGGTGCCTCAAAGAGCAGTGCTTCAATGTTTTCCATAGCTAATATTCCATTGTGTACATGGACCACTTCTTCTTGGTGCATTCCTCTGTTGATGGACATTTTCGTTGCTTCCAAGTGTTGCCTTTGGTAAATATTGCTGGAGTACAGGTTTGCCAGCCTGTGATTTTTGATTTTCATTTTCTCAGGTGGTAGACCCAGCAGTGGGTATGATTGATTGACTGGTATGGTAGCTCAACGTTTACCTTTCCAAGGCACCTCAATTGTGCTTTCATTAGTGGCTCTTACCACATCCCCCTTAGAATCGAGGGTACGCATTTCTCCACAATCACATCAGCATTTATTGTTTGCAGCATTTTTGTTGAGGGCCGTTCTGACTGGTGTGAGCTGATAGTTTTTTGTAATTTGGGTTTACATGTCTGTAAAAATTCCTACAATTCATCATTTTTCCACGCCTTTTTCTTTTCTGTTAAAAGAAAAAAGGAAAAAAGTGTGAGTATAATATACCTCTTCAAATTTTCTTTTTGGAAGGTTGCACTCTGGAATTTTTTGGTCGATTTTCCACCTCAGTATTTTTTGGAGGGCCGGTGTCATTTACAGACCTGCAATGGGTGAATATTTAGTGACCTTTTGCAGTGGGTTTTAAGCTGCTGTTGTGGGAAACGGCCACAAGGATGCAGCATTTCTCCATTCCCAAATCTGGGTACTAGGGCAGCAGAGCCATTCTGGAAGTTGTTTGCCTAGGTTTTAAATTTGGATGGAATGTGCCAGGAAAACCCCCCATAAGTTTATGTCTCATTACTCCTAGTTCGTTGTTTTAATTTTTTCAATTGGGGTTATGGTTAGAATGTTGCTCGTCAAAGGTATACATACTCTGGTTCATCTACATATTCTATATAACTATTTATTTAGAGGTCCTCTTCCCGTGTAAATTATTACAGAGTGTTCCGTAATTCTTCCTTGCTATCTGGTCGGTCTTTTTGATATATGTATATAATATGTATTTGTATACATATGGTAACGGTAATCTTCATTTATCCATTCCCCCCACCTTTCCTTTTAGATAAGCATAGTTTTTCTTTAATAAGTCTGTGATTGACTTTCTCTGTGGAAATATTTTCATTTGTGTCAGTTAGTAGATAACGCCTATAAGTGATATCGTAGGATATAGGACTTTTGCTTTCCGACTTACCTCATGTTCTGTGATTATCTCCAAGATCATCTATGGTGCCTCAAAGAGCAGTGTTTCATTGTTTTGCATGGCTAGTATTCATTGTGTACATGGACCACTTCTTCTTTATCCTTTCATCTGTTGATGGACATGTTGGTTGCTTCACTGCCTTGTCTATTATGAATAAGGCTGCAGTGCAGCTTTTGCAGCCCGGGTCTTCTTCATTCTGGTCTTCTCAGGTGAGAGGCCCATTGGTGCGCCTGCTGGATTGAATGGTACCTCAATTTTTCCTTTTAAACGCAGCTCCTTTCTGTTCTCATTATTAGCGTTTAACCCTCTTACATCTCCCCAGCAGCTAGAGGGTACAGAGTTCTGTAAAATCTCTTCAGCATTTATTGTTTGTAGACTTTTTGCCAATGGTCAGTCGACTGGTGTGAGTTGAAAAGTTTTTGTAGATTAGATTACATGAGTCTAATACTTCCTGAGGCTGAGCTTTTATCCATTTTCCTTTCTTTAAAAAGAGAGTGAGTAAAACTTACCTCTTCATACTACCTTCGTGAACATTTTGCCTGTTTTGAATTCTTTTATCCATTCCCTACATCAGCACAATTTTGAGGGCAGGTGTCCTTTACAGCCCTGAGTCCTTGTGAATGGTAAGTGACCATTAGCTGTGGGTTAATAGCTGCTCTTGCGGGAATCGGCCACAAGGCGGCAGCATTTCTCCTTTACCAAATCTGGTTACTAGGGCAACAGAGCCTTACTGGAAGTGGTGTTCTAGGTTGTAAATTAGAATGGAATGTGCGAGCAAAAAGCCCTTTAAGTTTATGTCTCATTACTTCTTGTTGGTATTTTTACCTTAATTTTAATTTTTATCACAGCAAACTTGATTACAATGTTTTGTTTGTTCTAGGTGTGCAAGATGGGGTTCTTTCACACATATACATATATCTATTCTTCTTCGGATCCTTTTCCCATGTAGGTTATGACACAATGTTGAGTAGTCTTCCCTTGGTATTGGGTAGCTCTTTGGTGATTATATATTTCACATGTGTTTGTATCTCTCTGTTAACCTCAGTATGGTAATGTATCCAATCCTCACACCTTTCCATTTGGTGAACAATAATTTTTTTAATGAATCTATGATAGTGTTTGTCTGTGGAAATATCTTTGTTTATATCATTTTTTAGGTAACCCCTATATGTGATATGATAGGATATGTGTCTTTCGCTTTCTCACTTACTCCAAGTTGCGTGATTACTTCTAGACTCATCTATGGTGCTGCAAATGGCATTGTTTCATTTTTTCACTAGCTCATAGTCCATCTGTACAGGTAGCAGTTCTTCTTGGTCCACCCATCTGTCGATCGGCTTTTTGGTTACTTCCATATCTTGGCTATTGTAATAGTATGCAATGCAGATTTGCGTGGCTGTGTCCTTCCAATTCTGTCTTCTTAGTTTATAGGTCCGGGAATACGTCTGCTGGATCATATGGTAGCTCAGTGTTTACCTTTAAAAGGCACCTCTGTTCTGTTCTCCTTAGTGGCTCTTTCTAGGTTACGTCCCACTTAAAGTGGAGGGCATGTATTTCTTCCCAGCACCTTCAGGATTTATTCTTTGTAGTTTTTGCTGATGATTATTCTGAGTGGTGTGAGCTGATACCTCTTTGTGGTTGAATTTGCATGTGTCTCATAATGCGTTGAAATTGAGCTTTAAGATATATCCTTTTTATTTTTCCAGCTGTGATTAGAGCTTATTTCTTCAAAGTGTTTTCTTAAAGTATGTGTCACCATTTGAAATATTTTGGCCATTATCTCCCTCAAGACATTTTGAGGGCAGGTTTCATTTACAGCCCTGCAGTACTTGTTCACATGAAGTGACCATTAGCTCAGGCTTTAAACCTGCTTTTGCAGGTAACGGCCAGAGAGTGGCAGCCTTTCTTCGTTTCCCATGCTGGTAGTAGGGAAACAGACCTACCGGCCAGTGGTGTTCTTCGGTTATAAATTAGAGTGCAATGTGCCCAGATAAACCCACAAATGTTGATGTCTCCTTGCTTTTGTTTGTTTTTAAATTTAATTTATATTTATTATTAGAGTAATATTCCATTGTGTACATGGACCACTTCTTCTTGGTGCATTCCTCGGTTGATGGACATTTTCATTGCTTCCAAGTGCTGGCTATGGTAAATCTTGCTGGTGTACAGGTTTGCCAGCCTGTGTCTTTTTGATTCTCATTTTCTCAGGTGATAGGCCAAGCAGTGGTTGTGATTGATTGACTGGTAGCTCAATGTTTCCCTTTTCAAATCACCTACATTGTGTTTTCATTAGTGGCTCTTTACATGCCCCCCCTTACAACCGAGGGTACGCATTTCTCCACACTCCCCTCACCGTTTATTTTTTGCAGCATTATTCCTAATGGCCATTCTGACTGCTGTGATCTGATAGGTTTTCGTAATATGGGTATGCATGTCATTAAAATTTTTAAAATTAACCATATTCCTATGCCTTTTTCTTTTCTCTTAAAAGAAAAAACCGTGAGTACAATATACCTCTTGAAATTGCCTTCTTCGAAGGTTGCCCTCTTCTGAAGTGTTTGGTCGATTTTTGACCCCAGAAATTTTCTGGAAGGCAGGTGCCATTTACAGAAATGCAAGTTGGTGAAAATTTAGTCACCTTTTGCAGTGGGTTCAAAGCTGCTGTTGTGGGAAACGGCCACAAGGAGGTAGCGTTTCTCCATTCCCCAATCTGGGTACTAGGGCAGCAGAGCCTTTCTGGAAGTCATTGTCCTAGGTTGTAAATTAGAATGGAATTTGCCAGGAGAAATCCCCATAAGTTTATGTCTCATTACTTCTTCTTGGTTTTAAAATTTTTTTAATCTGGGTAAAGTTTAGAATATTGTTTGTCCTAGGTGTACACAATCTGGTTCATTTACACATTATGTATGTCTATTACTGTACAGATCCTCTTCCCATGTAAAATATTACAGTGTTCTGTCGACCTCCCTTGCTATATGTTCGGTCTTTTTGATACATGTATATACTATGTATTTGTATATGTATAGTAACACTAATCTTCATTTCTCAATTTCCCCCCTCCTTTCCTTTTCGATGAGCATAGTTTGTTTTCTAAGCCTGTGAGTGTCTTTCTCTTTGGAAATATGTTCATCTGTGTCAGTTATTAGATAATGCCATAAGTGATAATATAGGATATAGGTCTTTTGCTTTCCGACCTACTTCATGTTTTGTGATTATCTCCAGGCTCATCTACGGTGCCTCAAAGAGCAGTGCTTCAATGTTTTCCATAGCTAATATTCCATTGTGTACATGGACCACTTCTTCTTGGTGCATTCCTCTGTTGATGGACATTTTCGTTGCTTCCAAGTGTTGCCTTTGGTAAATATTGCTGGAGTACAGGTTTGCCAGCCTGTGATTTTTGATTTTCATTTTCTCAGGTGGTAGACCCAGCAGTGGGTATGATTGATTGACTGGTATGGTAGCTCAACGTTTACCTTTCCAAGGCACCTCAATTGTGCTTTCATTAGTGGCTCTTACCACATCCCCCTTAGAATCGAGGGTACGCATTTCTCCACAATCACATCAGCATTTATTGTTTGCAGCATTTTTGTTGAGGGCCGTTCTGACTGGTGTGAGCTGATAGTTTTTTGTAATTTGGGTTTACATGTCTGTAAAAATTCCTACAATTCATCATTTTTCCACGCCTTTTTCTTTTCTGTTAAAAGAAAAAAGGAAAAAAGTGTGAGTATAATATACCTCTTCAAATTTTCTTTTTGGAAGGTTGCACTCTGGAATTTTTTGGTCGATTTTCCACCTCAGTATTTTTTGGAGGGCCGGTGTCATTTACAGACCTGCAATGGGTGAATATTTAGTGACCTTTTGCAGTGGGTTTTAAGCTGCTGTTGTGGGAAACGGCCACAAGGATGCAGCATTTCTCCATTCCCAAATCTGGGTACTAGGGCAGCAGAGCCATTCTGGAAGTTGTTTGCCTAGGTTTTAAATTTGGATGGAATGTGCCAGGAAAACCCCCCATAAGTTTATGTCTCATTACTCCTAGTTCGTTGTTTTAATTTTTTCAATTGGGGTTATGGTTAGAATGTTGCTCGTCAAAGGTATACATACTCTGGTTCATCTACATATTCTATATAACTATTTATTTAGAGGTCCTCTTCCCGTGTAAATTATTACAGAGTGTTCCGTAATTCTTCCTTGCTATCTGGTCGGTCTTTTTGATATATGTATATAATATGTATTTGTATACATATGGTAACGGTAATCTTCATTTATCCATTCCCCCCACCTTTCCTTTTAGATAAGCATAGTTTTTCTTTAATAAGTCTGTGATTGACTTTCTCTGTGGAAATATTTTCATTTGTGTCAGTTAGTAGATAACGCCTATAAGTGATATCGTAGGATATAGGACTTTTGCTTTCCGACTTACCTCATGTTCTGTGATTATCTCCAAGATCATCTATGGTGCCTCAAAGAGCAGTGTTTCATTGTTTTGCATGGCTAGTATTCATTGTGTACATGGACCACTTCTTCTTTATCCTTTCATCTGTTGATGGACATGTTGGTTGCTTCACTGCCTTGTCTATTATGAATAAGGCTGCAGTGCAGCTTTTGCAGCCCGGGTCTTCTTCATTCTGGTCTTCTCAGGTGAGAGGCCCATTGGTGCGCCTGCTGGATTGAATGGTACCTCAATTTTTCCTTTTAAACGCAGCTCCTTTCTGTTCTCATTATTAGCGTTTAACCCTCTTACATCTCCCCAGCAGCTAGAGGGTACAGAGTTCTGTAAAATCTCTTCAGCATTTATTGTTTGTAGACTTTTTGCCAATGGTCAGTCGACTGGTGTGAGTTGAAAAGTTTTTGTAGATTAGATTACATGAGTCTAATACTTCCTGAGGCTGAGCTTTTATCCATTTTCCTTTCTTTAAAAAGAGAGTGAGTAAAACTTACCTCTTCATACTACCTTCGTGAACATTTTGCCTGTTTTGAATTCTTTTATCCATTCCCTACATCAGCACAATTTTGAGGGCAGGTGTCCTTTACAGCCCTGAGTCCTTGTGAATGGTAAGTGACCATTAGCTGTGGGTTAATAGCTGCTCTTGCGGGAATCGGCCACAAGGCGGCAGCATTTCTCCTTTACCAAATCTGGTTACTAGGGCAACAGAGCCTTACTGGAAGTGGTGTTCTAGGTTGTAAATTAGAATGGAATGTGCGAGCAAAAAGCCCTTTAAGTTTATGTCTCATTACTTCTTGTTGGTATTTTTACCTTAATTTTAATTTTTATCACAGCAAACTTGATTACAATGTTTTGTTTGTTCTAGGTGTGCAAGATGTGGTTCTTTCACACATATACATATATCTATTCTTCTTCGGATCCTTTTCCCATGTAGGTTATGACACAATGTTGAGTAGTCTTCCCTTGGTATTGGGTAGCTCTTTGGTGATTATATATTTCACATGTGTTTGTATCTCTCTGTTAACCTCAGTATGGTAATGTATCCAATCCTCACACCTTTCCATTTGGTGAACAATAATTTTTTTAATGAATCTATGATAGTGTTTGTCTGTGGAAATATCTTTGTTTATATCATTTTTTAGGTAACCCCTATATGTGATATGATAGGATATGTGTCTTTCGCTTTCTCACTTACTCCAAGTTGCGTGATTACTTCTAGACTCATCTATGGTGCTGCAAATGGCATTGTTTCATTTTTTCACTAGCTCATAGTCCATCTGTACAGGTAGCAGTTCTTCTTGGTCCACCCATCTGTCGATGGGCTTTTTGGTTACTTCCATATCTTGGCTATTGTAATAGTATGCAATGCAGATTTGCGTGGCTGTGTCCTTCCAATTCTGTCTTCTTAGTTTATAGGTCCGGGAATACGTCTGCTGGATCATATGGTAGCTCAGTGTTTACCTTTAAAAGGCACCTCTGTTCTGTTCTCCTTAGTGGCTCTTTCTAGGTTACGTCCCACTTAAAGTGGAGGGCATGTATTTCTTCCCAGCACCTTCAGGATTTATTCTTTGTAGTTTTTGCTGATGATTATTCTGAGTGGTGTGAGCTGATACCTCTTTGTGGTTGAATTTGCATGTGTCTCATAATGCGTTGAAATTGAGCTTTAAGATATATCCTTTTTATTTTTCCAGCTGTGATTAGAGCTTATTTCTTCAAAGTGTTTTCTTAAAGTATGTGTCACCATTTGAAATATTTTGGCCATTATCTCCCTCAAGACATTTTGAGGGCAGGTTTCATTTACAGCCCTGCAGTACTTGTTCACATGAAGTGACCATTAGCTCAGGCTTTAAACCTGCTTTTGCAGGTAACGGCCAGAGAGTGGCAGCCTTTCTTCGTTTCCCATGCTGGTAGTAGGGAAACAGACCTACCGGCCAGTGGTGTTCTTCGGTTATAAATTAGAGTGCAATGTGCCCAGATAAACCCACAAATGTTGATGTCTCCTTGCTTTTGTTTGTTTTTAAATTTAATTTATATTTATTATTAGAGTAATATTCCATTGTGTACATGGACCACTTCTTCTTGGTGCATTCCTCGGTTGATGGACATTTTCATTGCTTCCAAGTGCTGGCTATGGTAAATCTTGCTGGTGTACAGGTTTGCCAGCCTGTGTCTTTTTGATTCTCATTTTCTCAGGTGATAGGCCAAGCAGTGGTTGTGATTGATTGACTGGTAGCTCAATGTTTCCCTTTTCAAATCACCTACATTGTGTTTTCATTAGTGGCTCTTTACATGCCCCCCCTTACAACCGAGGGTACGCATTTCTCCACACTCCCCTCACCGTTTATTTTTTGCAGCATTATTCCTAATGGCCATTCTGACTGCTGTGATCTGATAGGTTTTCGTAATATGGGTATGCATGTCATTAAAATTTTTAAAATTAACCATATTCCTATGCCTTTTTCTTTTCTCTTAAAAGAAAAAACCGTGAGTACAATATACCTCTTGAAATTGCCTTCTTCGAAGGTTGCCCTCTTCTGAAGTTTTTGGTCGATTTTTGACCCCAGAAATTTTCTGGAAGGCAGGTGCCATTTACAGAAATGCAAGTTGGTGAAAATTTAGTCACCTTTTGCAGTGGGTTCAAAGCTGCTGTTGTGGGAAACGGCCACAAGGAGGTAGCGTTTCTCCATTCCCCAATCTGGGTACTAGGGCAGCAGAGCCTTTCTGGAAGTCATTGTCCTAGGTTGTAAATTAGAATGGAATTTGCCAGGAGAAATCCCCATAAGTTTATGTCTCATTACTTCTTCTTGGTTTTAAAATTTTTTTAATCTGGGTAAAGTTTAGAATATTGTTTGTCCTAGGTGTACACAATCTGGTTCATTTACACATTATGTATGTCTATTACTGTACAGATCCTCTTCCCATGTAAAATATTACAGTGTTCTGTCGACCTCCCTTGCTATATGTTCGGTCTTTTTGATACATGTATATACTATGTATTTGTATATGTATAGTAACACTAATCTTCATTTCTCAATTTCCCCCCTCCTTTCCTTTTCGATGAGCATAGTTTGTTTTCTAAGCCTGTGAGTGTCTTTCTCTTTGGAAATATGTTCATCTGTGTCAGTTATTAGATAATGCCATAAGTGATAATATAGGATATAGGTCTTTTGCTTTCCGACCTACTTCATGTTTTGTGATTATCTCCAGGCTCATCTATGGTGCCTCAAAGAGCAGTGCTTCAATGTTTTCCATAGCTAATATTCCATTGTGTACATGGACCACTTCTTCTTGGTGCATTCCTCTGTTGATGGACATTTTCGTTGCTTCCAAGTGTTGCCTTTGGTAAATATTGCTGGAGTACAGGTTTGCCAGCCTGTGATTTTTGATTTTCATTTTCTCAGGTGGTAGACCCAGCAGTGGGTATGATTGATTGACTGGTATGGTAGCTCAACGTTTACCTTTCCAAGGCACCTCAATTGTGCTTTCATTAGTGGCTCTTACCACATCCCCCTTAGAATCGAGGGTACGCATTTCTCCACAATCACATCAGCATTTATTGTTTGCAGCATTTTTGTTGAGGGCCGTTCTGACTGGTGTGAGCTGATAGTTTTTTGTAATTTGGGTTTACATGTCTGTAAAAATTCCTACAATTCATCATTTTTCCACGCCTTTTTCTTTTCTGTTAAAAGAAAAAAGGAAAAAAGTGTGAGTATAATATACCTCTTCAAATTTTCTTTTTGGAAGGTTGCACTCTGGAATTTTTTGGTCGATTTTCCACCTCAGTATTTTTTGGAGGGCCGGTGTCATTTACAGACCTGCAATGGGTGAATATTTAGTGACCTTTTGCAGTGGGTTTTAAGCTGCTGTTGTGGGAAACGGCCACAAGGATGCAGCATTTCTCCATTCCCAAATCTGGGTACTAGGGCAGCAGAGCCATTCTGGAAGTTGTTTGCCTAGGTTTTAAATTTGGATGGAATGTGCCAGGAAAACCCCCCATAAGTTTATGTCTCATTACTCCTAGTTCGTTGTTTTAATTTTTTCAATTGGGGTTATGGTTAGAATGTTGCTCGTCAAAGGTATACATACTCTGGTTCATCTACATATTCTATATAACTATTTATTTAGAGGTCCTCTTCCCGTGTAAATTATTACAGAGTGTTCCGTAATTCTTCCTTGCTATATGGTCGGTCTTTTTGATATATGTATATAATATGTATTTGTATACATATGGTAACGGTAATCTTCATTTATCCATTCCCCCCACCTTTCCTTTTAGATAAGCATAGTTTTTCTTTAATAAGTCTGTGATTGACTTTCTCTGTGGAAATATTTTCATTTGTGTCAGTTAGTAGATAACGCCTATAAGTGATATCGTAGGATATAGGACTTTTGCTTTCCGACTTACCTCATGTTCTGTGATTATCTCCAAGATCATCTATGGTGCCTCAAAGAGCAGTGTTTCATTGTTTTGCATGGCTAGTATTCATTGTGTACATGGACCACTTCTTCTTTATCCTTTCATCTGTTGATGGACATGTTGGTTGCTTCACTGCCTTGTCTATTATGAATAAGGCTGCAGTGCAGCTTTTGCAGCCCGGGTCTTCTTCATTCTGGTCTTCTCAGGTGAGAGGCCCATTGGTGCGCCTGCTGGATTGAATGGTACCTCAATTTTTCCTTTTAAACGCAGCTCCTTTCTGTTCTCATTATTAGCGTTTAACCCTCTTACATCTCCCCAGCAGCTAGAGGGTACAGAGTTCTGTAAAATCTCTTCAGCATTTATTGTTTGTAGACTTTTTGCCAATGGTCAGTCGACTGGTGTGAGTTGAAAAGTTTTTGTAGATTAGATTACATGAGTCTAATACTTCCTGAGGCTGAGCTTTTATCCATTTTCCTTTCTTTAAAAAGAGAGTGAGTAAAACTTACCTCTTCATACTACCTTCGTGAACATTTTGCCTGTTTTGAATTCTTTTATCCATTCCCTACATCAGCACAATTTTGAGGGCAGGTGTCCTTTACAGCCCTGAGTCCTTGTGAATGGTAAGTGACCATTAGCTGTGGGTTAATAGCTGCTCTTGCGGGAATCGGCCACAAGGCGGCAGCATTTCTCCTTTACCAAATCTGGTTACTAGGGCAACAGAGCCTTACTGGAAGTGGTGTTCTAGGTTGTAAATTAGAATGGAATGTGCGAGCAAAAAGCCCTTTAAGTTTATGTCTCATTACTTCTTGTTGGTATTTTTACCTTAATTTTAATTTTTATCACAGCAAACTTGATTACAATGTTTTGTTTGTTCTAGGTGTGCAAGATGGGGTTCTTTCACACATATACATATATCTATTCTTCTTCGGATCCTTTTCCCATGTAGGTTATGACACAATGTTGAGTAGTCTTCCCTTGGTATTGGGTAGCTCTTTGGTGATTATATATTTCACATGTGTTTGTATCTCTCTGTTAACCTCAGTATGGTAATGTATCCAATCCTCACACCTTTCCATTTGGTGAACAATAATTTTTTTAATGAATCTATGATAGTGTTTGTCTGTGGAAATATCTTTGTTTATATCATTTTTTAGGTAACCCCTATATGTGATATGATAGGATATGTGTCTTTCGCTTTCTCACTTACTCCAAGTTGCGTGATTACTTCTAGACTCATCTATGGTGCTGCAAATGGCATTGTTTCATTTTTTCACTAGCTCATAGTCCATCTGTACAGGTAGCAGTTCTTCTTGGTCCACCCATCTGTCGATGGGCTTTTTGGTTACTTCCATATCTTGGCTATTGTAATAGTATGCAATGCAGATTTGCGTGGCTGTGTCCTTCCAATTCTGTCTTCTTAGTTTATAGGTCCGGGAATACGTCTGCTGGATCATATGGTAGCTCAGTGTTTACCTTTAAAAGGCACCTCTGTTCTGTTCTCCTTAGTGGCTCTTTCTAGGTTACGTCCCACTTAAAGTGGAGGGCATGTATTTCTTCCCAGCACCTTCAGGATTTATTCTTTGTAGTTTTTGCTGATGATTATTCTGAGTGGTGTGAGCTGATACCTCTTTGTGGTTGAATTTGCATGTGTCTCATAATGCGTTGAAATTGAGCTTTAAGATATATCCTTTTTATTTTTCCAGCTGTGATTAGAGCTTATTTCTTCAAAGTGTTTTCTTAAAGTATGTGTCACCATTTGAAATATTTTGGCCATTATCTCCCTCAAGACATTTTGAGGGCAGGTTTCATTTACAGCCCTGCAGTACTTGTTCACATGAAGTGACCATTAGCTCAGGCTTTAAACCTGCTTTTGCAGGTAACGGCCAGAGAGTGGCAGCCTTTCTTCGTTTCCCATGCTGGTAGTAGGGAAACAGACCTACCGGCCAGTGGTGTTCTTCGGTTATAAATTAGAGTGCAATGTGCCCAGATAAACCCACAAATGTTGATGTCTCCTTGCTTTTGTTTGTTTTTAAATTTAATTTATATTTATTATTAGAGTAATATTCCATTGTGTACATGGACCACTTCTTCTTGGTGCATTCCTCGGTTGATGGACATTTTCATTGCTTCCAAGTGCTGGCTATGGTAAATCTTGCTGGTGTACAGGTTTGCCAGCCTGTGTCTTTTTGATTCTCATTTTCTCAGGTGATAGGCCAAGCAGTGGTTGTGATTGATTGACTGGTAGCTCAATGTTTCCCTTTTCAAATCACCTACATTGTGTTTTCATTAGTGGCTCTTTACATGCCCCCCCTTACAACCGAGGGTACGCATTTCTCCACACTCCCCTCACCGTTTATTTTTTGCAGCATTATTCCTAATGGCCATTCTGACTGCTGTGATCTGATAGGTTTTCGTAATATGGGTATGCATGTCATTAAAATTTTTAAAATTAACCATATTCCTATGCCTTTTTCTTTTCTCTTAAAAGAAAAAACCGTGAGTACAATATACCTCTTGAAATTGCCTTCTTCGAAGGTTGCCCTCTTCTGAAGTTTTTGGTCGATTTTTGACCCCAGAAATTTTCTGGAAGGCAGGTGCCATTTACAGAAATGCAAGTTGGTGAAAATTTAGTCACCTTTTGCAGTGGGTTCAAAGCTGCTGTTGTGGGAAACGGCCACAAGGAGGTAGCGTTTCTCCATTCCCCAATCTGGGTACTAGGGCAGCAGAGCCTTTCTGGAAGTCATTGTCCTAGGTTGTAAATTAGAATGGAATTTGCCAGGAGAAATCCCCATAAGTTTATGTCTCATTACTTCTTCTTGGTTTTAAAATTTTTTTAATCTGGGTAAAGTTTAGAATATTGTTTGTCCTAGGTGTACACAATCTGGTTCATTTACACATTATGTATGTCTATTACTGTACAGATCCTCTTCCCATGTAAAATATTACAGTGTTCTGTCGACCTCCCTTGCTATATGTTCGGTCTTTTTGATACATGTATATACTATGTATTTGTATATGTATAGTAACACTAATCTTCATTTCTCAATTTCCCCCCTCCTTTCCTTTTCGATGAGCATAGTTTGTTTTCTAAGCCTGTGAGTGTCTTTCTCTTTGGAAATATGTTCATCTGTGTCAGTTATTAGATAATGCCATAAGTGATAATATAGGATATAGGTCTTTTGCTTTCCGACCTACTTCATGTTTTGTGATTATCTCCAGGCTCATCTACGGTGCCTCAAAGAGCAGTGCTTCAATGTTTTCCATAGCTAATATTCCATTGTGTACATGGACCACTTCTTCTTGGTGCATTCCTCTGTTGATGGACATTTTCGTTGCTTCCAAGTGTTGCCTTTGGTAAATATTGCTGGAGTACAGGTTTGCCAGCCTGTGATTTTTGATTTTCATTTTCTCAGGTGGTAGACCCAGCAGTGGGTATGATTGATTGACTGGTATGGTAGCTCAACGTTTACCTTTCCAAGGCACCTCAATTGTGCTTTCATTAGTGGCTCTTACCACATCCCCCTTAGAATCGAGGGTACGCATTTCTCCACAATCACATCAGCATTTATTGTTTGCAGCATTTTTGTTGAGGGCCGTTCTGACTGGTGTGAGCTGATAGTTTTTTGTAATTTGGGTTTACATGTCTGTAAAAATTCCTACAATTCATCATTTTTCCACGCCTTTTTCTTTTCTGTTAAAAGAAAAAAGGAAAAAAGTGTGAGTATAATATACCTCTTCAAATTTTCTTTTTGGAAGGTTGCACTCTGGAATTTTTTGGTCGATTTTCCACCTCAGTATTTTTTGGAGGGCCGGTGTCATTTACAGACCTGCAATGGGTGAATATTTAGTGACCTTTTGCAGTGGGTTTTAAGCTGCTGTTGTGGGAAACGGCCACAAGGATGCAGCATTTCTCCATTCCCAAATCTGGGTACTAGGGCAGCAGAGCCATTCTGGAAGTTGTTTGCCTAGGTTTTAAATTTGGATGGAATGTGCCAGGAAAACCCCCCATAAGTTTATGTCTCATTACTCCTAGTTCGTTGTTTTAATTTTTTCAATTGGGGTTATGGTTAGAATGTTGCTCGTCAAAGGTATACATACTCTGGTTCATCTACATATTCTATATAACTATTTATTTAGAGGTCCTCTTCCCGTGTAAATTATTACAGAGTGTTCCGTAATTCTTCCTTGCTATCTGGTCGGTCTTTTTGATATATGTATATAATATGTATTTGTATACATATGGTAACGGTAATCTTCATTTATCCATTCCCCCCACCTTTCCGTTTAGATAAGCATAGTTTTTCTTTAATAAGTCTGTGATTGACTTTCTCTGTGGAAATATTTTCATTTGTGTCAGTTAGTAGATAACGCCTATAAGTGATATCGTAGGATATAGGACTTTTGCTTTCCGACTTACCTCATGTTCTGTGATTATCTCCAAGATCATCTATGGTGCCTCAAAGAGCAGTGTTTCATTGTTTTGCATGGCTAGTATTCATTGTGTACATGGACCACTTCTTCTTTATCCTTTCATCTGTTGATGGACATGTTGGTTGCTTCACTGCCTTGTCTATTATGAATAAGGCTGCAGTGCAGCTTTTGCAGCCCGGGTCTTCTTCATTCTGGTCTTCTCAGGTGAGAGGCCCATTGGTGCGCCTGCTGGATTGAAAGGTACCTCAATTTTTCCTTTTAAACGCAGCTCCTTTCTGTTCTCATTATTAGCGTTTAACCCTCTTACATCTCCCCAGCAGCTAGAGGGTACAGAGTTCTGTAAAATCTCTTCAGCATTTATTGTTTGTAGACTTTTTGCCAATGGTCAGTCGACTGGTGTGAGTTGAAAAGTTTTTGTAGATTAGATTACATGAGTCTAATACTTCCTGAGGCTGAGCTTTTATCCATTTTCCTTTCTTTAAAAAGAGAGTGAGTAAAACTTACCTCTTCATACTACCTTCGTGAACATTTTGCCTGTTTTGAATTCTTTTATCCATTCCCTACATCAGCACAATTTTGAGGGCAGGTGTCCTTTACAGCCCTGAGTCCTTGTGAATGGTAAGTGACCATTAGCTGTGGGTTAATAGCTGCTCTTGCGGGAATCGGCCACAAGGCGGCAGCATTTCTCCTTTACCAAATCTGGTTACTAGGGCAACAGAGCCTTACTGGAAGTGGTGTTCTAGGTTGTAAATTAGAATGGAATGTGCGAGCAAAAAGCCCTTTAAGTTTATGTCTCATTACTTCTTGTTGGTATTTTTACCTTAATTTTAATTTTTATCACAGCAAACTTGATTACAATGTTTTGTTTGTTCTAGGTGTGCAAGATGGGGTTCTTTCACACATATACATATATCTATTCTTCTTCGGATCCTTTTCCCATGTAGGTTATGACACAATGTTGAGTAGTCTTCCCTTGGTATTGGGTAGGTCTTTGGTGATTATATATTTCACATGTGTTTGTATCTCTCTGTTAACCTCAATATGGTAATGTATCCAATCCTCACACCTTTCCATTTGGTGAACCATAATTTTTTTAATGAATCTATGATAGTGTTTGTCTGTGGAAATATCTTTGTTTATATCATTTTTTAGGTAACCCCTATATGTGATATGATAGGATATGTGTCTTTCGCTTTCTCACTTACTCCAAGTTGCGTGATTACTTCTAGACTCATCTATGGTGCTGCAAATGGCATTGTTTCATTTTTTCACTAGCTCATAGTCCATCTGTACAGGTAGCAGTTCTTCTTGGTCCACCCATCTGTCGATGGGCTTTTTGGTTACTTCCATATCTTGGCTATTGTAATAGTATGCAATGCAGATTTGCGTGGCTGTGTCCTTCCAATTCTGTCTTCTTAGTTTATAGGTCCGGGAATACGTCTGCTGGATCATATGGTAGCTCAGTGTTTACCTTTAAAAGGCACCTCTGTTCTGTTCTCCTTAGTGGCTCTTTCTAGGTTACGTCCCACTTAAAGTGGAGGGCATGTATTTCTTCCCAGCACCTTCAGGATTTATTCTTTGTAGTTTTTGCTGATGATTATTCTGAGTGGTGTGAGCTGATACCTCTTTGTGGTTGAATTTGCATGTGTCTCATAATGCGTTGAAATTGAGCTTTAAGATATATCCTTTTTATTTTTCCAGCTGTGATTAGAGCTTATTTCTTCAAAGTGTTTTCTTAAAGTATGTGTCACCATTTGAAATATTTTGGCCATTATCTCCCTCAAGACATTTTGAGGGCAGGTTTCATTTACAGCCCTGCAGTACTTGTTCACATGAAGTGACCATTAGCTCAGGCTTTAAACCTGCTTTTGCAGGTAACGGCCAGAGAGTGGCAGCCTTTCTTCGTTTCCCATGCTGGTAGTAGGGAAACAGACCTACCGGCCAGTGGTGTTCTTCGGTTATAAATTAGAGTGCAATGTGCCCAGATAAACCCACAAATGTTGATGTCTCCTTGCTTTTGTTTGTTTTTAAATTTAATTTATATTTATTATTAGAGTAATATTCCATTGTGTACATGGACCACTTCTTCTTGGTGCATTCCTCGGTTGATGGACATTTTCATTGCTTCCAAGTGCTGGCTATGGTAAATCTTGCTGGTGTACAGGTTTGCCAGCCTGTGTCTTTTTGATTCTCATTTTCTCAGGTGATAGGCCAAGCAGTGGTTGTGATTGATTGACTGGTAGCTCAATGTTTCCCTTTTCAAATCACCTACATTGTGTTTTCATTAGTGGCTCTTTACATGCCCCCCCTTACAACCGAGGGTACGCATTTCTCCACACTCCCTTCACCGTTTATTTTTTGCAGCATTATTCCTAATGGCCATTCTGACTGCTGTGATCTGATAGGTTTTTGTAATATGGGTATGCATGTCATTAAAATTTTTAAAATTAACCATATTCCTATGCCTTTTTCTTTTCTCTTAAAAGAAAAAACCGTGAGTACAATATACCTCTTGAAATTGCCTTCTTCGAAGGTTGCCCTCTTCTGAAGTTTTTGGTCGATTTTTGACCCCAGAAATTTTCTGGAAGGCAGGTGCCATTTACAGAAATGCAAGTTGGTGAAAATTTAGTCACCTTTTGCAGTGGGTTCAAAGCTGCTGTTGTGGGAAACGGCCACAAGGAGGTAGCGTTTCTCCATTCCCCAATCTGGGTACTAGGGCAGCAGAGGCTTTCTGGAAGTCATTGTCCTAGGTTGTAAATTAGAATGGAATTTGCCAGGAGAAATCCCCATAAGTTTATGTCTCATTACTTCTTCTTGGTTTTAAAATTTTTTTAATCTGGGTAAAGTTTAGAATATTGTTTGTCCTAGGTGTACACAATCTGGTTCATTTACACATTATGTATGTCTATTACTGTACAGATCCTCTTCCCATGTAAAATATTACAGTGTTCTGTCGACCTCCCTTGCTATATGTTCGGTCTTTTTGATACATGTATATACTATGTATTTGTATATGTATAGTAACACTAATCTTCATTTCTCAATTTCCCCCCTCCTTTCCTTTTCGATGAGCATAGTTTGTTTTCTAAGCCTGTGAGTGTCTTTCTCTTTGGAAATATGTTCATCTGTGTCAGTTATTAGATAATGCCATAAGTGATAATATAGGATATAGGTCTTTTGCTTTCCGACCTACTTCATGTTTTGTGATTATCTCCAGGCTCATCTATGGTGCCTCAAAGAGCAGTGCTTCAATGTTTTCCATAGCTAATATTCCATTGTGTACATGGACCACTTCTTCTTGGTGCATTCCTCTGTTGATGGACATTTTCGTTGCTTCCAAGTGTTGCCTTTGGTAAATATTGCTGGAGTACAGGTTTGCCAGCCTGTGATTTTTGATTTTCATTTTCTCAGGTGGTAGACCCAGCAGTGGGTATGATTGATTGACTGGTATGGTAGCTCAACGTTTACCTTTCCAAGGCACCTCAATTGTGCTTTCATTAGTGGCTCTTACCACATCCCCCTTAGAATCGAGGGTACGCATTTCTCCACAATCACATCAGCATTTATTGTTTGCAGCATTTTTGTTGAGGGCCGTTCTGACTGGTGTGAGCTGATAGTTTTTTGTAATTTGGGTTTACATGTCTGTAAAAATTCCTACAATTCATCATTTTTCCACGCCTTTTTCTTTTCTGTTAAAAGAAAAAAGGAAAAAAGTGTGAGTATAATATACCTCTTCAAATTTTCTTTTTGGAAGGTTGCACTCTGGAATTTTTTGGTCGATTTTCCACCTCAGTATTTTTTGGAGGGCCGGTGTCATTTACAGACCTGCAATGGGTGAATATTTAGTGACCTTTTGCAGTGGGTTTTAAGCTGCTGTTGTGGGAAACGGCCACAAGGATGCAGCATTTCTCCATTCCCAAATCTGGGTACTAGGGCAGCAGAGCCATTCTGGAAGTTGTTTGCCTAGGTTTTAAATTTGGATGGAATGTGCCAGGAAAACCCCCCATAAGTTTATGTCTCATTACTCCTAGTTCGTTGTTTTAATTTTTTCAATTGGGGTTATGGTTAGAATGTTGCTCGTCAAAGGTATACATACTCTGGTTCATCTACATATTCTATATAACTATTTATTTAGAGGTCCTCTTCCCGTGTAAATTATTACAGAGTGTTCCGTAATTCTTCCTTGCTATCTGGTCGGTCTTTTTGATATATGTATATAATATGTATTTGTATACATATGGTAACGGTAATCTTCATTTATCCATTCCCCCCACCTTTCCTTTTAGATAAGCATAGTTTTTCTTTAATAAGTCTGTGATTGACTTTCTCTGTGGAAATATTTTCATTTGTGTCAGTTAGTAGATAACGCCTATAAGTGATATCGTAGGATATAGGACTTTTGCTTTCCGACTTACCTCATGTTCTGTGATTATCTCCAAGATCATCTATGGTGCCTCAAAGAGCAGTGTTTCATTGTTTTGCATGGCTAGTATTCATTGTGTACATGGACCACTTCTTCTTTATCCTTTCATCTGTTGATGGACATGTTGGTTGCTTCACTGCCTTGTCTATTATGAATAAGGCTGCAGTGCAGCTTTTGCAGCCCGGGTCTTCTTCATTCTGGTCTTCTCAGGTGAGAGGCCCATTGGTGCGCCTGCTGGATTGAAAGGTACCTCAATTTTTCCTTTTAAACGCAGCTCCTTTCTGTTCTCATTATTAGCGTTTAACCCTCTTACATCTCCCCAGCAGCTAGAGGGTACAGAGTTCTGTAAAATCTCTTCAGCATTTATTGTTTGTAGACTTTTTGCCAATGGTCAGTCGACTGGTGTGAGTTGAAAAGTTTTTGTAGATTAGATTACATGAGTCTAATACTTCCTGAGGCTGAGCTTTTATCCATTTTCCTTTCTTTAAAAAGAGAGTGAGTAAAACTTACCTCTTCATACTACCTTCGTGAACATTTTGCCTGTTTTGAATTCTTTTATCCATTCCCTACATCAGCACAATTTTGAGGGCAGGTGTCCTTTACAGCCCTGAGTCCTTGTGAATGGTAAGTGACCATTAGCTGTGGGTTAATAGCTGCTCTTGCGGGAATCGGCCACAAGGCGGCAGCATTTCTCCTTTACCAAATCTGGTTACTAGGGCAACAGAGCCTTACTGGAAGTGGTGTTCTAGGTTGTAAATTAGAATGGAATGTGCGAGCAAAAAGCCCTTTAAGTTTATGTCTCATTACTTCTTGTTGGTATTTTTACCTTAATTTTAATTTTTATCACAGCAAACTTGATTACAATGTTTTGTTTGTTCTAGGTGTGCAAGATGGGGTTCTTTCACACATATACATATATCTATTCTTCTTCGGATCCTTTTCCCATGTAGGTTATGACACAATGTTGAGTAGTCTTCCCTTGGTATTGGGTAGGTCTTTGGTGATTATATATTTCACATGTGTTTGTATCTCTCTGTTAACCTCAATATGGTAATGTATCCAATCCTCACACCTTTCCATTTGGTGAACCATAATTTTTTTAATGAATCTATGATAGTGTTTGTCTGTGGAAATATCTTTGTTTATATCATTTTTTAGGTAACCCCTATATGTGATATGATAGGATATGTGTCTTTCGCTTTCTCACTTACTCCAAGTTGCGTGATTACTTCTAGACTCATCTATGGTGCTGCAAATGGCATTGTTTCATTTTTTCACTAGCTCATAGTCCATCTGTACAGGTAGCAGTTCTTCTTGGTCCACCCATCTGTCGATCGGCTTTTTGGTTACTTCCATATCTTGGCTATTGTAATAGTATGCAATGCAGATTTGCGTGGCTGTGTCCTTCCAATTCTGTCTTCTTAGTTTATAGGTCCGGGAATACGTCTGCTGGATCATATGGTAGCTCAGTGTTTACCTTTAAAAGGCACCTCTGTTCTGTTCTCCTTAGTGGCTCTTTCTAGGTTACGTCCCACTTAAAGTGGAGGGCATGTATTTCTTCCCAGCACCTTCAGGATTTACTCTTTGTAGTTTTTGCTGATGATTATTCTGAGTGGTGTGAGCTGATACCTCTTTGTGGTTGAATTTGCATGTGTCTCATAATGCGTTGAAATTGAGCTTTAAGATATATCCTTTTTATTTTTCCAGCTGTGATTAGAGCTTATTTCTTCAAAGTGTTTTCTTAAAGTATGTGTCACCATTTGAAATATTTTGGCCATTATCTCCCTCAAGACATTTTGAGGGCAGGTTTCATTTACAGCCCTGCAGTACTTGTTCACATGAAGTGACCATTAGCTCAGGCTTTAAACCTGCTTTTGCAGGTAACGGCCAGAGAGTGGCAGCCTTTCTTCGTTTCCCATGCTGGTAGTAGGGAAACAGACCTACCGGCCAGTGGTGTTCTTCGGTTATAAATTAGAGTGCAATGTGCCCAGATAAACCCACAAATGTTGATGTCTCCTTGCTTTTGTTTGTTTTTAAATTTAATTTATATTTATTATTAGAGTAATATTCCATTGTGTACATGGACCACTTCTTCTTGGTGCATTCCTCGGTTGATGGACATTTTCATTGCTTCCAAGTGCTGGCTATGGTAAATCTTGCTGGTGTACAGGTTTGCCAGCCTGTGTCTTTTTGATTCTCATTTTCTCAGGTGATAGGCCAAGCAGTGGTTGTGATTGATTGACTGGTAGCTCAATGTTTCCCTTTTCAAATCACCTACATTGTGTTTTCATTAGTGGCTCTTTACATGCCCCCCCTTACAACCGAGGGTACGCATTTCTCCACACTCCCTTCACCGTTTATTTTTTGCAGCATTATTCCTAATGGCCATTCTGACTGCTGTGATCTGATAGGTTTTTGTAATATGGGTATGCATGTCATTAAAATTTTTAAAATTAACCATATTCCTATGCCTTTTTCTTTTCTCTTAAAAGAAAAAACCGTGAGTACAATATACCTCTTGAAATTGCCTTCTTCGAAGGTTGCCCTCTTCTGAAGTTTTTGGTCGATTTTTGACCCCAGAAATTTTCTGGAAGGCAGGTGCCATTTACAGAAATGCAAGTTGGTGAAAATTTAGTCACCTTTTGCAGTGGGTTCAAAGCTGCTGTTGTGGGAAACGGCCACAAGGAGGTAGCGTTTCTCCATTCCCCAATCTGGGTACTAGGGCAGCAGAGGCTTTCTGGAAGTCATTGTCCTAGGTTGTAAATTAGAATGGAATTTGCCAGGAGAAATCCCCATAAGTTTATGTCTCATTACTTCTTCTTGGTTTTAAAATTTTTTTAATCTGGGTAAAGTTTAGAATATTGTTTGTCCTAGGTGTACACAATCTGGTTCATTTACACATTATGTATGTCTATTACTGTACAGATCCTCTTCCCATGTAAAATATTACAGTGTTCTGTCGACCTCCCTTGCTATATGTTCGGTCTTTTTGATACATGTATATACTATGTATTTGTATATGTATAGTAACACTAATCTTCATTTCTCAATTTCCCCCCTCCTTTCCTTTTCGATGAGCATAGTTTGTTTTCTAAGCCTGTGAGTGTCTTTCTCTTTGGAAATATGTTCATCTGTGTCAGTTATTAGATAATGCCATAAGTGATAATATAGGATATAGGTCTTTTGCTTTCCGACCTACTTCATGTTTTGTGATTATCTCCAGGCTCATCTATGGTGCCTCAAAGAGCAGTGCTTCAATGTTTTCCATAGCTAATATTCCATTGTGTACATGGACCACTTCTTCTTGGTGCATTCCTCTGTTGATGGACATTTTCGTTGCTTCCAAGTGTTGCCTTTGGTAAATATTGCTGGAGTACAGGTTTGCCAGCCTGTGATTTTTGATTTTCATTTTCTCAGGTGGTAGACCCAGCAGTGGGTATGATTGATTGACTGGTATGGTAGCTCAACGTTTACCTTTCCAAGGCACCTCAATTGTGCTTTCATTAGTGGCTCTTACCACATCCCCCTTAGAATCGAGGGTACGCATTTCTCCACAATCACATCAGCATTTATTGTTTGCAGCATTTTTGTTGAGGGCCGTTCTGACTGGTGTGAGCTGATAGTTTTTTGTAATTTGGGTTTACATGTCTGTAAAAATTCCTACAATTCATCATTTTTCCACGCCTTTTTCTTTTCTGTTAAAAGAAAAAAGGAAAAAAGTGTGAGTATAATATACCTCTTCAAATTTTCTTTTTGGAAGGTTGCACTCTGGAATTTTTTGGTCGATTTTCCACCTCAGTATTTTTTGGAGGGCCGGTGTCATTTACAGACCTGCAATGGGTGAATATTTAGTGACCTTTTGCAGTGGGTTTTAAGCTGCTGTTGTGGGAAACGGCCACAAGGATGCAGCATTTCTCCATTCCCAAATCTGGGTACTAGGGCAGCAGAGCCATTCTGGAAGTTGTTTGCCTAGGTTTTAAATTTGGATGGAATGTGCCAGGAAAACCCCCCATAAGTTTATGTCTCATTACTCCTAGTTCGTTGTTTTAATTTTTTCAATTGGGGTTATGGTTAGAATGTTGCTCGTCAAAGGTATACATACTCTGGTTCATCTACATATTCTATATAACTATTTATTTAGAGGTCCTCTTCCCGTGTAAATTATTACAGAGTGTTCCGTAATTCTTCCTTGCTATCTGGTCGGTCTTTTTGATATATGTATATAATATGTATTTGTATACATATGGTAACGGTAATCTTCATTTATCCATTCCCCCCACCTTTCCTTTTAGATAAGCATAGTTTTTCTTTAATAAGTCTGTGATTGACTTTCTCTGTGGAAATATTTTCATTTGTGTCAGTTAGTAGATAACGCCTATAAGTGATATCGTAGGATATAGGACTTTTGCTTTCCGACTTACCTCATGTTCTGTGATTATCTCCAAGATCATCTATGGTGCCTCAAAGAGCAGTGTTTCATTGTTTTGCATGGCTAGTATTCATTGTGTACATGGACCACTTCTTCTTTATCCTTTCATCTGTTGATGGACATGTTGGTTGCTTCACTGCCTTGTCTATTATGAATAAGGCTGCAGTGCAGCTTTTGCAGCCCGGGTCTTCTTCATTCTGGTCTTCTCAGGTGAGAGGCCCATTGGTGCGCCTGCTGGATTGAAAGGTACCTCAATTTTTCCTTTTAAACGCAGCTCCTTTCTGTTCTCATTATTAGCGTTTAACCCTCTTACATCTCCCCAGCAGCTAGAGGGTACAGAGTTCTGTAAAATCTCTTCAGCATTTATTGTTTGTAGACTTTTTGCCAATGGTCAGTCGACTGGTGTGAGTTGAAAAGTTTTTGTAGATTAGATTACATGAGTCTAATACTTCCTGAGGCTGAGCTTTTATCCATTTTCCTTTCTTTAAAAAGAGAGTGAGTAAAACTTACCTCTTCATACTACCTTCGTGAACATTTTGCCTGTTTTGAATTCTTTTATCCATTCCCTACATCAGCACAATTTTGAGGGCAGGTGTCCTTTACAGCCCTGAGTCCTTGTGAATGGTAAGTGACCATTAGCTGTGGGTTAATAGCTGCTCTTGCGGGAATCGGCCACAAGGCGGCAGCATTTCTCCTTTACCAAATCTGGTTACTAGGGCAACAGAGCCTTACTGGAAGTGGTGTTCTAGGTTGTAAATTAGAATGGAATGTGCGAGCAAAAAGCCCTTTAAGTTTATGTCTCATTACTTCTTGTTGGTATTTTTACCTTAATTTTAATTTTTATCACAGCAAACTTGATTACAATGTTTTGTTTGTTCTAGGTGTGCAAGATGTGGTTCTTTCACACATATACATATATCTATTCTTCTTCGGATCCTTTTCCCATGTAGGTTATGACACAATGTTGAGTAGTCTTCCCTTGGTATTGGGTAGGTCTTTGGTGATTATATATTTCACATGTGTTTGTATCTCTCTGTTAACCTCAATATGGTAATGTATCCAATCCTCACACCTTTCCATTTGGTGAACCATAATTTTTTTAATGAATCTATGATAGTGTTTGTCTGTGGAAATATCTTTGTTTATATCATTTTTTAGGTAACCCCTATATGTGATATGATAGGATATGTGTCTTTCGCTTTCTCACTTACTCCAAGTTGCGTGATTACTTCTAGACTCATCTATGGTGCTGCAAATGGCATTGTTTCATTTTTTCACTAGCTCATAGTCCATCTGTACAGGTAGCAGTTCTTCTTGGTCCACCCATCTGTCGATGGGCTTTTTGGTTACTTCCATATCTTGGCTATTGTAATAGTATGCAATGCAGATTTGCGTGGCTGTGTCCTTCCAATTCTGTCTTCTTAGTTTATAGGTCCGGGAATACGTCTGCTGGATCATATGGTAGCTCAGTGTTTACCTTTAAAAGGCACCTCTGTTCTGTTCTCCTTAGTGGCTCTTTCTAGGTTACGTCCCACTTAAAGTGGAGGGCATGTATTTCTTCCCAGCACCTTCAGGATTTATTCTTTGTAGTTTTTGCTGATGATTATTCTGAGTGGTGTGAGCTGATACCTCTTTGTGGTTGAATTTGCATGTGTCTCATAATGCGTTGAAATTGAGCTTTAAGATATATCCTTTTTATTTTTCCAGCTGTGATTAGAGCTTATTTCTTCAAAGTGTTTTCTTAAAGTATGTGTCACCATTTGAAATATTTTGGCCATTATCTCCCTCAAGACATTTTGAGGGCAGGTTTCATTTACAGCCCTGCAGTACTTGTTCACATGAAGTGACCATTAGCTCAGGCTTTAAACCTGCTTTTGCAGGTAACGGCCAGAGAGTGGCAGCCTTTCTTCGTTTCCCATGCTGGTAGTAGGGAAACAGACCTACCGGCCAGTGGTGTTCTTCGGTTATAAATTAGAGTGCAATGTGCCCAGATAAACCCACAAATGTTGATGTCTCCTTGCTTTTGTTTGTTTTTAAATTTAATTTATATTTATTATTAGAGTAATATTCCATTGTGTACATGGACCACTTCTTCTTGGTGCATTCCTCGGTTGATGGACATTTTCATTGCTTCCAAGTGCTGGCTATGGTAAATCTTGCTGGTGTACAGGTTTGCCAGCCTGTGTCTTTTTGATTCTCATTTTCTCAGGTGATAGGCCAAGCAGTGGTTGTGATTGATTGACTGGTAGCTCAATGTTTCCCTTTTCAAATCACCTACATTGTGTTTTCATTAGTGGCTCTTTACATGCCCCCCCTTACAACCGAGGGTACGCATTTCTCCACACTCCCTTCACCGTTTATTTTTTGCAGTATTATTCCTAATGGCCATTCTGACTGCTGTGATCTGATAGGTTTTTGTAATATGGGTATGCATGTCATTAAAATTTTTAAAATTAACCATATTCCTATGCCTTTTTCTTTTCTCTTAAAAGAAAAAACCGTGAGTACAATATACCTCTTGAAATTGCCTTCTTCGAAGGTTGCCCTCTTCTGAAGTTTTTGGTCGATTTTTGACCCCAGAAATTTTCTGGAAGGCAGGTGCCATTTACAGAAATGCAAGTTGGTGAAAATTTAGTCACCTTTTGCAGTGGGTTCAAAGCTGCTGTTGTGGGAAACGGCCACAAGGAGGTAGCGTTTCTCCATTCCCCAATCTGGGTACTAGGGCAGCAGAGCCTTTCTGGAAGTCATTGTCCTAGGTTGTAAATTAGAATGGAATTTGCCAGGAGAAATCCCCATAAGTTTATGTCTCATTACTTCTTCTTGGTTTTAAAATTTTTTTAATCTGGGTAAAGTTTAGAATATTGTTTGTCCTAGGTGTACACAATCTGGTTCATTTACACATTATGTATGTCTATTACTGTACAGATCCTCTTTCCATGTAAAATATTACAGTGTTCTGTCGACCTCCCTTGCTATATGTTCGGTCTTTTTGATACATGTATATACTATGTATTTGTATATGTATAGTAACACTAATCTTCATTTCTCAATTTCCCCCCTCCTTTCCTTTTCGATGAGCATAGTTTGTTTTCTAAGCCTGTGAGTGTCTTTCTCTTTGGAAATATGTTCATCTGTGTCAGTTATTAGATAATGCCATAAGTGATAATATAGGATATAGGTCTTTTGCTTTCCGACCTACTTCATGTTTTGTGATTATCTCCAGGCTCATCTATGGTGCCTCAAAGAGCAGTGCTTCAATGTTTTCCATAGCTAATATTCCATTGTGTACATGGACCACTTCTTCTTGGTGCATTCCTCTGTTGATGGACATTTTCGTTGCTTCCAAGTGTTGCCTTTGGTAAATATTGCTGGAGTACAGGTTTGCCAGCCTGTGATTTTTGATTTTCATTTTCTCAGGTGGTAGACCCAGCAGTGGGTATGATTGATTGACTGGTATGGTAGCTCAACGTTTACCTTTCCAAGGCACCTCAATTGTGCTTTCATTAGTGGCTCTTACCACATCCCCCTTAGAATCGAGGGTACGCATTTCTCCACAATCACATCAGCATTTATTGTTTGCAGCATTTTTGTTGAGGGCCGTTCTGACTGGTGTGAGCTGATAGTTTTTTGTAATTTGGGTTTACATGTCTGTAAAAATTCCTACAATTCATCATTTTTCCACGCCTTTTTCTTTTCTGTTAAAAGAAAAAAGGAAAAAAGTGTGAGTATAATATACCTCTTCAAATTTTCTTTTTGGAAGGTTGCACTCTAGAATTTTTTGGTCGATTTTCCACCTCAGTATTTTTTGGAGGGCCGGTGTCATTTACAGACCTGCAATGGGTGAATATTTAGTGACCTTTTGCAGTGGGTTTTAAGCTGCTGTTGTGGGAAACGGCCACAAGGATGCAGCATTTCTCCATTCCCAAATCTGGGTACTAGGGCAGCAGAGCCATTCTGGAAGTTGTTTGCCTAGGTTTTAAATTTGGATGGAATGTGCCAGGAAAACCCCCCATAAGTTTATGTCTCATTACTCCTAGTTCGTTGTTTTAATTTTTTCAATTGGGGTTATGGTTAGAATGTTGCTCGTCAAAGGTATACATACTCTGGTTCATCTACATATTCTATATAACTATTTATTTAGAGGTCCTCTTCCCGTGTAAATTATTACAGAGTGTTCCGTAATTCTTCCTTGCTATCTGGTCGGTCTTTTTGATATATGTATATAATATGTATTTGTATACATATGGTAACGGTAATCTTCATTTATCCATTCCCCCCACCTTTCCTTTTAGATAAGCATAGTTTTTCTTTAATAAGTCTGTGATTGACTTTCTCTGTGGAAATATTTTCATTTGTGTCAGTTAGTAGATAACGCCTATAAGTGATATCGTAGGATATAGGACTTTTGCTTTCCGACTTACCTCATGTTCTGTGATTATCTCCAAGATCATCTATGGTGCCTCAAAGAGCAGTGTTTCATTGTTTTGCATGGCTAGTATTCATTGTGTACATGGACCACTTCTTCTTTATCCTTTCATCTGTTGATGGACATGTTGGTTGCTTCACTGCCTTGTCTATTATGAATAAGGCTGCAGTGCAGCTTTTGCAGCCCGGGTCTTCTTCATTCTGGTCTTCTCAGGTGAGAGGCCCATTGGTGCGCCTGCTGGATTGAAAGGTACCTCAATTTTTCCTTTTAAACGCAGCTCCTTTCTGTTCTCATTATTAGCGTTTAACCCTCTTACATCTCCCCAGCAGCTAGAGGGTACAGAGTTCTGTAAAATCTCTTCAGCATTTATTGTTTGTAGACTTTTTGCCAATGGTCAGTCGACTGGTGTGAGTTGAAAAGTTTTTGTAGATTAGATTACATGAGTCTAATACTTCCTGAGGCTGAGCTTTTATCCATTTTCCTTTCTTTAAAAAGAGAGTGAGTAAAACTTACCTCTTCATACTACCTTCGTGAACATTTTGCCTGTTTTGAATTCTTTTATCCATTCCCTACATCAGCACAATTTTGAGGGCAGGTGTCCTTTACAGCCCTGAGTCCTTGTGAATGGTAAGTGACCATTAGCTGTGGGTTAATAGCTGCTCTTGCGGGAATCGGCCACAAGGCGGCAGCATTTCTCCTTTACCAAATCTGGTTACTAGGGCAACAGAGCCTTACTGGAAGTGGTGTTCTAGGTTGTAAATTAGAATGGAATGTGCGAGCAAAAAGCCCTTTAAGTTTATGTCTCATTACTTCTTGTTGGTATTTTTACCTTAATTTTAATTTTTATCACAGCAAACTTGATTACAATGTTTTGTTTGTTCTAGGTGTGCAAGATGTGGTTCTTTCACACATATACATATATCTATTCTTCTTCGGATCCTTTTCCCATGTAGGTTATGACACAATGTTGAGTAGTCTTCCCTTGGTATTGGGTAGGTCTTTGGTGATTATATATTTCACATGTGTTTGTATCTCTCTGTTAACCTCAATATGGTAATGTATCCAATCCTCACACCTTTCCATTTGGTGAACCATAATTTTTTTAATGAATCTATGATAGTGTTTGTCTGTGGAAATATCTTTGTTTATATCATTTTTTAGGTAACCCCTATATGTGATATGATAGGATATGTGTCTTTCGCTTTCTCACTTACTCCAAGTTGCGTGATTACTTCTAGACTCATCTATGGTGCTGCAAATGGCATTGTTTCATTTTTTCACTAGCTCATAGTCCATCTGTACAGGTAGCAGTTCTTCTTGGTCCACCCATCTGTCGATCGGCTTTTTGGTTACTTCCATATCTTGGCTATTGTAATAGTATGCAATGCAGATTTGCGTGGCTGTGTCCTTCCAATTCTGTCTTCTTAGTTTATAGGTCCGGGAATACGTCTGCTGGATCATATGGTAGCTCAGTGTTTACCTTTAAAAGGCACCTCTGTTCTGTTCTCCTTAGTGGCTCTTTCTAGGTTACGTCCCACTTAAAGTGGAGGGCATGTATTTCTTCCCAGCACCTTCAGGATTTATTCTTTGTAGTTTTTGCTGATGATTATTCTGAGTGGTGTGAGCTGATACCTCTTTGTGGTTGAATTTGCATGTGTCTCATAATGCGTTGAAATTGAGCTTTAAGATATATCCTTTTTATTTTTCCAGCTGTGATTAGAGCTTATTTCTTCAAAGTGTTTTCTTAAAGTATGTGTCACCATTTGAAATATTTTGGCCATTATCTCCCTCAAGACATTTTGAGGGCAGGTTTCATTTACAGCCCTGCAGTACTTGTTCACATGAAGTGACCATTAGCTCAGGCTTTAAACCTGCTTTTGCAGGTAACGGCCAGAGAGTGGCAGCCTTTCTTCGTTTCCCATGCTGGTAGTAGGGAAACAGACCTACCGGCCAGTGGTGTTCTTCGGTTATAAATTAGAGTGCAATGTGCCCAGATAAACCCACAAATGTTGATGTCTCCTTGCTTTTGTTTGTTTTTAAATTTAATTTATATTTATTATTAGAGTAATATTCCATTGTGTACATGGACCACTTCTTCTTGGTGCATTCCTCGGTTGATGGACATTTTCATTGCTTCCAAGTGCTGGCTATGGTAAATCTTGCTGGTGTACAGGTTTGCCAGCCTGTGTCTTTTTGATTCTCATTTTCTCAGGTGATAGGCCAAGCAGTGGTTGTGATTGATTGACTGGTAGCTCAATGTTTCCCTTTTCAAATCACCTACATTGTGTTTTCATTAGTGGCTCTTTACATGCCCCCCCTTACAACCGAGGGTACGCATTTCTCCACACTCCCTTCACCGTTTATTTTTTGCAGTATTATTCCTAATGGCCATTCTGACTGCTGTGATCTGATAGGTTTTTGTAATATGGGTATGCATGTCATTAAAATTTTTAAAATTAACCATATTCCTATGCCTTTTTCTTTTCTCTTAAAAGAAAAAACCGTGAGTACAATATACCTCTTGAAATTGCCTTCTTCGAAGGTTGCCCTCTTCTGAAGTTTTTGGTCGATTTTTGACCCCAGAAATTTTCTGGAAGGCAGGTGCCATTTACAGAAATGCAAGTTGGTGAAAATTTAGTCACCTTTTGCAGTGGGTTCAAAGCTGCTGTTGTGGGAAACGGCCACAAGGAGGTAGCGTTTCTCCATTCCCCAATCTGGGTACTAGGGCAGCAGAGGCTTTCTGGAAGTCATTGTCCTAGGTTGTAAATTAGAATGGAATTTGCCAGGAGAAATCCCCATAAGTTTATGTCTCATTACTTCTTCTTGGTTTTAAAATTTTTTTAATCTGGGTAAAGTTTAGAATATTGTTTGTCCTAGGTGTACACAATCTGGTTCATTTACACATTATGTATGTCTATTACTGTACAGATCCTCTTCCCATGTAAAATATTACAGTGTTCTGTCGACCTCCCTTGCTATATGTTCGGTCTTTTTGATACATGTATATACTATGTATTTGTATATGTATAGTAACACTAATCTTCATTTCTCAATTTCCCCCCTCCTTTCCTTTTCGATGAGCATAGTTTGTTTTCTAAGCCTGTGAGTGTCTTTCTCTTTGGAAATATGTTCATCTGTGTCAGTTATTAGATAATGCCATAAGTGATAATATAGGATATAGGTCTTTTGCTTTCCGACCTACTTCATGTTTTGTGATTATCTCCAGGCTCATCTATGGTGCCTCAAAGAGCAGTGCTTCAATGTTTTCCATAGCTAATATTCCATTGTGTACATGGACCACTTCTTCTTGGTGCATTCCTCTGTTGATGGACATTTTCGTTGCTTCCAAGTGTTGCCTTTGGTAAATATTGCTGGAGTACAGGTTTGCCAGCCTGTGATTTTTGATTTTCATTTTCTCAGGTGGTAGACCCAGCAGTGGGTATGATTGATTGACTGGTATGGTAGCTCAACGTTTACCTTTCCAAGGCACCTCAATTGTGCTTTCATTAGTGGCTCTTACCACATCCCCCTTAGAATCGAGGGTACGCATTTCTCCACAATCACATCAGCATTTATTGTTTGCAGCATTTTTGTTGAGGGCCGTTCTGACTGGTGTGAGCTGATAGTTTTTTGTAATTTGGGTTTACATGTCTGTAAAAATTCCTACAATTCATCATTTTTCCACGCCTTTTTCTTTTCTGTTAAAAGAAAAAAGGAAAAAAGTGTGAGTATAATATACCTCTTCAAATTTTCTTTTTGGAAGGTTGCACTCTAGAATTTTTTGGTCGATTTTCCACCTCAGTATTTTTTGGAGGGCCGGTGTCATTTACAGACCTGCAATGGGTGAATATTTAGTGACCTTTTGCAGTGGGTTTTAAGCTGCTGTTGTGGGAAACGGCCACAAGGATGCAGCATTTCTCCATTCCCAAATCTGGGTACTAGGGCAGCAGAGCCATTCTGGAAGTTGTTTGCCTAGGTTTTAAATTTGGATGGAATGTGCCAGGAAAACCCCCCATAAGTTTATGTCTCATTACTCCTAGTTCGTTGTTTTAATTTTTTCAATTGGGGTTATGGTTAGAATGTTGCTCGTCAAAGGTATACATACTCTGGTTCATCTACATATTCTATATAACTATTTATTTAGAGGTCCTCTTCCCGTGTAAATTATTACAGAGTGTTCCGTAATTCTTCCTTGCTATCTGGTCGGTCTTTTTGATATATGTATATAATATGTATTTGTATACATATGGTAACGGTAATCTTCATTTATCCATTCCCCCCACCTTTCCTTTTAGATAAGCATAGTTTTTCTTTAATAAGTCTGTGATTGACTTTCTCTGTGGAAATATTTTCATTTGTGTCAGTTAGTAGATAACGCCTATAAGTGATATCGTAGGATATAGGACTTTTGCTTTCCGACTTACCTCATGTTCTGTGATTATCTCCAAGATCATCTATGGTGCCTCAAAGAGCAGTGTTTCATTGTTTTGCATGGCTAGTATTCATTGTGTACATGGACCACTTCTTCTTTATCCTTTCATCTGTTGATGGACATGTTGGTTGCTTCACTGCCTTGTCTATTATGAATAAGGCTGCAGTGCAGCTTTTGCAGCCCGGGTCTTCTTCATTCTGGTCTTCTCAGGTGAGAGGCCCATTGGTGCGCCTGCTGGATTGAAAGGTACCTCAATTTTTCCTTTTAAACGCAGCTCCTTTCTGTTCTCATTATTAGCGTTTAACCCTCTTACATCTCCCCAGCAGCTAGAGGGTACAGAGTTCTGTAAAATCTCTTCAGCATTTATTGTTTGTAGACTTTTTGCCAATGGTCAGTCGACTGGTGTGAGTTGAAAAGTTTTTGTAGATTAGATTACATGAGTCTAATACTTCCTGAGGCTGAGCTTTTATCCATTTTCCTTTCTTTAAAAAGAGAGTGAGTAAAACTTACCTCTTCATACTACCTTCGTGAACATTTTGCCTGTTTTGAATTCTTTTATCCATTCCCTACATCAGCACAATTTTGAGGGCAGGTGTCCTTTACAGCCCTGAGTCCTTGTGAATGGTAAGTGACCATTAGCTGTGGGTTAATAGCTGCTCTTGCGGGAATCGGCCACAAGGCGGCAGCATTTCTCCTTTACCAAATCTGGTTACTAGGGCAACAGAGCCTTACTGGAAGTGGTGTTCTAGGTTGTAAATTAGAATGGAATGTGCGAGCAAAAAGCCCTTTAAGTTTATGTCTCATTACTTCTTGTTGGTATTTTTACCTTAATTTTAATTTTTATCACAGCAAACTTGATTACAATGTTTTGTTTGTTCTAGGTGTGCAAGATGTGGTTCTTTCACACATATACATATATCTATTCTTCTTCGGATCCTTTTCCCATGTAGGTTATGACACAATGTTGAGTAGTCTTCCCTTGGTATTGGGTAGGTCTTTGGTGATTATATATTTCACATGTGTTTGTATCTCTCTGTTAACCTCAATATGGTAATGTATCCAATCCTCACACCTTTCCATTTGGTGAACCATAATTTTTTTAATGAATCTATGATAGTGTTTGTCTGTGGAAATATCTTTGTTTATATCATTTTTTAGGTAACCCCTATATGTGATATGATAGGATATGTGTCTTTCGCTTTCTCACTTACTCCAAGTTGCGTGATTACTTCTAGACTCATCTATGGTGCTGCAAATGGCATTGTTTCATTTTTTCACTAGCTCATAGTCCATCTGTACAGGTAGCAGTTCTTCTTGGTCCACCCATCTGTCGATCGGCTTTTTGGTTACTTCCATATCTTGGCTATTGTAATAGTATGCAATGCAGATTTGCGTGGCTGTGTCCTTCCAATTCTGTCTTCTTAGTTTATAGGTCCGGGAATACGTCTGCTGGATCATATGGTAGCTCAGTGTTTACCTTTAAAAGGCACCTCTGTTCTGTTCTCCTTAGTGGCTCTTTCTAGGTTACGTCCCACTTAAAGTGGAGGGCATGTATTTCTTCCCAGCACCTTCAGGATTTATTCTTTGTAGTTTTTGCTGATGATTATTCTGAGTGGTGTGAGCTGATACCTCTTTGTGGTTGAATTTGCATGTGTCTCATAATGCGTTGAAATTGAGCTTTAAGATATATCCTTTTTATTTTTCCAGCTGTGATTAGAGCTTATTTCTTCAAAGTGTTTTCTTAAAGTATGTGTCACCATTTGAAATATTTTGGCCATTATCTCCCTCAAGACATTTTGAGGGCAGGTTTCATTTACAGCCCTGCAGTACTTGTTCACATGAAGTGACCATTAGCTCAGGCTTTAAACCTGCTTTTGCAGGTAACGGCCAGAGAGTGGCAGCCTTTCTTCGTTTCCCATGCTGGTAGTAGGGAAACAGACCTACCGGCCAGTGGTGTTCTTCGGTTATAAATTAGAGTGCAATGTGCCCAGATAAACCCACAAATGTTGATGTCTCCTTGCTTTTGTTTGTTTTTAAATTTAATTTATATTTATTATTAGAGTAATATTCCATTGTGTACATGGACCACTTCTTCTTGGTGCATTCCTCGGTTGATGGACATTTTCATTGCTTCCAAGTGCTGGCTATGGTAAATCTTGCTGGTGTACAGGTTTGCCAGCCTGTGTCTTTTTGATTCTCATTTTCTCAGGTGATAGGCCAAGCAGTGGTTGTGATTGATTGACTGGTAGCTCAATGTTTCCCTTTTCAAATCACCTACATTGTGTTTTCATTAGTGGCTCTTTACATGCCCCCCCTTACAACCGAGGGTACGCATTTCTCCACACTCCCTTCACCGTTTATTTTTTGCAGCATTATTCCTAATGGCCATTCTGACTGCTGTGATCTGATAGGTTTTTGTAATATGGGTATGCATGTCATTAAAATTTTTAAAATTAACCATATTCCTATGCCTTTTTCTTTTCTCTTAAAAGAAAAAACCGTGAGTACAATATACCTCTTGAAATTGCCTTCTTCGAAGGTTGCCCTCTTCTGAAGTTTTTGGTCGATTTTTGACCCCAGAAATTTTCTGGAAGGCAGGTGCCATTTACAGAAATGCAAGTTGGTGAAAATTTAGTCACCTTTTGCAGTGGGTTCAAAGCTGCTGTTGTGGGAAACGGCCACAAGGAGGTAGCGTTTCTCCATTCCCCAATCTGGGTACTAGGGCAGCAGAGGCTTTCTGGAAGTCATTGTCCTAGGTTGTAAATTAGAATGGAATTTGCCAGGAGAAATCCCCATAAGTTTATGTCTCATTACTTCTTCTTGGTTTTAAAATTTTTTTAATCTGGGTAAAGTTTAGAATATTGTTTGTCCTAGGTGTACACAATCTGGTTCATTTACACATTATGTATGTCTATTACTGTACAGATCCTCTTCCCATGTAAAATATTACAGTGTTCTGTCGACCTCCCTTGCTATATGTTCGGTCTTTTTGATACATGTATATACTATGTATTTGTATATGTATAGTAACACTAATCTTCATTTCTCAATTTCCCCCCTCCTTTCCTTTTCGATGAGCATAGTTTGTTTTCTAAGCCTGTGAGTGTCTTTCTCTTTGGAAATATGTTCATCTGTGTCAGTTATTAGATAATGCCATAAGTGATAATATAGGATATAGGTCTTTTGCTTTCCGACCTACTTCATGTTTTGTGATTATCTCCAGGCTCATCTATGGTGCCTCAAAGAGCAGTGCTTCAATGTTTTCCATAGCTAATATTCCATTGTGTACATGGACCACTTCTTCTTGGTGCATTCCTCTGTTGATGGACATTTTCGTTGCTTCCAAGTGTTGCCTTTGGTAAATATTGCTGGAGTACAGGTTTGCCAGCCTGTGATTTTTGATTTTCATTTTCTCAGGTGGTAGACCCAGCAGTGGGTATGATTGATTGACTGGTATGGTAGCTCAACGTTTACCTTTCCAAGGCACCTCAATTGTGCTTTCATTAGTGGCTCTTACCACATCCCCCTTAGAATCGAGGGTACGCATTTCTCCACAATCACATCAGCATTTATTGTTTGCAGCATTTTTGTTGAGGGCCGTTCTGACTGGTGTGAGCTGATAGTTTTTTGTAATTTGGGTTTACATGTCTGTAAAAATTCCTACAATTCATCATTTTTCCACGCCTTTTTCTTTTCTGTTAAAAGAAAAAAGGAAAAAAGTGTGAGTATAATATACCTCTTCAAATTTTCTTTTTGGAAGGTTGCACTCTGGAATTTTTTGGTCGATTTTCCACCTCAGTATTTTTTGGAGGGCCGGTGTCATTTACAGACCTGCAATGGGTGAATATTTAGTGACCTTTTGCAGTGGGTTTTAAGCTGCTGTTGTGGGAAACGGCCACAAGGATGCAGCATTTCTCCATTCCCAAATCTGGGTACTAGGGCAGCAGAGCCATTCTGGAAGTTGTTTGCCTAGGTTTTAAATTTGGATGGAATGTGCCAGGAAAACCCCCCATAAGTTTATGTCTCATTACTCCTAGTTCGTTGTTTTAATTTTTTCAATTGGGGTTATGGTTAGAATGTTGCTCGTCAAAGGTATACATACTCTGGTTCATCTACATATTCTATATAACTATTTATTTAGAGGTCCTCTTCCCGTGTAAATTATTACAGAGTGTTCCGTAATTCTTCCTTGCTATCTGGTCGGTCTTTTTGATATATGTATATAATATGTATTTGTATACATATGGTAACGGTAATCTTCATTTATCCATTCCCCCCACCTTTCCTTTTAGATAAGCATAGTTTTTCTTTAATAAGTCTGTGATTGACTTTCTCTGTGGAAATATTTTCATTTGTGTCAGTTAGTAGATAACGCCTATAAGTGATATCGTAGGATATAGGACTTTTGCTTTCCGACTTACCTCATGTTCTGTGATTATCTCCAAGATCATCTATGGTGCCTCAAAGAGCAGTGTTTCATTGTTTTGCATGGCTAGTATTCATTGTGTACATGGACCACTTCTTCTTTATCCTTTCATCTGTTGATGGACATGTTGGTTGCTTCACTGCCTTGTCTATTATGAATAAGGCTGCAGTGCAGCTTTTGCAGCCCGGGTCTTCTTCATTCTGGTCTTCTCAGGTGAGAGGCCCATTGGTGCGCCTGCTGGATTGAAAGGTACCTCAATTTTTCCTTTTAAACGCAGCTCCTTTCTGTTCTCATTATTAGCGTTTAACCCTCTTACATCTCCCCAGCAGCTAGAGGGTACAGAGTTCTGTAAAATCTCTTCAGCATTTATTGTTTGTAGACTTTTTGCCAATGGTCAGTCGACTGGTGTGAGTTGAAAAGTTTTTGTAGATTAGATTACATGAGTCTAATACTTCCTGAGGCTGAGCTTTTATCCATTTTCCTTTCTTTAAAAAGAGAGTGAGTAAAACTTACCTCTTCATACTACCTTCGTGAACATTTTGCCTGTTTTGAATTCTTTTATCCATTCCCTACATCAGCACAATTTTGAGGGCAGGTGTCCTTTACAGCCCTGAGTCCTTGTGAATGGTAAGTGACCATTAGCTGTGGGTTAATAGCTGCTCTTGCGGGAATCGGCCACAAGGCGGCAGCATTTCTCCTTTACCAAATCTGGTTACTAGGGCAACAGAGCCTTACTGGAAGTGGTGTTCTAGGTTGTAAATTAGAATGGAATGTGCGAGCAAAAAGCCCTTTAAGTTTATGTCTCATTACTTCTTGTTGGTATTTTTACCTTAATTTTAATTTTTATCACAGCAAACTTGATTACAATGTTTTGTTTGTTCTAGGTGTGCAAGATGTGGTTCTTTCACACATATACATATATCTATTCTTCTTCGGATCCTTTTCCCATGTAGGTTATGACACAATGTTGAGTAGTCTTCCCTTGGTATTGGGTAGGTCTTTGGTGATTATATATTTCACATGTGTTTGTATCTCTCTGTTAACCTCAATATGGTAATGTATCCAATCCTCACACCTTTCCATTTGGTGAACCATAATTTTTTTAATGAATCTATGATAGTGTTTGTCTGTGGAAATATCTTTGTTTATATCATTTTTTAGGTAACCCCTATATGTGATATGATAGGATATGTGTCTTTCGCTTTCTCACTTACTCCAAGTTGCGTGATTACTTCTAGACTCATCTATGGTGCTGCAAATGGCATTGTTTCATTTTTTCACTAGCTCATAGTCCATCTGTACAGGTAGCAGTTCTTCTTGGTCCACCCATCTGTCGATGGGCTTTTTGGTTACTTCCATATCTTGGCTATTGTAATAGTATGCAATGCAGATTTGCGTGGCTGTGTCCTTCCAATTCTGTCTTCTTAGTTTATAGGTCCGGGAATACGTCTGCTGGATCATATGGTAGCTCAGTGTTTACCTTTAAAAGGCACCTCTGTTCTGTTCTCCTTAGTGGCTCTTTCTAGGTTACGTCCCACTTAAAGTGGAGGGCATGTATTTCTTCCCAGCACCTTCAGGATTTATTCTTTGTAGTTTTTGCTGATGATTATTCTGAGTGGTGTGAGCTGATACCTCTTTGTGGTTGAATTTGCATGTGTCTCATAATGCGTTGAAATTGAGCTTTAAGATATATCCTTTTTATTTTTCCAGCTGTGATTAGAGCTTATTTCTTCAAAGTGTTTTCTTAAAGTATGTGTCACCATTTGAAATATTTTGGCCATTATCTCCCTCAAGACATTTTGAGGGCAGGTTTCATTTACAGCCCTGCAGTACTTGTTCACATGAAGTGACCATTAGCTCAGGCTTTAAACCTGCTTTTGCAGGTAACGGCCAGAGAGTGGCAGCCTTTCTTCGTTTCCCATGCTGGTAGTAGGGAAACAGACCTACCGGCCAGTGGTGTTCTTCGGTTATAAATTAGAGTGCAATGTGCCCAGATAAACCCACAAATGTTGATGTCTCCTTGCTTTTGTTTGTTTTTAAATTTAATTTATATTTATTATTAGAGTAATATTCCATTGTGTACATGGACCACTTCTTCTTGGTGCATTCCTCGGTTGATGGACATTTTCATTGCTTCCAAGTGCTGGCTATGGTAAATCTTGCTGGTGTACAGGTTTGCCAGCCTGTGTCTTTTTGATTCTCATTTTCTCAGGTGATAGGCCAAGCAGTGGTTGTGATTGATTGACTGGTAGCTCAATGTTTCCCTTTTCAAATCACCTACATTGTGTTTTCATTAGTGGCTCTTTACATGCCCCCCCTTACAACCGAGGGTACGCATTTCTCCACACTCCCTTCACCGTTTATTTTTTGCAGTATTATTCCTAATGGCCATTCTGACTGCTGTGATCTGATAGGTTTTTGTAATATGGGTATGCATGTCATTAAAATTTTTAAAATTAACCATATTCCTATGCCTTTTTCTTTTCTCTTAAAAGAAAAAACCGTGAGTACAATATACCTCTTGAAATTGCCTTCTTCGAAGGTTGCCCTCTTCTGAAGTTTTTGGTCGATTTTTGACCCCAGAAATTTTCTGGAAGGCAGGTGCCATTTACAGAAATGCAAGTTGGTGAAAATTTAGTCACCTTTTGCAGTGGGTTCAAAGCTGCTGTTGTGGGAAACGGCCACAAGGAGGTAGCGTTTCTCCATTCCCCAATCTGGGTACTAGGGCAGCAGAGCCTTTCTGGAAGTCATTGTCCTAGGTTGTAAATTAGAATGGAATTTGCCAGGAGAAATCCCCATAAGTTTATGTCTCATTACTTCTTCTTGGTTTTAAAATTTTTTTAATCTGGGTAAAGTTTAGAATATTGTTTGTCCTAGGTGTACACAATCTGGTTCATTTACACATTATGTATGTCTATTACTGTACAGATCCTCTTTCCATGTAAAATATTACAGTGTTCTGTCGACCTCCCTTGCTATATGTTCGGTCTTTTTGATACATGTATATACTATGTATTTGTATATGTATAGTAACACTAATCTTCATTTCTCAATTTCCCCCCTCCTTTCCTTTTCGATGAGCATAGTTTGTTTTCTAAGCCTGTGAGTGTCTTTCTCTTTGGAAATATGTTCATCTGTGTCAGTTATTAGATAATGCCATAAGTGATAATATAGGATATAGGTCTTTTGCTTTCCGACCTACTTCATGTTTTGTGATTATCTCCAGGCTCATCTATGGTGCCTCAAAGAGCAGTGCTTCAATGTTTTCCATAGCTAATATTCCATTGTGTACATGGACCACTTCTTCTTGGTGCATTCCTCTGTTGATGGACATTTTCGTTGCTTCCAAGTGTTGCCTTTGGTAAATATTGCTGGAGTACAGGTTTGCCAGCCTGTGATTTTTGATTTTCATTTTCTCAGGTGGTAGACCCAGCAGTGGGTATGATTGATTGACTGGTATGGTAGCTCAACGTTTACCTTTCCAAGGCACCTCAATTGTGCTTTCATTAGTGGCTCTTACCACATCCCCCTTAGAATCGAGGGTACGCATTTCTCCACAATCACATCAGCATTTATTGTTTGCAGCATTTTTGTTGAGGGCCGTTCTGACTGGTGTGAGCTGATAGTTTTTTGTAATTTGGGTTTACATGTCTGTAAAAATTCCTACAATTCATCATTTTTCCACGCCTTTTTCTTTTCTGTTAAAAGAAAAAAGGAAAAAAGTGTGAGTATAATATACCTCTTCAAATTTTCTTTTTGGAAGGTTGCACTCTAGAATTTTTTGGTCGATTTTCCACCTCAGTATTTTTTGGAGGGCCGGTGTCATTTACAGACCTGCAATGGGTGAATATTTAGTGACCTTTTGCAGTGGGTTTTAAGCTGCTGTTGTGGGAAACGGCCACAAGGATGCAGCATTTCTCCATTCCCAAATCTGGGTACTAGGGCAGCAGAGCCATTCTGGAAGTTGTTTGCCTAGGTTTTAAATTTGGATGGAATGTGCCAGGAAAACCCCCCATAAGTTTATGTCTCATTACTCCTAGTTCGTTGTTTTAATTTTTTCAATTGGGGTTATGGTTAGAATGTTGCTCGTCAAAGGTATACATACTCTGGTTCATCTACATATTCTATATAACTATTTATTTAGAGGTCCTCTTCCCGTGTAAATTATTACAGAGTGTTCCGTAATTCTTCCTTGCTATCTGGTCGGTCTTTTTGATATATGTATATAATATGTATTTGTATACATATGGTAACGGTAATCTTCATTTATCCATTCCCCCCACCTTTCCTTTTAGATAAGCATAGTTTTTCTTTAATAAGTCTGTGATTGACTTTCTCTGTGGAAATATTTTCATTTGTGTCAGTTAGTAGATAACGCCTATAAGTGATATCGTAGGATATAGGACTTTTGCTTTCCGACTTACCTCATGTTCTGTGATTATCTCCAAGATCATCTATGGTGCCTCAAAGAGCAGTGTTTCATTGTTTTGCATGGCTAGTATTCATTGTGTACATGGACCACTTCTTCTTTATCCTTTCATCTGTTGATGGACATGTTGGTTGCTTCACTGCCTTGTCTATTATGAATAAGGCTGCAGTGCAGCTTTTGCAGCCCGGGTCTTCTTCATTCTGGTCTTCTCAGGTGAGAGGCCCATTGGTGCGCCTGCTGGATTGAAAGGTACCTCAATTTTTCCTTTTAAACGCAGCTCCTTTCTGTTCTCATTATTAGCGTTTAACCCTCTTACATCTCCCCAGCAGCTAGAGGGTACAGAGTTCTGTAAAATCTCTTCAGCATTTATTGTTTGTAGACTTTTTGCCAATGGTCAGTCGACTGGTGTGAGTTGAAAAGTTTTTGTAGATTAGATTACATGAGTCTAATACTTCCTGAGGCTGAGCTTTTATCCATTTTCCTTTCTTTAAAAAGAGAGTGAGTAAAACTTACCTCTTCATACTACCTTCGTGAACATTTTGCCTGTTTTGAATTCTTTTATCCATTCCCTACATCAGCACAATTTTGAGGGCAGGTGTCCTTTACAGCCCTGAGTCCTTGTGAATGGTAAGTGACCATTAGCTGTGGGTTAATAGCTGCTCTTGCGGGAATCGGCCACAAGGCGGCAGCATTTCTCCTTTACCAAATCTGGTTACTAGGGCAACAGAGCCTTACTGGAAGTGGTGTTCTAGGTTGTAAATTAGAATGGAATGTGCGAGCAAAAAGCCCTTTAAGTTTATGTCTCATTACTTCTTGTTGGTATTTTTACCTTAATTTTAATTTTTATCACAGCAAACTTGATTACAATGTTTTGTTTGTTCTAGGTGTGCAAGATGTGGTTCTTTCACACATATACATATATCTATTCTTCTTCGGATCCTTTTCCCATGTAGGTTATGACACAATGTTGAGTAGTCTTCCCTTGGTATTGGGTAGGTCTTTGGTGATTATATATTTCACATGTGTTTGTATCTCTCTGTTAACCTCAATATGGTAATGTATCCAATCCTCACACCTTTCCATTTGGTGAACCATAATTTTTTTAATGAATCTATGATAGTGTTTGTCTGTGGAAATATCTTTGTTTATATCATTTTTTAGGTAACCCCTATATGTGATATGATAGGATATGTGTCTTTCGCTTTCTCACTTACTCCAAGTTGCGTGATTACTTCTAGACTCATCTATGGTGCTGCAAATGGCATTGTTTCATTTTTTCACTAGCTCATAGTCCATCTGTACAGGTAGCAGTTCTTCTTGGTCCACCCATCTGTCGATCGGCTTTTTGGTTACTTCCATATCTTGGCTATTGTAATAGTATGCAATGCAGATTTGCGTGGCTGTGTCCTTCCAATTCTGTCTTCTTAGTTTATAGGTCCGGGAATACGTCTGCTGGATCATATGGTAGCTCAGTGTTTACCTTTAAAAGGCACCTCTGTTCTGTTCTCCTTAGTGGCTCTTTCTAGGTTACGTCCCACTTAAAGTGGAGGGCATGTATTTCTTCCCAGCACCTTCAGGATTTATTCTTTGTAGTTTTTGCTGATGATTATTCTGAGTGGTGTGAGCTGATACCTCTTTGTGGTTGAATTTGCATGTGTCTCATAATGCGTTGAAATTGAGCTTTAAGATATATCCTTTTTATTTTTCCAGCTGTGATTAGAGCTTATTTCTTCAAAGTGTTTTCTTAAAGTATGTGTCACCATTTGAAATATTTTGGCCATTATCTCCCTCAAGACATTTTGAGGGCAGGTTTCATTTACAGCCCTGCAGTACTTGTTCACATGAAGTGACCATTAGCTCAGGCTTTAAACCTGCTTTTGCAGGTAACGGCCAGAGAGTGGCAGCCTTTCTTCGTTTCCCATGCTGGTAGTAGGGAAACAGACCTACCGGCCAGTGGTGTTCTTCGGTTATAAATTAGAGTGCAATGTGCCCAGATAAACCCACAAATGTTGATGTCTCCTTGCTTTTGTTTGTTTTTAAATTTAATTTATATTTATTATTAGAGTAATATTCCATTGTGTACATGGACCACTTCTTCTTGGTGCATTCCTCGGTTGATGGACATTTTCATTGCTTCCAAGTGCTGGCTATGGTAAATCTTGCTGGTGTACAGGTTTGCCAGCCTGTGTCTTTTTGATTCTCATTTTCTCAGGTGATAGGCCAAGCAGTGGTTGTGATTGATTGACTGGTAGCTCAATGTTTCCCTTTTCAAATCACCTACATTGTGTTTTCATTAGTGGCTCTTTACATGCCCCCCCTTACAACCGAGGGTACGCATTTCTCCACACTCCCTTCACCGTTTATTTTTTGCAGTATTATTCCTAATGGCCATTCTGACTGCTGTGATCTGATAGGTTTTTGTAATATGGGTATGCATGTCATTAAAATTTTTAAAATTAACCATATTCCTATGCCTTTTTCTTTTCTCTTAAAAGAAAAAACCGTGAGTACAATATACCTCTTGAAATTGCCTTCTTCGAAGGTTGCCCTCTTCTGAAGTTTTTGGTCGATTTTTGACCCCAGAAATTTTCTGGAAGGCAGGTGCCATTTACAGAAATGCAAGTTGGTGAAAATTTAGTCACCTTTTGCAGTGGGTTCAAAGCTGCTGTTGTGGGAAACGGCCACAAGGAGGTAGCGTTTCTCCATTCCCCAATCTGGGTACTAGGGCAGCAGAGGCTTTCTGGAAGTCATTGTCCTAGGTTGTAAATTAGAATGGAATTTGCCAGGAGAAATCCCCATAAGTTTATGTCTCATTACTTCTTCTTGGTTTTAAAATTTTTTTAATCTGGGTAAAGTTTAGAATATTGTTTGTCCTAGGTGTACACAATCTGGTTCATTTACACATTATGTATGTCTATTACTGTACAGATCCTCTTCCCATGTAAAATATTACAGTGTTCTGTCGACCTCCCTTGCTATATGTTCGGTCTTTTTGATACATGTATATACTATGTATTTGTATATGTATAGTAACACTAATCTTCATTTCTCAATTTCCCCCCTCCTTTCCTTTTCGATGAGCATAGTTTGTTTTCTAAGCCTGTGAGTGTCTTTCTCTTTGGAAATATGTTCATCTGTGTCAGTTATTAGATAATGCCATAAGTGATAATATAGGATATAGGTCTTTTGCTTTCCGACCTACTTCATGTTTTGTGATTATCTCCAGGCTCATCTATGGTGCCTCAAAGAGCAGTGCTTCAATGTTTTCCATAGCTAATATTCCATTGTGTACATGGACCACTTCTTCTTGGTGCATTCCTCTGTTGATGGACATTTTCGTTGCTTCCAAGTGTTGCCTTTGGTAAATATTGCTGGAGTACAGGTTTGCCAGCCTGTGATTTTTGATTTTCATTTTCTCAGGTGGTAGACCCAGCAGTGGGTATGATTGATTGACTGGTATGGTAGCTCAACGTTTACCTTTCCAAGGCACCTCAATTGTGCTTTCATTAGTGGCTCTTACCACATCCCCCTTAGAATCGAGGGTACGCATTTCTCCACAATCACATCAGCATTTATTGTTTGCAGCATTTTTGTTGAGGGCCGTTCTGACTGGTGTGAGCTGATAGTTTTTTGTAATTTGGGTTTACATGTCTGTAAAAATTCCTACAATTCATCATTTTTCCACGCCTTTTTCTTTTCTGTTAAAAGAAAAAAGGAAAAAAGTGTGAGTATAATATACCTCTTCAAATTTTCTTTTTGGAAGGTTGCACTCTAGAATTTTTTGGTCGATTTTCCACCTCAGTATTTTTTGGAGGGCCGGTGTCATTTACAGACCTGCAATGGGTGAATATTTAGTGACCTTTTGCAGTGGGTTTTAAGCTGCTGTTGTGGGAAACGGCCACAAGGATGCAGCATTTCTCCATTCCCAAATCTGGGTACTAGGGCAGCAGAGCCATTCTGGAAGTTGTTTGCCTAGGTTTTAAATTTGGATGGAATGTGCCAGGAAAACCCCCCATAAGTTTATGTCTCATTACTCCTAGTTCGTTGTTTTAATTTTTTCAATTGGGGTTATGGTTAGAATGTTGCTCGTCAAAGGTATACATACTCTGGTTCATCTACATATTCTATATAACTATTTATTTAGAGGTCCTCTTCCCGTGTAAATTATTACAGAGTGTTCCGTAATTCTTCCTTGCTATCTGGTCGGTCTTTTTGATATATGTATATAATATGTATTTGTATACATATGGTAACGGTAATCTTCATTTATCCATTCCCCCCACCTTTCCTTTTAGATAAGCATAGTTTTTCTTTAATAAGTCTGTGATTGACTTTCTCTGTGGAAATATTTTCATTTGTGTCAGTTAGTAGATAACGCCTATAAGTGATATCGTAGGATATAGGACTTTTGCTTTCCGACTTACCTCATGTTCTGTGATTATCTCCAAGATCATCTATGGTGCCTCAAAGAGCAGTGTTTCATTGTTTTGCATGGCTAGTATTCATTGTGTACATGGACCACTTCTTCTTTATCCTTTCATCTGTTGATGGACATGTTGGTTGCTTCACTGCCTTGTCTATTATGAATAAGGCTGCAGTGCAGCTTTTGCAGCCCGGGTCTTCTTCATTCTGGTCTTCTCAGGTGAGAGGCCCATTGGTGCGCCTGCTGGATTGAAAGGTACCTCAATTTTTCCTTTTAAACGCAGCTCCTTTCTGTTCTCATTATTAGCGTTTAACCCTCTTACATCTCCCCAGCAGCTAGAGGGTACAGAGTTCTGTAAAATCTCTTCAGCATTTATTGTTTGTAGACTTTTTGCCAATGGTCAGTCGACTGGTGTGAGTTGAAAAGTTTTTGTAGATTAGATTACATGAGTCTAATACTTCCTGAGGCTGAGCTTTTATCCATTTTCCTTTCTTTAAAAAGAGAGTGAGTAAAACTTACCTCTTCATACTACCTTCGTGAACATTTTGCCTGTTTTGAATTCTTTTATCCATTCCCTACATCAGCACAATTTTGAGGGCAGGTGTCCTTTACAGCCCTGAGTCCTTGTGAATGGTAAGTGACCATTAGCTGTGGGTTAATAGCTGCTCTTGCGGGAATCGGCCACAAGGCGGCAGCATTTCTCCTTTACCAAATCTGGTTACTAGGGCAACAGAGCCTTACTGGAAGTGGTGTTCTAGGTTGTAAATTAGAATGGAATGTGCGAGCAAAAAGCCCTTTAAGTTTATGTCTCATTACTTCTTGTTGGTATTTTTACCTTAATTTTAATTTTTATCACAGCAAACTTGATTACAATGTTTTGTTTGTTCTAGGTGTGCAAGATGTGGTTCTTTCACACATATACATATATCTATTCTTCTTCGGATCCTTTTCCCATGTAGGTTATGACACAATGTTGAGTAGTCTTCCCTTGGTATTGGGTAGGTCTTTGGTGATTATATATTTCACATGTGTTTGTATCTCTCTGTTAACCTCAATATGGTAATGTATCCAATCCTCACACCTTTCCATTTGGTGAACCATAATTTTTTTAATGAATCTATGATAGTGTTTGTCTGTGGAAATATCTTTGTTTATATCATTTTTTAGGTAACCCCTATATGTGATATGATAGGATATGTGTCTTTCGCTTTCTCACTTACTCCAAGTTGCGTGATTACTTCTAGACTCATCTATGGTGCTGCAAATGGCATTGTTTCATTTTTTCACTAGCTCATAGTCCATCTGTACAGGTAGCAGTTCTTCTTGGTCCACCCATCTGTCGATCGGCTTTTTGGTTACTTCCATATCTTGGCTATTGTAATAGTATGCAATGCAGATTTGCGTGGCTGTGTCCTTCCAATTCTGTCTTCTTAGTTTATAGGTCCGGGAATACGTCTGCTGGATCATATGGTAGCTCAGTGTTTACCTTTAAAAGGCACCTCTGTTCTGTTCTCCTTAGTGGCTCTTTCTAGGTTACGTCCCACTTAAAGTGGAGGGCATGTATTTCTTCCCAGCACCTTCAGGATTTATTCTTTGTAGTTTTTGCTGATGATTATTCTGAGTGGTGTGAGCTGATACCTCTTTGTGGTTGAATTTGCATGTGTCTCATAATGCGTTGAAATTGAGCTTTAAGATATATCCTTTTTATTTTTCCAGCTGTGATTAGAGCTTATTTCTTCAAAGTGTTTTCTTAAAGTATGTGTCACCATTTGAAATATTTTGGCCATTATCTCCCTCAAGACATTTTGAGGGCAGGTTTCATTTACAGCCCTGCAGTACTTGTTCACATGAAGTGACCATTAGCTCAGGCTTTAAACCTGCTTTTGCAGGTAACGGCCAGAGAGTGGCAGCCTTTCTTCGTTTCCCATGCTGGTAGTAGGGAAACAGACCTACCGGCCAGTGGTGTTCTTCGGTTATAAATTAGAGTGCAATGTGCCCAGATAAACCCACAAATGTTGATGTCTCCTTGCTTTTGTTTGTTTTTAAATTTAATTTATATTTATTATTAGAGTAATATTCCATTGTGTACATGGACCACTTCTTCTTGGTGCATTCCTCGGTTGATGGACATTTTCATTGCTTCCAAGTGCTGGCTATGGTAAATCTTGCTGGTGTACAGGTTTGCCAGCCTGTGTCTTTTTGATTCTCATTTTCTCAGGTGATAGGCCAAGCAGTGGTTGTGATTGATTGACTGGTAGCTCAATGTTTCCCTTTTCAAATCACCTACATTGTGTTTTCATTAGTGGCTCTTTACATGCCCCCCCTTACAACCGAGGGTACGCATTTCTCCACACTCCCTTCACCGTTTATTTTTTGCAGCATTATTCCTAATGGCCATTCTGACTGCTGTGATCTGATAGGTTTTTGTAATATGGGTATGCATGTCATTAAAATTTTTAAAATTAACCATATTCCTATGCCTTTTTCTTTTCTCTTAAAAGAAAAAACCGTGAGTACAATATACCTCTTGAAATTGCCTTCTTCGAAGGTTGCCCTCTTCTGAAGTTTTTGGTCGATTTTTGACCCCAGAAATTTTCTGGAAGGCAGGTGCCATTTACAGAAATGCAAGTTGGTGAAAATTTAGTCACCTTTTGCAGTGGGTTCAAAGCTGCTGTTGTGGGAAACGGCCACAAGGAGGTAGCGTTTCTCCATTCCCCAATCTGGGTACTAGGGCAGCAGAGGCTTTCTGGAAGTCATTGTCCTAGGTTGTAAATTAGAATGGAATTTGCCAGGAGAAATCCCCATAAGTTTATGTCTCATTACTTCTTCTTGGTTTTAAAATTTTTTTAATCTGGGTAAAGTTTAGAATATTGTTTGTCCTAGGTGTACACAATCTGGTTCATTTACACATTATGTATGTCTATTACTGTACAGATCCTCTTCCCATGTAAAATATTACAGTGTTCTGTCGACCTCCCTTGCTATATGTTCGGTCTTTTTGATACATGTATATACTATGTATTTGTATATGTATAGTAACACTAATCTTCATTTCTCAATTTCCCCCCTCCTTTCCTTTTCGATGAGCATAGTTTGTTTTCTAAGCCTGTGAGTGTCTTTCTCTTTGGAAATATGTTCATCTGTGTCAGTTATTAGATAATGCCATAAGTGATAATATAGGATATAGGTCTTTTGCTTTCCGACCTACTTCATGTTTTGTGATTATCTCCAGGCTCATCTATGGTGCCTCAAAGAGCAGTGCTTCAATGTTTTCCATAGCTAATATTCCATTGTGTACATGGACCACTTCTTCTTGGTGCATTCCTCTGTTGATGGACATTTTCGTTGCTTCCAAGTGTTGCCTTTGGTAAATATTGCTGGAGTACAGGTTTGCCAGCCTGTGATTTTTGATTTTCATTTTCTCAGGTGGTAGACCCAGCAGTGGGTATGATTGATTGACTGGTATGGTAGCTCAACGTTTACCTTTCCAAGGCACCTCAATTGTGCTTTCATTAGTGGCTCTTACCACATCCCCCTTAGAATCGAGGGTACGCATTTCTCCACAATCACATCAGCATTTATTGTTTGCAGCATTTTTGTTGAGGGCCGTTCTGACTGGTGTGAGCTGATAGTTTTTTGTAATTTGGGTTTACATGTCTGTAAAAATTCCTACAATTCATCATTTTTCCACGCCTTTTTCTTTTCTGTTAAAAGAAAAAAGGAAAAAAGTGTGAGTATAATATACCTCTTCAAATTTTCTTTTTGGAAGGTTGCACTCTGGAATTTTTTGGTCGATTTTCCACCTCAGTATTTTTTGGAGGGCCGGTGTCATTTACAGACCTGCAATGGGTGAATATTTAGTGACCTTTTGCAGTGGGTTTTAAGCTGCTGTTGTGGGAAACGGCCACAAGGATGCAGCATTTCTCCATTCCCAAATCTGGGTACTAGGGCAGCAGAGCCATTCTGGAAGTTGTTTGCCTAGGTTTTAAATTTGGATGGAATGTGCCAGGAAAACCCCCCATAAGTTTATGTCTCATTACTCCTAGTTCGTTGTTTTAATTTTTTCAATTGGGGTTATGGTTAGAATGTTGCTCGTCAAAGGTATACATACTCTGGTTCATCTACATATTCTATATAACTATTTATTTAGAGGTCCTCTTCCCGTGTAAATTATTACAGAGTGTTCCGTAATTCTTCCTTGCTATCTGGTCGGTCTTTTTGATATATGTATATAATATGTATTTGTATACATATGGTAACGGTAATCTTCATTTATCCATTCCCCCCACCTTTCCTTTTAGATAAGCATAGTTTTTCTTTAATAAGTCTGTGATTGACTTTCTCTGTGGAAATATTTTCATTTGTGTCAGTTAGTAGATAACGCCTATAAGTGATATCGTAGGATATAGGACTTTTGCTTTCCGACTTACCTCATGTTCTGTGATTATCTCCAAGATCATCTATGGTGCCTCAAAGAGCAGTGTTTCATTGTTTTGCATGGCTAGTATTCATTGTGTACATGGACCACTTCTTCTTTATCCTTTCATCTGTTGATGGACATGTTGGTTGCTTCACTGCCTTGTCTATTATGAATAAGGCTGCAGTGCAGCTTTTGCAGCCCGGGTCTTCTTCATTCTGGTCTTCTCAGGTGAGAGGCCCATTGGTGCGCCTGCTGGATTGAAAGGTACCTCAATTTTTCCTTTTAAACGCAGCTCCTTTCTGTTCTCATTATTAGCGTTTAACCCTCTTACATCTCCCCAGCAGCTAGAGGGTACAGAGTTCTGTAAAATCTCTTCAGCATTTATTGTTTGTAGACTTTTTGCCAATGGTCAGTCGACTGGTGTGAGTTGAAAAGTTTTTGTAGATTAGATTACATGAGTCTAATACTTCCTGAGGCTGAGCTTTTATCCATTTTCCTTTCTTTAAAAAGAGAGTGAGTAAAACTTACCTCTTCATACTACCTTCGTGAACATTTTGCCTGTTTTGAATTCTTTTATCCATTCCCTACATCAGCACAATTTTGAGGGCAGGTGTCCTTTACAGCCCTGAGTCCTTGTGAATGGTAAGTGACCATTAGCTGTGGGTTAATAGCTGCTCTTGCGGGAATCGGCCACAAGGCGGCAGCATTTCTCCTTTACCAAATCTGGTTACTAGGGCAACAGAGCCTTACTGGAAGTGGTGTTCTAGGTTGTAAATTAGAATGGAATGTGCGAGCAAAAAGCCCTTTAAGTTTATGTCTCATTACTTCTTGTTGGTATTTTTACCTTAATTTTAATTTTTATCACAGCAAACTTGATTACAATGTTTTGTTTGTTCTAGGTGTGCAAGATGTGGTTCTTTCACACATATACATATATCTATTCTTCTTCGGATCCTTTTCCCATGTAGGTTATGACACAATGTTGAGTAGTCTTCCCTTGGTATTGGGTAGGTCTTTGGTGATTATATATTTCACATGTGTTTGTATCTCTCTGTTAACCTCAATATGGTAATGTATCCAATCCTCACACCTTTCCATTTGGTGAACCATAATTTTTTTAATGAATCTATGATAGTGTTTGTCTGTGGAAATATCTTTGTTTATATCATTTTTTAGGTAACCCCTATATGTGATATGATAGGATATGTGTCTTTCGCTTTCTCACTTACTCCAAGTTGCGTGATTACTTCTAGACTCATCTATGGTGCTGCAAATGGCATTGTTTCATTTTTTCACTAGCTCATAGTCCATCTGTACAGGTAGCAGTTCTTCTTGGTCCACCCATCTGTCGATCGGCTTTTTGGTTACTTCCATATCTTGGCTATTGTAATAGTATGCAATGCAGATTTGCGTGGCTGTGTCCTTCCAATTCTGTCTTCTTAGTTTATAGGTCCGGGAATACGTCTGCTGGATCATATGGTAGCTCAGTGTTTACCTTTAAAAGGCACCTCTGTTCTGTTCTCCTTAGTGGCTCTTTCTAGGTTACGTCCCACTTAAAGTGGAGGGCATGTATTTCTTCCCAGCACCTTCAGGATTTATTCTTTGTAGTTTTTGCTGATGATTATTCTGAGTGGTGTGAGCTGATACCTCTTTGTGGTTGAATTTGCATGTGTCTCATAATGCGTTGAAATTGAGCTTTAAGATATATCCTTTTTATTTTTCCAGCTGTGATTAGAGCTTATTTCTTCAAAGTGTTTTCTTAAAGTATGTGTCACCATTTGAAATATTTTGGCCATTATCTCCCTCAAGACATTTTGAGGGCAGGTTTCATTTACAGCCCTGCAGTACTTGTTCACATGAAGTGACCATTAGCTCAGGCTTTAAACCTGCTTTTGCAGGTAACGGCCAGAGAGTGGCAGCCTTTCTTCGTTTCCCATGCTGGTAGTAGGGAAACAGACCTACCGGCCAGTGGTGTTCTTCGGTTATAAATTAGAGTGCAATGTGCCCAGATAAACCCACAAATGTTGATGTCTCCTTGCTTTTGTTTGTTTTTAAATTTAATTTATATTTATTATTAGAGTAATATTCCATTGTGTACATGGACCACTTCTTCTTGGTGCATTCCTCGGTTGATGGACATTTTCATTGCTTCCAAGTGCTGGCTATGGTAAATCTTGCTGGTGTACAGGTTTGCCAGCCTGTGTCTTTTTGATTCTCATTTTCTCAGGTGATAGGCCAAGCAGTGGTTGTGATTGATTGACTGGTAGCTCAATGTTTCCCTTTTCAAATCACCTACATTGTGTTTTCATTAGTGGCTCTTTACATGCCCCCCCTTACAACCGAGGGTACGCATTTCTCCACACTCCCTTCACCGTTTATTTTTTGCAGCATTATTCCTAATGGCCATTCTGACTGCTGTGATCTGATAGGTTTTTGTAATATGGGTATGCATGTCATTAAAATTTTTAAAATTAACCATATTCCTATGCCTTTTTCTTTTCTCTTAAAAGAAAAAACCGTGAGTACAATATACCTCTTGAAATTGCCTTCTTCGAAGGTTGCCCTCTTCTGAAGTTTTTGGTCGATTTTTGACCCCAGAAATTTTCTGGAAGGCAGGTGCCATTTACAGAAATGCAAGTTGGTGAAAATTTAGTCACCTTTTGCAGTGGGTTCAAAGCTGCTGTTGTGGGAAACGGCCACAAGGAGGTAGCGTTTCTCCATTCCCCAATCTGGGTACTAGGGCAGCAGAGGCTTTCTGGAAGTCATTGTCCTAGGTTGTAAATTAGAATGGAATTTGCCAGGAGAAATCCCCATAAGTTTATGTCTCATTACTTCTTCTTGGTTTTAAAATTTTTTTAATCTGGGTAAAGTTTAGAATATTGTTTGTCCTAGGTGTACACAATCTGGTTCATTTACACATTATGTATGTCTATTACTGTACAGATCCTCTTCCCATGTAAAATATTACAGTGTTCTGTCGACCTCCCTTGCTATATGTTCGGTCTTTTTGATACATGTATATACTATGTATTTGTATATGTATAGTAACACTAATCTTCATTTCTCAATTTCCCCCCTCCTTTCCTTTTCGATGAGCATAGTTTGTTTTCTAAGCCTGTGAGTGTCTTTCTCTTTGGAAATATGTTCATCTGTGTCAGTTATTAGATAATGCCATAAGTGATAATATAGGATATAGGTCTTTTGCTTTCCGACCTACTTCATGTTTTGTGATTATCTCCAGGCTCATCTATGGTGCCTCAAAGAGCAGTGCTTCAATGTTTTCCATAGCTAATATTCCATTGTGTACATGGACCACTTCTTCTTGGTGCATTCCTCTGTTGATGGACATTTTCGTTGCTTCCAAGTGTTGCCTTTGGTAAATATTGCTGGAGTACAGGTTTGCCAGCCTGTGATTTTTGATTTTCATTTTCTCAGGTGGTAGACCCAGCAGTGGGTATGATTGATTGACTGGTATGGTAGCTCAACGTTTACCTTTCCAAGGCACCTCAATTGTGCTTTCATTAGTGGCTCTTACCACATCCCCCTTAGAATCGAGGGTACGCATTTCTCCACAATCACATCAGCATTTATTGTTTGCAGCATTTTTGTTGAGGGCCGTTCTGACTGGTGTGAGCTGATAGTTTTTTGTAATTTGGGTTTACATGTCTGTAAAAATTCCTACAATTCATCATTTTTCCACGCCTTTTTCTTTTCTGTTAAAAGAAAAAAGGAAAAAAGTGTGAGTATAATATACCTCTTCAAATTTTCTTTTTGGAAGGTTGCACTCTGGAATTTTTTGGTCGATTTTCCACCTCAGTATTTTTTGGAGGGCCGGTGTCATTTACAGACCTGCAATGGGTGAATATTTAGTGACCTTTTGCAGTGGGTTTTAAGCTGCTGTTGTGGGAAACGGCCACAAGGATGCAGCATTTCTCCATTCCCAAATCTGGGTACTAGGGCAGCAGAGCCATTCTGGAAGTTGTTTGCCTAGGTTTTAAATTTGGATGGAATGTGCCAGGAAAACCCCCCATAAGTTTATGTCTCATTACTCCTAGTTCGTTGTTTTAATTTTTTCAATTGGGGTTATGGTTAGAATGTTGCTCGTCAAAGGTATACATACTCTGGTTCATCTACATATTCTATATAACTATTTATTTAGAGGTCCTCTTCCCGTGTAAATTATTACAGAGTGTTCCGTAATTCTTCCTTGCTATCTGGTCGGTCTTTTTGATATATGTATATAATATGTATTTGTATACATATGGTAACGGTAATCTTCATTTATCCATTCCCCCCACCTTTCCTTTTAGATAAGCATAGTTTTTCTTTAATAAGTCTGTGATTGACTTTCTCTGTGGAAATATTTTCATTTGTGTCAGTTAGTAGATAACGCCTATAAGTGATATCGTAGGATATAGGACTTTTGCTTTCCGACTTACCTCATGTTCTGTGATTATCTCCAAGATCATCTATGGTGCCTCAAAGAGCAGTGTTTCATTGTTTTGCATGGCTAGTATTCATTGTGTACATGGACCACTTCTTCTTTATCCTTTCATCTGTTGATGGACATGTTGGTTGCTTCACTGCCTTGTCTATTATGAATAAGGCTGCAGTGCAGCTTTTGCAGCCCGGGTCTTCTTCATTCTGGTCTTCTCAGGTGAGAGGCCCATTGGTGCGCCTGCTGGATTGAAAGGTACCTCAATTTTTCCTTTTAAACGCAGCTCCTTTCTGTTCTCATTATTAGCGTTTAACCCTCTTACATCTCCCCAGCAGCTAGAGGGTACAGAGTTCTGTAAAATCTCTTCAGCATTTATTGTTTGTAGACTTTTTGCCAATGGTCAGTCGACTGGTGTGAGTTGAAAAGTTTTTGTAGATTAGATTACATGAGTCTAATACTTCCTGAGGCTGAGCTTTTATCCATTTTCCTTTCTTTAAAAAGAGAGTGAGTAAAACTTACCTCTTCATACTACCTTCGTGAACATTTTGCCTGTTTTGAATTCTTTTATCCATTCCCTACATCAGCACAATTTTGAGGGCAGGTGTCCTTTACAGCCCTGAGTCCTTGTGAATGGTAAGTGACCATTAGCTGTGGGTTAATAGCTGCTCTTGCGGGAATCGGCCACAAGGCGGCAGCATTTCTCCTTTACCAAATCTGGTTACTAGGGCAACAGAGCCTTACTGGAAGTGGTGTTCTAGGTTGTAAATTAGAATGGAATGTGCGAGCAAAAAGCCCTTTAAGTTTATGTCTCATTACTTCTTGTTGGTATTTTTACCTTAATTTTAATTTTTATCACAGCAAACTTGATTACAATGTTTTGTTTGTTCTAGGTGTGCAAGATGTGGTTCTTTCACACATATACATATATCTATTCTTCTTCGGATCCTTTTCCCATGTAGGTTATGACACAATGTTGAGTAGTCTTCCCTTGGTATTGGGTAGGTCTTTGGTGATTATATATTTCACATGTGTTTGTATCTCTCTGTTAACCTCAATATGGTAATGTATCCAATCCTCACACCTTTCCATTTGGTGAACCATAATTTTTTTAATGAATCTATGATAGTGTTTGTCTGTGGAAATATCTTTGTTTATATCATTTTTTAGGTAACCCCTATATGTGATATGATAGGATATGTGTCTTTCGCTTTCTCACTTACTCCAAGTTGCGTGATTACTTCTAGACTCATCTATGGTGCTGCAAATGGCATTGTTTCATTTTTTCACTAGCTCATAGTCCATCTGTACAGGTAGCAGTTCTTCTTGGTCCACCCATCTGTCGATCGGCTTTTTGGTTACTTCCATATCTTGGCTATTGTAATAGTATGCAATGCAGATTTGCGTGGCTGTGTCCTTCCAATTCTGTCTTCTTAGTTTATAGGTCCGGGAATACGTCTGCTGGATCATATGGTAGCTCAGTGTTTACCTTTAAAAGGCACCTCTGTTCTGTTCTCCTTAGTGGCTCTTTCTAGGTTACGTCCCACTTAAAGTGGAGGGCATGTATTTCTTCCCAGCACCTTCAGGATTTATTCTTTGTAGTTTTTGCTGATGATTATTCTGAGTGGTGTGAGCTGATACCTCTTTGTGGTTGAATTTGCATGTGTCTCATAATGCGTTGAAATTGAGCTTTAAGATATATCCTTTTTATTTTTCCAGCTGTGATTAGAGCTTATTTCTTCAAAGTGTTTTCTTAAAGTATGTGTCACCATTTGAAATATTTTGGCCATTATCTCCCTCAAGACATTTTGAGGGCAGGTTTCATTTACAGCCCTGCAGTACTTGTTCACATGAAGTGACCATTAGCTCAGGCTTTAAACCTGCTTTTGCAGGTAACGGCCAGAGAGTGGCAGCCTTTCTTCGTTTCCCATGCTGGTAGTAGGGAAACAGACCTACCGGCCAGTGGTGTTCTTCGGTTATAAATTAGAGTGCAATGTGCCCAGATAAACCCACAAATGTTGATGTCTCCTTGCTTTTGTTTGTTTTTAAATTTAATTTATATTTATTATTAGAGTAATATTCCATTGTGTACATGGACCACTTCTTCTTGGTGCATTCCTCGGTTGATGGACATTTTCATTGCTTCCAAGTGCTGGCTATGGTAAATCTTGCTGGTGTACAGGTTTGCCAGCCTGTGTCTTTTTGATTCTCATTTTCTCAGGTGATAGGCCAAGCAGTGGTTGTGATTGATTGACTGGTAGCTCAATGTTTCCCTTTTCAAATCACCTACATTGTGTTTTCATTAGTGGCTCTTTACATGCCCCCCCTTACAACCGAGGGTACGCATTTCTCCACACTCCCTTCACCGTTTATTTTTTGCAGCATTATTCCTAATGGCCATTCTGACTGCTGTGATCTGATAGGTTTTTGTAATATGGGTATGCATGTCATTAAAATTTTTAAAATTAACCATATTCCTATGCCTTTTTCTTTTCTCTTAAAAGAAAAAACCGTGAGTACAATATACCTCTTGAAATTGCCTTCTTCGAAGGTTGCCCTCTTCTGAAGTTTTTGGTCGATTTTTGACCCCAGAAATTTTCTGGAAGGCAGGTGCCATTTACAGAAATGCAAGTTGGTGAAAATTTAGTCACCTTTTGCAGTGGGTTCAAAGCTGCTGTTGTGGGAAACGGCCACAAGGAGGTAGCGTTTCTCCATTCCCCAATCTGGGTACTAGGGCAGCAGAGGCTTTCTGGAAGTCATTGTCCTAGGTTGTAAATTAGAATGGAATTTGCCAGGAGAAATCCCCATAAGTTTATGTCTCATTACTTCTTCTTGGTTTTAAAATTTTTTTAATCTGGGTAAAGTTTAGAATATTGTTTGTCCTAGGTGTACACAATCTGGTTCATTTACACATTATGTATGTCTATTACTGTACAGATCCTCTTCCCATGTAAAATATTACAGTGTTCTGTCGACCTCCCTTGCTATATGTTCGGTCTTTTTGATACATGTATATACTATGTATTTGTATATGTATAGTAACACTAATCTTCATTTCTCAATTTCCCCCCTCCTTTCCTTTTCGATGAGCATAGTTTGTTTTCTAAGCCTGTGAGTGTCTTTCTCTTTGGAAATATGTTCATCTGTGTCAGTTATTAGATAATGCCATAAGTGATAATATAGGATATAGGTCTTTTGCTTTCCGACCTACTTCATGTTTTGTGATTATCTCCAGGCTCATCTATGGTGCCTCAAAGAGCAGTGCTTCAATGTTTTCCATAGCTAATATTCCATTGTGTACATGGACCACTTCTTCTTGGTGCATTCCTCTGTTGATGGACATTTTCGTTGCTTCCAAGTGTTGCCTTTGGTAAATATTGCTGGAGTACAGGTTTGCCAGCCTGTGATTTTTGATTTTCATTTTCTCAGGTGGTAGACCCAGCAGTGGGTATGATTGATTGACTGGTATGGTAGCTCAACGTTTACCTTTCCAAGGCACCTCAATTGTGCTTTCATTAGTGGCTCTTACCACATCCCCCTTAGAATCGAGGGTACGCATTTCTCCACAATCACATCAGCATTTATTGTTTGCAGCATTTTTGTTGAGGGCCGTTCTGACTGGTGTGAGCTGATAGTTTTTTGTAATTTGGGTTTACATGTCTGTAAAAATTCCTACAATTCATCATTTTTCCACGCCTTTTTCTTTTCTGTTAAAAGAAAAAAGGAAAAAAGTGTGAGTATAATATACCTCTTCAAATTTTCTTTTTGGAAGGTTGCACTCTGGAATTTTTTGGTCGATTTTCCACCTCAGTATTTTTTGGAGGGCCGGTGTCATTTACAGACCTGCAATGGGTGAATATTTAGTGACCTTTTGCAGTGGGTTTTAAGCTGCTGTTGTGGGAAACGGCCACAAGGATGCAGCATTTCTCCATTCCCAAATCTGGGTACTAGGGCAGCAGAGCCATTCTGGAAGTTGTTTGCCTAGGTTTTAAATTTGGATGGAATGTGCCAGGAAAACCCCCCATAAGTTTATGTCTCATTACTCCTAGTTCGTTGTTTTAATTTTTTCAATTGGGGTTATGGTTAGAATGTTGCTCGTCAAAGGTATACATACTCTGGTTCATCTACATATTCTATATAACTATTTATTTAGAGGTCCTCTTCCCGTGTAAATTATTACAGAGTGTTCCGTAATTCTTCCTTGCTATCTGGTCGGTCTTTTTGATATATGTATATAATATGTATTTGTATACATATGGTAACGGTAATCTTCATTTATCCATTCCCCCCACCTTTCCTTTTAGATAAGCATAGTTTTTCTTTAATAAGTCTGTGATTGACTTTCTCTGTGGAAATATTTTCATTTGTGTCAGTTAGTAGATAACGCCTATAAGTGATATCGTAGGATATAGGACTTTTGCTTTCCGACTTACCTCATGTTCTGTGATTATCTCCAAGATCATCTATGGTGCCTCAAAGAGCAGTGTTTCATTGTTTTGCATGGCTAGTATTCATTGTGTACATGGACCACTTCTTCTTTATCCTTTCATCTGTTGATGGACATGTTGGTTGCTTCACTGCCTTGTCTATTATGAATAAGGCTGCAGTGCAGCTTTTGCAGCCCGGGTCTTCTTCATTCTGGTCTTCTCAGGTGAGAGGCCCATTGGTGCGCCTGCTGGATTGAAAGGTACCTCAATTTTTCCTTTTAAACGCAGCTCCTTTCTGTTCTCATTATTAGCGTTTAACCCTCTTACATCTCCCCAGCAGCTAGAGGGTACAGAGTTCTGTAAAATCTCTTCAGCATTTATTGTTTGTAGACTTTTTGCCAATGGTCAGTCGACTGGTGTGAGTTGAAAAGTTTTTGTAGATTAGATTACATGAGTCTAATACTTCCTGAGGCTGAGCTTTTATCCATTTTCCTTTCTTTAAAAAGAGAGTGAGTAAAACTTACCTCTTCATACTACCTTCGTGAACATTTTGCCTGTTTTGAATTCTTTTATCCATTCCCTACATCAGCACAATTTTGAGGGCAGGTGTCCTTTACAGCCCTGAGTCCTTGTGAATGGTAAGTGACCATTAGCTGTGGGTTAATAGCTGCTCTTGCGGGAATCGGCCACAAGGCGGCAGCATTTCTCCTTTACCAAATCTGGTTACTAGGGCAACAGAGCCTTACTGGAAGTGGTGTTCTAGGTTGTAAATTAGAATGGAATGTGCGAGCAAAAAGCCCTTTAAGTTTATGTCTCATTACTTCTTGTTGGTATTTTTACCTTAATTTTAATTTTTATCACAGCAAACTTGATTACAATGTTTTGTTTGTTCTAGGTGTGCAAGATGTGGTTCTTTCACACATATACATATATCTATTCTTCTTCGGATCCTTTTCCCATGTAGGTTATGACACAATGTTGAGTAGTCTTCCCTTGGTATTGGGTAGGTCTTTGGTGATTATATATTTCACATGTGTTTGTATCTCTCTGTTAACCTCAATATGGTAATGTATCCAATCCTCACACCTTTCCATTTGGTGAACCATAATTTTTTTAATGAATCTATGATAGTGTTTGTCTGTGGAAATATCTTTGTTTATATCATTTTTTAGGTAACCCCTATATGTGATATGATAGGATATGTGTCTTTCGCTTTCTCACTTACTCCAAGTTGCGTGATTACTTCTAGACTCATCTATGGTGCTGCAAATGGCATTGTTTCATTTTTTCACTAGCTCATAGTCCATCTGTACAGGTAGCAGTTCTTCTTGGTCCACCCATCTGTCGATCGGCTTTTTGGTTACTTCCATATCTTGGCTATTGTAATAGTATGCAATGCAGATTTGCGTGGCTGTGTCCTTCCAATTCTGTCTTCTTAGTTTATAGGTCCGGGAATACGTCTGCTGGATCATATGGTAGCTCAGTGTTTACCTTTAAAAGGCACCTCTGTTCTGTTCTCCTTAGTGGCTCTTTCTAGGTTACGTCCCACTTAAAGTGGAGGGCATGTATTTCTTCCCAGCACCTTCAGGATTTATTCTTTGTAGTTTTTGCTGATGATTATTCTGAGTGGTGTGAGCTGATACCTCTTTGTGGTTGAATTTGCATGTGTCTCATAATGCGTTGAAATTGAGCTTTAAGATATATCCTTTTTATTTTTCCAGCTGTGATTAGAGCTTATTTCTTCAAAGTGTTTTCTTAAAGTATGTGTCACCATTTGAAATATTTTGGCCATTATCTCCCTCAAGACATTTTGAGGGCAGGTTTCATTTACAGCCCTGCAGTACTTGTTCACATGAAGTGACCATTAGCTCAGGCTTTAAACCTGCTTTTGCAGGTAACGGCCAGAGAGTGGCAGCCTTTCTTCGTTTCCCATGCTGGTAGTAGGGAAACAGACCTACCGGCCAGTGGTGTTCTTCGGTTATAAATTAGAGTGCAATGTGCCCAGATAAACCCACAAATGTTGATGTCTCCTTGCTTTTGTTTGTTTTTAAATTTAATTTATATTTATTATTAGAGTAATATTCCATTGTGTACATGGACCACTTCTTCTTGGTGCATTCCTCGGTTGATGGACATTTTCATTGCTTCCAAGTGCTGGCTATGGTAAATCTTGCTGGTGTACAGGTTTGCCAGCCTGTGTCTTTTTGATTCTCATTTTCTCAGGTGATAGGCCAAGCAGTGGTTGTGATTGATTGACTGGTAGCTCAATGTTTCCCTTTTCAAATCACCTACATTGTGTTTTCATTAGTGGCTCTTTACATGCCCCCCCTTACAACCGAGGGTACGCATTTCTCCACACTCCCTTCACCGTTTATTTTTTGCAGCATTATTCCTAATGGCCATTCTGACTGCTGTGATCTGATAGGTTTTTGTAATATGGGTATGCATGTCATTAAAATTTTTAAAATTAACCATATTCCTATGCCTTTTTCTTTTCTCTTAAAAGAAAAAACCGTGAGTACAATATACCTCTTGAAATTGCCTTCTTCGAAGGTTGCCCTCTTCTGAAGTTTTTGGTCGATTTTTGACCCCAGAAATTTTCTGGAAGGCAGGTGCCATTTACAGAAATGCAAGTTGGTGAAAATTTAGTCACCTTTTGCAGTGGGTTCAAAGCTGCTGTTGTGGGAAACGGCCACAAGGAGGTAGCGTTTCTCCATTCCCCAATCTGGGTACTAGGGCAGCAGAGGCTTTCTGGAAGTCATTGTCCTAGGTTGTAAATTAGAATGGAATTTGCCAGGAGAAATCCCCATAAGTTTATGTCTCATTACTTCTTCTTGGTTTTAAAATTTTTTTAATCTGGGTAAAGTTTAGAATATTGTTTGTCCTAGGTGTACACAATCTGGTTCATTTACACATTATGTATGTCTATTACTGTACAGATCCTCTTCCCATGTAAAATATTACAGTGTTCTGTCGACCTCCCTTGCTATATGTTCGGTCTTTTTGATACATGTATATACTATGTATTTGTATATGTATAGTAACACTAATCTTCATTTCTCAATTTCCCCCCTCCTTTCCTTTTCGATGAGCATAGTTTGTTTTCTAAGCCTGTGAGTGTCTTTCTCTTTGGAAATATGTTCATCTGTGTCAGTTATTAGATAATGCCATAAGTGATAATATAGGATATAGGTCTTTTGCTTTCCGACCTACTTCATGTTTTGTGATTATCTCCAGGCTCATCTATGGTGCCTCAAAGAGCAGTGCTTCAATGTTTTCCATAGCTAATATTCCATTGTGTACATGGACCACTTCTTCTTGGTGCATTCCTCTGTTGATGGACATTTTCGTTGCTTCCAAGTGTTGCCTTTGGTAAATATTGCTGGAGTACAGGTTTGCCAGCCTGTGATTTTTGATTTTCATTTTCTCAGGTGGTAGACCCAGCAGTGGGTATGATTGATTGACTGGTATGGTAGCTCAACGTTTACCTTTCCAAGGCACCTCAATTGTGCTTTCATTAGTGGCTCTTACCACATCCCCCTTAGAATCGAGGGTACGCATTTCTCCACAATCACATCAGCATTTATTGTTTGCAGCATTTTTGTTGAGGGCCGTTCTGACTGGTGTGAGCTGATAGTTTTTTGTAATTTGGGTTTACATGTCTGTAAAAATTCCTACAATTCATCATTTTTCCACGCCTTTTTCTTTTCTGTTAAAAGAAAAAAGGAAAAAAGTGTGAGTATAATATACCTCTTCAAATTTTCTTTTTGGAAGGTTGCACTCTGGAATTTTTTGGTCGATTTTCCACCTCAGTATTTTTTGGAGGGCCGGTGTCATTTACAGACCTGCAATGGGTGAATATTTAGTGACCTTTTGCAGTGGGTTTTAAGCTGCTGTTGTGGGAAACGGCCACAAGGATGCAGCATTTCTCCATTCCCAAATCTGGGTACTAGGGCAGCAGAGCCATTCTGGAAGTTGTTTGCCTAGGTTTTAAATTTGGATGGAATGTGCCAGGAAAACCCCCCATAAGTTTATGTCTCATTACTCCTAGTTCGTTGTTTTAATTTTTTCAATTGGGGTTATGGTTAGAATGTTGCTCGTCAAAGGTATACATACTCTGGTTCATCTACATATTCTATATAACTATTTATTTAGAGGTCCTCTTCCCGTGTAAATTATTACAGAGTGTTCCGTAATTCTTCCTTGCTATCTGGTCGGTCTTTTTGATATATGTATATAATATGTATTTGTATACATATGGTAACGGTAATCTTCATTTATCCATTCCCCCCACCTTTCCTTTTAGATAAGCATAGTTTTTCTTTAATAAGTCTGTGATTGACTTTCTCTGTGGAAATATTTTCATTTGTGTCAGTTAGTAGATAACGCCTATAAGTGATATCGTAGGATATAGGACTTTTGCTTTCCGACTTACCTCATGTTCTGTGATTATCTCCAAGATCATCTATGGTGCCTCAAAGAGCAGTGTTTCATTGTTTTGCATGGCTAGTATTCATTGTGTACATGGACCACTTCTTCTTTATCCTTTCATCTGTTGATGGACATGTTGGTTGCTTCACTGCCTTGTCTATTATGAATAAGGCTGCAGTGCAGCTTTTGCAGCCCGGGTCTTCTTCATTCTGGTCTTCTCAGGTGAGAGGCCCATTGGTGCGCCTGCTGGATTGAAAGGTACCTCAATTTTTCCTTTTAAACGCAGCTCCTTTCTGTTCTCATTATTAGCGTTTAACCCTCTTACATCTCCCCAGCAGCTAGAGGGTACAGAGTTCTGTAAAATCTCTTCAGCATTTATTGTTTGTAGACTTTTTGCCAATGGTCAGTCGACTGGTGTGAGTTGAAAAGTTTTTGTAGATTAGATTACATGAGTCTAATACTTCCTGAGGCTGAGCTTTTATCCATTTTCCTTTCTTTAAAAAGAGAGTGAGTAAAACTTACCTCTTCATACTACCTTCGTGAACATTTTGCCTGTTTTGAATTCTTTTATCCATTCCCTACATCAGCACAATTTTGAGGGCAGGTGTCCTTTACAGCCCTGAGTCCTTGTGAATGGTAAGTGACCATTAGCTGTGGGTTAATAGCTGCTCTTGCGGGAATCGGCCACAAGGCGGCAGCATTTCTCCTTTACCAAATCTGGTTACTAGGGCAACAGAGCCTTACTGGAAGTGGTGTTCTAGGTTGTAAATTAGAATGGAATGTGCGAGCAAAAAGCCCTTTAAGTTTATGTCTCATTACTTCTTGTTGGTATTTTTACCTTAATTTTAATTTTTATCACAGCAAACTTGATTACAATGTTTTGTTTGTTCTAGGTGTGCAAGATGGGGTTCTTTCACACATATACATATATCTATTCTTCTTCGGATCCTTTTCCCATGTAGGTTATGACACAATGTTGAGTAGTCTTCCCTTGGTATTGGGTAGCTCTTTGGTGATTATATATTTCACATGTGTTTGTATCTCTCTGTTAACCTCAGTATGGTAATGTATCCAATCCTCACACCTTTCCATTTGGTGAACAATAATTTTTTTAATGAATCTATGATAGTGTTTGTCTGTGGAAATATCTTTGTTTATATCATTTTTTAGGTAACCCCTATATGTGATATGATAGGATATGTGTCTTTCGCTTTCTCACTTACTCCAAGTTGCGTGATTACTTCTAGACTCATCTATGGTGCTGCAAATGGCATTGTTTCATTTTTTCACTAGCTCATAGTCCATCTGTACAGGTAGCAGTTCTTCTTGGTCCACCCATCTGTCGATCGGCTTTTTGGTTACTTCCATATCTTGGCTATTGTAATAGTATGCAATGCAGATTTGCGTGGCTGTGTCCTTCCAATTCTGTCTTCTTAGTTTATAGGTCCGGGAATACGTCTGCTGGATCATATGGTAGCTCAGTGTTTACCTTTAAAAGGCACCTCTGTTCTGTTCTCCTTAGTGGCTCTTTCTAGGTTACGTCCCACTTAAAGTGGAGGGCATGTATTTCTTCCCAGCACCTTCAGGATTTATTCTTTGTAGTTTTTGCTGATGATTATTCTGAGTGGTGTGAGCTGATACCTCTTTGTGGTTGAATTTGCATGTGTCTCATAATGCGTTGAAATTGAGCTTTAAGATATATCCTTTTTATTTTTCCAGCTGTGATTAGAGCTTATTTCTTCAAAGTGTTTTCTTAAAGTATGTGTCACCATTTGAAATATTTTGGCCATTATCTCCCTCAAGACATTTTGAGGGCAGGTTTCATTTACAGCCCTGCAGTACTTGTTCACATGAAGTGACCATTAGCTCAGGCTTTAAACCTGCTTTTGCAGGTAACGGCCAGAGAGTGGCAGCCTTTCTTCGTTTCCCATGCTGGTAGTAGGGAAACAGACCTACCGGCCAGTGGTGTTCTTCGGATATAAATTAGAGTGCAATGTGCCCAGATAAACCCACAAATGTTGATGTCTCCTTGCTTTTGTTTGTTTTTAAATTTAATTTATATTTATTATTAGAGTAATATTCCATTGTGTACATGGACCACTTCTTCTTGGTGCATTCCTCGGTTGATGGACATTTTCATTGCTTCCAAGTGCTGGCTATGGTAAATCTTGCTGGTGTACAGGTTTGCCAGCCTGTGTCTTTTTGATTCTCATTTTCTCAGGTGATAGGCCAAGCAGTGGTTGTGATTGATTGACTGGTAGCTCAATGTTTCCCTTTTCAAATCACCTACATTGTGTTTTCATTAGTGGCTCTTTACATGCCCCCCCTTACAACCGAGGGTACGCATTTCTCCACACTCCCTTCACCGTTTATTTTTTGCAGCATTATTCCTAATGGCCATTCTGACTGCTGTGATCTGATAGGTTTTTGTAATATGGGTATGCATGTCATTAAAATTTTTAAAATTAACCATATTCCTATGCCTTTTTCTTTTCTCTTAAAAGAAAAAACCGTGAGTACAATATACCTCTTGAAATTGCCTTCTTCGAAGGTTGCCCTCTTCTGAAGTTTTTGGTCGATTTTTGACCCCAGAAATTTTCTGGAAGGCAGGTGCCATTTACAGAAATGCAAGTTGGTGAAAATTTAGTCACCTTTTGCAGTGGGTTCAAAGCTGCTGTTGTGGGAAACGGCCACAAGGAGGTAGCGTTTCTCCATTCCCCAATCTGGGTACTAGGGCAGCAGAGGCTTTCTGGAAGTCATTGTCCTAGGTTGTAAATTAGAATGGAATTTGCCAGGAGAAATCCCCATAAGTTTATGTCTCATTACTTCTTCTTGGTTTTAAAATTTTTTTAATCTGGGTAAAGTTTAGAATATTGTTTGTCCTAGGTGTACACAATCTGGTTCATTTACACATTATGTATGTCTATTACTGTACAGATCCTCTTCCCATGTAAAATATTACAGTGTTCTGTCGACCTCCCTTGCTATATGTTCGGTCTTTTTGATACATGTATATACTATGTATTTGTATATGTATAGTAACACTAATCTTCATTTCTCAATTTCCCCCCTCCTTTCCTTTTCGATGAGCATAGTTTGTTTTCTAAGCCTGTGAGTGTCTTTCTCTTTGGAAATATGTTCATCTGTGTCAGTTATTAGATAATGCCATAAGTGATAATATAGGATATAGGTCTTTTGCTTTCCGACCTACTTCATGTTTTGTGATTATCTCCAGGCTCATCTATGGTGCCTCAAAGAGCAGTGCTTCAATGTTTTCCATAGCTAATATTCCATTGTGTACATGGACCACTTCTTCTTGGTGCATTCCTCTGTTGATGGACATTTTCGTTGCTTCCAAGTGTTGCCTTTGGTAAATATTGCTGAAGTACAGGTTTGCCAGCCTGTGATTTTTGATTTTCATTTTCTCAGGTGGTAGACCCAGCAGTGGGTATGATTGATTGACTGGTATGGTAGCTCAACGTTTACCTTTCCAAGGCACCTCAATTGTGCTTTCATTAGTGGCTCTTACCACATCCCCCTTAGAATCGAGGGTACGCATTTCTCCACAATCACATCAGCATTTATTGTTTGCAGCATTTTTGTTGAGGGCCGTTCTGACTGGTGTGAGCTGATAGTTTTTTGTAATTTGGGTTTACATGTCTGTAAAAATTCCTACAATTCATCATTTTTCCACGCCTTTTTCTTTTCTGTTAAAAGAAAAAAGGAAAAAAGTGTGAGTATAATATATACCTCTTCAAATTTTCTTTTTGGAAGGTTGCACTCTGGAATTTTTTGGTCGATTTTCCACCTCAGTATTTTTTGGAGGGCCGGTGTCATTTACAGACCTGCAATGGGTGAATATTTAGTGACCTTTTGCAGTGGGTTTTAAGCTGCTGTTGTGGGAAACGGCCACAAGGATGCAGCATTTCTCCATTCCCAAATCTGGGTACTAGGGCAGCAGAGCCATTCTGGAAGTTGTTTGCCTAGGTTTTAAATTTGGATGGAATGTGCCAGGAAAACCCCCCATAAGTTTATGTCTCATTACTCCTAGTTCGTTGTTTTAATTTTTTCAATTGGGGTTATGGTTAGAATGTTGCTCGTCAAAGGTATACATACTCTGGTTCATCTACATATTCTATATAACTATTTATTTAGAGGTCCTCTTCCCGTGTAAATTATTACAGAGTGTTCCGTAATTCTTCCTTGCTATCTGGTCGGTCTTTTTGATATATGTATATAATATGTATTTGTATACATATGGTAACGGTAATCTTCATTTATCCATTCACCCCACCTTTCCTTTTAGATAAGCATAGTTTTTCTTTAATAAGTCTGTGATTGACTTTCTCTGTGGAAATATTTTCATTTGTGTCAGTTAGTAGATAACGCCTATAAGTGATATCGTAGGATATAGGACTTTTGCTTTCCGACTTACCTCATGTTCTGTGATTATCTCCAAGATCATCTATGGTGCCTCAAAGAGCAGTGTTTCATTGTTTTGCATGGCTAGTATTCATTGTGTACATGGACCACTTCTTCTTTATCCTTTCATCTGTTGATGGACATGTTGGTTGCTTCACTGCCTTGTCTATTATGAATAAGGCTGCAGTGCAGCTTTTGCAGCCCGGGTCTTCTTCATTCTGGTCTTCTCAGGTGAGAGGCCCATTGGTGCGCCTGCTGGATTGAAAGGTACCTCAATTTTTCCTTTTAAACGCAGCTCCTTTCTGTTCTCATTATTAGCGTTTAACCCTCTTACATCTCCCCAGCAGCTAGAGGGTACAGAGTTCTGTAAAATCTCTTCAGCATTTATTGTTTGTAGACTTTTTGCCAATGGTCAGTCGACTGGTGTGAGTTGAAAAGTTTTTGTAGATTAGATTACATGAGTCTAATACTTCCTGAGGCTGAGCTTTTATCCATTTTCCTTTCTTTAAAAAGAGAGTGAGTAAAACTTACCTCTTCATACTACCTTCGTGAACATTTTGCCTGTTTTGAATTCTTTTATCCATTCCCTACATCAGCACAATTTTGAGGGCAGGTGTCCTTTACAGCCCTGAGTCCTTGTGAATGGTAAGTGACCATTAGCTGTGGGTTAATAGCTGCTCTTGCGGGAATCGGCCACAAGGCGGCAGCATTTCTCCTTTACCAAATCTGGTTACTAGGGCAACAGAGCCTTACTGGAAGTGGTGTTCTAGGTTGTAAATTAGAATGGAATGTGCGAGCAAAAAGCCCTTTAAGTTTATGTCTCATTACTTCTTGTTGGTATTTTTACCTTAATTTTAATTTTTATCACAGCAAACTTGATTACAATGTTTTGTTTGTTCTAGGTGTGCAAGATGTGGTTCTTTCACACATATACATATATCTATTCTTCTTCGGATCCTTTTCCCATGTAGGTTATGACACAATGTTGAGTAGTCTTCCCTTGGTATTGGGTAAGTCTTTGGTGATTATATATTTCACATGTGTTTGTATCTCTCTGTTAACCTCAATATGGTAATGTATCCAATCCTCACACCTTTCCATTTCGTGAACCATAATTTTTTTAATGAATCTATGATAGTGTTTGTCTGTGGAAATATCTTTGTTTATATCATTTTTTAGGTAACCCCTATATGTGATATGATAGGATATGTGTCTTTCGCTTTCTCACTTACTCCAAGTTGCGTGATTACTTCTAGACTCATCTATGGTGCTGCAAATGGCATTGTTTCATTTTTTCACTAGCTCATAGTCCATCTGTACAGGTAGCAGTTCTTCTTGGTCCACCCATCTGTCGATGGGCTTTTTGGTTACTTCCATATCTTGGCTATTGTAATAGTATGCAATGCAGATTTGCGTGGCTGTGTCCTTCCAATTCTGTCTTCTTAGTTTATAGGTCCGGGAATACGTCTGCTGGATCATATGGTAGCTCAGTGTTTACCTTTAAAAGGCACCTCTGTTCTGTTCTCCTTAGTGGCTCTTTCTAGGTTACGTCCCACTTAAAGTGGAGGGCATGTATTTCTTCCCAGCACCTTCAGGATTTATTCTTTGTAGTTTTTGCTGATGATTATTCTGAGTGGTGTGAGCTGATACCTCTTTGTGGTTGAATTTGCATGTGTCTCATAATGCGTTGAAATTGAGCTTTAAGATATATCCTTTTTATTTTTCCAGCTGTGATTAGAGCTTATTTCTTCAAAGTGTTTTCTTAAAGTATGTGTCACCATTTGAAATATTTTGGCCATTATCTCCCTCAAGACATTTTGAGGGCAGGTTTCATTTACAGCCCTGCAGTACTTGTTCACATGAAGTGACCATTAGCTCAGGCTTTAAACCTGCTTTTGCAGGTAACGGCCAGAGAGTGGCAGCCTTTCTTTGTTTCCCATGCTGGTAGTAGGGAAACAGACCTACCGGCCAGTGGTGTTCTTCGGTTATAAATTAGAGTGCAATGTGCCCAGATAAACCCACAAATGTTGATGTCTCCTTGCTTTTGTTTGTTTTTAAATTTAATTTATATTTATTATTAGAGTAATATTCCATTGTGTACATGGACCACTTCTTCTTGGTGCATTCCTCGGTTGATGGACATTTTCATTGCTTCCAAGTGCTGGCTATGGTAAATCTTGCTGGTGTACAGGTTTGCCAGCCTGTGTCTTTTTGATTCTCATTTTCTCAGGTGATAGGCCAAGCAGTGGTTGTGATTGATTGACTGGTAGCTCAATGTTTCCCTTTTCAAATCACCTACATTGTGTTTTCATTAGTGGCTCTTTACATGCCCCCCCTTACAACCGAGGGTACGCATTTCTCCACACTCCCTTCACCGTTTATTTTTTGCAGCATTATTCCTAATGGCCATTCTGACTGCTGTGATCTGATAGGTTTTTGTAATATGGGTATGCATGTCATTAAAATTTTTAAAATTAACCATATTCCTATGCCTTTTTCTTTTCTCTTAAAAGAAAAAACCGTGAGTACAATATACCTCTTGAAATTGCCTTCTTCGAAGGTTGCCCTCTTCTGAAGTTTTTGGTCGATTTTTGACCCCAGAAATTTTCTGGAAGGCAGGTGCCATTTACAGAAATGCAAGTTGGTGAAAATTTAGTCACCTTTTGCAGTGGGTTCAAAGCTGCTGTTGTGGGAAACGGCCACAAGGAGGTAGCGTTTCTCCATTCCCCAATCTGGGTACTAGGGCAGCAGAGCCTTTCTGGAAGTCATTGTCCTAGGTTGTAAATTAGAATGGAATTTGCCAGGAGAAATCCCCATAAGTTTATGTCTCATTACTTCTTCTTGGTTTTAAAATTTTTTTAATCTGGGTAAAGTTTAGAATATTGTTTGTCCTAGGTGTACACAATCTGGTTCATTTACACATTATGTATGTCTATTACTGTACAGATCCTCTTCCCATGTAAAATATTACAGTGTTCTGTCGACCTCCCTTGCTATATGTTCGGTCTTTTTGATACATGTATATACTATGTATTTGTATATGTATAGTAACACTAATCTTCATTTCTCAATTTCCCCCCTCCTTTCCTTTTCGATGAGCATAGTTTGTTTTCTAAGCCTGTGAGTGTCTTTCTCTTTGGAAATATGTTCATCTGTGTCAGTTATTAGATAATGCCATAAGTGATAATATAGGATATAGGTCTTTTGCTTTCCGACCTACTTCATGTTTTGTGATTATCTCCAGGCTCATCTATGGTGCCTCAAAGAGCAGTGCTTCAATGTTTTCCATAGCTAATATTCCATTGTGTACATGGACCACTTCTTCTTGGTGCATTCCTCTGTTGATGGACATTTTCGTTGCTTCCAAGTGTTGCCTTTGGTAAATATTGCTGGAGTACAGGTTTGCCAGCCTGTGATTTTTGATTTTCATTTTCTCAGGTGGTAGACCCAGCAGTGGGTATGATTGATTGACTGGTATGGTAGCTCAACGTTTACCTTTCCAAGGCACCTCAATTGTGCTTTCATTAGTGGCTCTTACCACATCCCCCTTAGAATCGAGGGTACGCATTTCTCCACAATCACATCAGCATTTATTGTTTGCAGCATTTTTGTTGAGGGCCGTTCTGACTGGTGTGAGCTGATAGTTTTTTGTAATTTGGGTTTACATGTCTGTAAAAATTCCTACAATTCATCATTTTTCCACGCCTTTTTCTTTTCTGTTAAAAGAAAAAAGGAAAAAAGTGTGAGTATAATATACCTCTTCAAATTTTCTTTTTGGAAGGTTGCACTCTGGAATTTTTTGGTCGATTTTCCACCTCAGTATTTTTTGGAGGGCCGGTGTCATTTACAGACCTGCAATGGGTGAATATTTAGTGACCTTTTGCAGTGGGTTTTAAGCTGCTGTTGTGGGAAACGGCCACAACGATGCAGCATTTCTCCATTCCCAAATCTGGGTACTAGGGCAGCAGAGCCATTCTGGAAGTTGTTTGCCTAGGTTTTAAATTTGGATGGAATGTGCCAGGAAAACCCCCCATAAGTTTATGTCTCATTACTCCTAGTTCGTTGTTTTAATTTTTTCAATTGGGGTTATGGTTAGAATGTTGCTCGTCAAAGGTATACATACTCTGGTTCATCTACATATTCTATATAACTATTTATTTAGAGGTCCTCTTCCCGTGTAAATTATTACAGAGTGTTCCGTAATTCTTCCTTGCTATCTGGTCGGTCTTTTTGATATATGTATATAATATGTATTTGTATACATATGGTAACGGTAATCTTCATTTATCCATTCCCCCCACCTTTCCTTTTAGATAAGCATAGTTTTTCTTTAATAAGTCTGTGATTGACTTTCTCTGTGGAAATATTTTCATTTGTGTCAGTTAGTAGATAACGCCTATAAGTGATATCGTAGGATATAGGACTTTTGCTTTCCGACTTACCTCATGTTCTGTGATTATCTCCAAGATCATCTATGGTGCCTCAAAGAGCAGTGTTTCATTGTTTTGCATGGCTAGTATTCATTGTGTACATGGACCACTTCTTCTTTATCCTTTCATCTGTTGATGGACATGTTGGTTGCTTCACTGCCTTGTCTATTATGAATAAGGCTGCAGTGCAGCTTTTGCAGCCCGGGTCTTCTTCATTCTGGTCTTCTCAGGTGAGAGGCCCATTGGTGTGCCTGCTGGATTGAAAGGTACCTCAATTTTTCCTTTTAAACGCAGCTCCTTTCTGTTCTCATTATTAGCGTTTAACCCTCTTACATCTCCCCAGCAGCTAGAGGGTACAGAGTTCTGTAAAATCTCTTCAGCATTTATTGTTTGTAGACTTTTTGCCAATGGTCAGTCGACTGGTGTGAGTTGAAAAGTTTTTGTAGATTAGATTACATGAGTCTAATACTTCCTGAGGCTGAGCTTTTATCCATTTTCCTTTCTTTAAAAAGAGAGTGAGTAAAACTTACCTCTTCATACTACCTTCGTGAACATTTTGCCTGTTTTGAATTCTTTTATCCATTCCCTACATCAGCACAATTTTGAGGGCAGGTGTCCTTTACAGCCCTGAGTCCTTGTGAATGGTAAGTGACCATTAGCTGTGGGTTAATAGCTGCTCTTGCGGGAATCGGCCACAAGGCGGCAGCATTTCTCCTTTACCAAATCTGGTTACTAGGGCAACAGAGCCTTACTGGAAGTGGTGTTCTAGGTTGTAAATTAGAATGGAATGTGCGAGCAAAAAGCCCTTTAAGTTTATGTCTCATTACTTCTTGTTGGTATTTTTACCTTAATTTTAATTTTTATCACAGCAAACTTGATTACAATGTTTTGTTTGTTCTAGGTGTGCAAGATGTGGTTCTTTCACACATATACATATATCTATTCTTCTTCGGATCCTTTTCCCATGTAGGTTATGACACAATGTTGAGTAGTCTTCCCTTGGTATTGGGTAGGTCTTTGGTGATTATATATTTCACATGTGTTTGTATCTCTCTGTTAACGTCAATATGGTAATGTATCCAATCCTCACACCTTTCCATTTGGTGAACCATAATTTTTTTAATGAATCTATGATAGTGTTTGTCTGTGGAAATATCTTTGTTTATATCATTTTTTAGGTAACCCCTATATGTGATATGATAGGATATGTGTCTTTCGCTTTCTCACTTACTCCAAGTTGCGTGATTACTTCTAGACTCATCTATGGTGCTGCAAATGGCATTGTTTCATTTTTTCACTAGCTCATAGTCCATCTGTACAGGTAGCAGTTCTTCTTGGTCCACCCATCTGTCGATGGGCTTTTTGGTTACTTCCATATCTTGGCTATTGTAATAGTATGCAATGCAGATTTGCGTGGCTGTGTCCTTCCAATTCTGTCTTCTTAGTTTATAGGTCCGGGAATACGTCTGCTGGATCATATGGTAGCTCAGTGTTTACCTTTAAAAGGCACCTCTGTTCTGTTCTCCTTAGTGGCTCTTTCTAGGTTACGTCCCACTTAAAGTGGAGGGCATGTATTTCTTCCCAGCACCTTCAGGATTTATTCTTTGTAGTTTTTGCTGATGATTATTCTGAGTGGTGTGAGCTGATACCTCTTTGTGGTTGAATTTGCATGTGTCTCATAATGCGTTGAAATTGAGCTTTAAGATATATCCTTTTTATTTTTCCAGCTGTGATTAGAGCTTATTTCTTCAAAGTGTTTTCTTAAAGTATGTGTCACCATTTGAAATATTTTGGCCATTATCTCCCTCAAGACATTTTGAGGGCAGGTTTCATTTACAGCCCTGCAGTACTTGTTCACATGAAGTGACCATTAGCTCAGGCTTTAAACCTGCTTTTGCAGGTAACGGCCAGAGAGTGGCAGCCTTTCTTCGTTTCCCATGCTGGTAGTAGGGAAACAGACCTACCGGCCAGTGGTGTTCTTCGGTTATAAATTAGAGTGCAATGTGCCCAGATAAACCCACAAATGTTGATGTCTCCTTGCTTTTGTTTGTTTTTAAATTTAATTTATATTTATTATTAGAGTAATATTCCATTGTGTACATGGACCACTTCTTCTTGGTGCATTCCTCGGTTGATGGACATTTTCATTGCTTCCAAGTGCTGGCTATGGTAAATCTTGCTGGTGTACAGGTTTGCCAGCCTGTGTCTTTTTGATTCTCATTTTCTCAGGTGATAGGCCAAGCAGTGGTTGTGATTGATTGACTGGTAGCTCAATGTTTCCCTTTTCAAATCACCTACATTGTGTTTTCATTAGTGGCTCTTTACATGCCCCCCCTTACAACCGAGGGTACGCATTTCTCCACACTCCCTTCACCGTTTATTTTTTGCAGCATTATTCCTAATGGCCATTCTGACTGCTGTGATCTGATAGGTTTTTGTAATATGGGTATGCATGTCATTAAAATTTTTAAAATTAACCATATTCCTATGCCTTTTTCTTTTCTCTTAAAAGAAAAAACCGTGAGTACAATATACCTCTTGAAATTGCCTTCTTCGAAGGTTGCCCTCTTCTGAAGTTTTTGGTCGATTTTTGACCCCAGAAATTTTCTGGAAGGCAGGTGCCATTTACAGAAATGCAAGTTGGTGAAAATTTAGTCACCTTTTGCAGTGGGTTCAAAGCTGCTGTTGTGGGAAACGGCCACAAGGAGGTAGCGTTTCTCCATTCCCCAATCTGGGTACTAGGGCAGCAGAGCCTTTCTGGAAGTCATTGTCCTAGGTTGTAAATTAGAATGGAATTTGCCAGGAGAAATCCCCATAAGTTTATGTCTCATTACTTCTTCTTGGTTTTAAAATTTTTTTAATCTGGGTAAAGTTTAGAATATTGTTTGTCCTAGGTGTACACAATCTGGTTCATTTACACATTATGTATGTCTATTACTGTACAGATCCTCTTCCCATGTAAAATATTACAGTGTTCTGTCGACCTCCCTTGCTATATGTTCGGTCTTTTTGATACATGTATATACTATGTATTTGTATATGTATAGTAACACTAATCTTCATTTCTCAATTTCCCCCCTCCTTTCCTTTTCGATGAGCATAGTTTGTTTTCTAAGCCTGTGAGTGTCTTTCTCTTTGGAAATATGTTCATCTGTGTCAGTTATTAGATAATGCCATAAGTGATAATATAGGATATAGGTCTTTTGCTTTCCGACCTACTTCATGTTTTGTGATTATCTCCAGGCTCATCTATGGTGCCTCAAAGAGCAGTGCTTCAATGTTTTCCATAGCTAATATTCCATTGTGTACATGGACCACTTCTTCTTGGTGCATTCCTCTGTTGATGGACATTTTCGTTGCTTCCAAGTGTTGCCTTTGGTAAATATTGCTGGAGTACAGGTTTGCCAGCCTGTGATTTTTGATTTTCATTTTCTCAGGTGGTAGACCCAGCAGTGGGTATGATTGATTGACTGGTATGGTAGCTCAACGTTTACCTTTCCAAGGCACCTCAATTGTGCTTTCATTAGTGGCTCTTACCACATCCCCCTTAGAATCGAGGGTACGCATTTCTCCACAATCACATCAGCATTTATTGTTTGCAGCATTTTTGTTGAGGGCCGTTCTGACTGGTGTGAGCTGATAGTTTTTTGTAATTTGGGTTTACATGTCTGTAAAAATTCCTACAATTCATCATTTTTCCACGCCTTTTTCTTTTCTGTTAAAAGAAAAAAGGAAAAAAGTGTGAGTATAATATACCTCTTCAAATTTTCTTTTTGGAAGGTTGCACTCTAGAATTTTTTGGTCGATTTTCCACCTCAGTATTTTTTGGAGGGCCGGTGTCATTTACAGACCTGCAATGGGTGAATATTTAGTGACCTTTTGCAGTGGGTTTTAAGCTGCTGTTGTGGGAAATGGCCACAACGATGCAGCATTTCTCCATTCCCAAATCTGGGTACTAGGGCAGCAGAGCCATTCTGGAAGTTGTTTGCCTAGGTTTTAAATTTGGATGGAATGTGCCAGGAAAACCCCCCATAAGTTTATGTCTCATTACTCCTAGTTCGTTGTTTTAATTTTTTCAATTGGGGTTATGGTTAGAATGTTGCTCGTCAAAGGTATACATACTCTGGTTCATCTACATATTCTATATAACTATTTATTTAGAGGTCCTCTTCCCGTGTAAATTATTACAGAGTGTTCCGTAATTCTTCCTTGCTATCTGGTCGGTCTTTTTGATATATGTATATAATATGTATTTGTATACATATGGTAACGGTAATCTTCATTTATCCATTCCCCCCACCTTTCCTTTTAGATAAGCATAGTTTTTCTTTAATAAGTCTGTGATTGACTTTCTCTGTGGAAATATTTTCATTTGTGTCAGTTAGTAGATAACGCCTATAAGTGATATCGTAGGATATAGGACTTTTGCTTTCCGACTTACCTCATGTTCTGTGATTATCTCCAAGATCATCTATGGTGCCTCAAAGAGCAGTGTTTCATTGTTTTGCATGGCTAGTATTCATTGTGTACATGGACCACTTCTTCTTTATCCTTTCATCTGTTGATGGACATGTTGGTTGCTTCACTGCCTTGTCTATTATGAATAAGGCTGCAGTGCAGCTTTTGCAGCCCGGGTCTTCTTCATTCTGGTCTTCTCAGGTGAGAGGCCCATTGGTGCGCCTGCTGGATTGAAAGGTACCTCAATTTTTCCTTTTAAACGCAGCTCCTTTCTGTTCTCATTATTAGCGTTTAACCCTCTTACATCTCCCCAGCAGCTAGAGGGTACAGAGTTCTGTAAAATCTCTTCAGCATTTATTGTTTGTAGACTTTTTGCCAATGGTCAGTCGACTGGTGTGAGTTGAAAAGTTTTTGTAGATTAGATTACATGAGTCTAATACTTCCTGAGGCTGAGCTTTTATCCATTTTCCTTTCTTTAAAAAGAGAGTGAGTAAAACTTACCTCTTCATACTACCTTCGTGAACATTTTGCCTGTTTTGAATTCTTTTATCCATTCCCTACATCAGCACAATTTTGAGGGCAGGTGTCCTTTACAGCCCTGAGTCCTTGTGAATGGTAAGTGACCATTAGCTGTGGGTTAATAGCTGCTCTTGCGGGAATCGGCCACAAGGCGGCAGCATTTCTCCTTTACCAAATCTGGTTACTAGGGCAACAGAGCCTTACTGGAAGTGGTGTTCTAGGTTGTAAATTAGAATGGAATGTGCGAGCAAAAAGCCCTTTAAGTTTATGTCTCATTACTTCTTGTTGGTATTTTTACCTTAATTTTAATTTTTATCACAGCAAACTTGATTACAATGTTTTGTTTGTTCTAGGTGTGCAAGATGTGGTTCTTTCACACATATACATATATCTATTCTTCTTCGGATCCTTTTCCCATGTAGGTTATGACACAATGTTGAGTAGTCTTCCCTTGGTATTGGGTAGGTCTTTGGTGATTATATATTTCACATGTGTTTGTATCTCTCTGTTAACCTCAATATGGTAATGTATCCAATCCTCACACCTTTCCATTTGGTGAACCATAATTTTTTTAATGAATCTATGATAGTGTTTGTCTGTGGAAATATCTTTGTTTATATCATTTTTTAGGTAACCCCTATATGTGATATGATAGGATATGTGTCTTTCGCTTTCTCACTTACTCCAAGTTGCGTGATTACTTCTAGACTCATCTATGGTGCTGCAAATGGCATTGTTTCATTTTTTCACTAGCTCATAGTCCATCTGTACAGGTAGCAGTTCTTCTTGGTCCACCCATCTGTCGATCGGCTTTTTGGTTACTTCCATATCTTGGCTATTGTAATAGTATGCAATGCAGATTTGCGTGGCTGTGTCCTTCCAATTCTGTCTTCTTAGTTTATAGGTCCGGGAATACGTCTGCTGGATCATATGGTAGCTCAGTGTTTACCTTTAAAAGGCACCTCTGTTCTGTTCTCCTTAGTGGCTCTTTCTAGGTTACGTCCCACTTAAAGTGGAGGGCATGTATTTCTTCCCAGCACCTTCAGGATTTATTCTTTGTAGTTTTTGCTGATGATTATTCTGAGTGGTGTGAGCTGATACCTCTTTGTGGTTGAATTTGCATGTGTCTCATAATGCGTTGAAATTGAGCTTTAAGATATATCCTTTTTATTTTTCCAGCTGTGATTAGAGCTTATTTCTTCAAAGTGTTTTCTTAAAGTATGTGTCACCATTTGAAATATTTTGGCCATTATCTCCCTCAAGACATTTTGAGGGCAGGTTTCATTTACAGCCCTGCAGTACTTGTTCACATGAAGTGACCATTAGCTCAGGCTTTAAACCTGCTTTTGCAGGTAACGGCCAGAGAGTGGCAGCCTTTCTTCGTTTCCCATGCTGGTAGTAGGGAAACAGACCTACCGGCCAGTGGTGTTCTTCGGTTATAAATTAGAGTGCAATGTGCCCAGATAAACCCACAAATGTTGATGTCTCCTTGCTTTTGTTTGTTTTTAAATTTAATTTATATTTATTATTAGAGTAATATTCCATTGTGTACATGGACCACTTCTTCTTGGTGCATTCCTCGGTTGATGGACATTTTCATTGCTTCCAAGTGCTGGCTATGGTAAATCTTGCTGGTGTACAGGTTTGCCAGCCTGTGTCTTTTTGATTCTCATTTTCTCAGGTGATAGGCCAAGCAGTGGTTGTGATTGATTGACTGGTAGCTCAATGTTTCCCTTTTCAAATCACCTACATTGTGTTTTCATTAGTGGCTCTTTACATGCCCCCCCTTACAACCGAGGGTACGCATTTCTCCACACTCCCTTCACCGTTTATTTTTTGCAGCATTATTCCTAATGGCCATTCTGACTGCTGTGATCTGATAGGTTTTTGTAATATGGGTATGCATGTCATTAAAATTTTTAAAATTAACCATATTCCTATGCCTTTTTCTTTTCTCTTAAAAGAAAAAACCGTGAGTACAATATACCTCTTGAAATTGTCTTCTTCGAAGGTTGCCCTCTTCTGAAGTTTTTGGTCGATTTTTGACCCCAGAAATTTTCTGGAAGGCAGGTGCCATTTACAGAAATGCAAGTTGGTGAAAATTTAGTCACCTTTTGCAGTGGGTTCAAAGCTGCTGTTGTGGGAAACGGCCACAAGGAGGTAGCGTTTCTCCATTCCCCAATCTGGGTACTAGGGCAGCAGAGCCTTTCTGGAAGTCATTGTCCTAGGTTGTAAATTAGAATGGAATTTGCCAGGAGAAATCCCCATAAGTTTATGTCTCATTACTTCTTCTTGGTTTTAAAATTTTTTTAATCTGGGTAAAGTTTAGAATATTGTTTGTCCTAGGTGTACACAATCTGGTTCATTTACACATTATGTATGTCTATTACTGTACAGATCCTCTTCCCATGTAAAATATTACAGTGTTCTGTCGACCTCCCTTGCTATATGTTCGGTCTTTTTGATACATGTATATACTATGTATTTGTATATGTATAGTAACACTAATCTTCATTTCTCAATTTCCCCCCTCCTTTCCTTTTCGATGAGCATAGTTTGTTTTCTAAGCCTGTGAGTGTCTTTCTCTTTGGAAATATGTTCATCTGTGTCAGTTATTAGATAATGCCATAAGTGATAATATAGGATATAGGTCTTTTGCTTTCCGACCTACTTCATGTTTTGTGATTATCTCCAGGCTCATCTACGGTGCCTCAAAGAGCAGTGCTTCAATGTTTTCCATAGCTAATATTCCATTGTGTACATGGACCACTTCTTCTTGGTGCATTCCTCTGTTGATGGACATTTTCGTTGCTTCCAAGTGTTGCCTTTGGTAAATATTGCTGGAGTACAGGTTTGCCAGCCTGTGATTTTTGATTTTCATTTTCTCAGGTGGTAGACCCAGCAGTGGGTATGATTGATTGACTGGTATGGTAGCTCAACGTTTACCTTTCCAAGGCACCTCAATTGTGCTTTCATTAGTGGCTCTTACCACATCCCCCTTAGAATCGAGGGTACGCATTTCTCCACAATCACATCAGCATTTATTGTTTGCAGCATTTTTGTTGAGGGCCGTTCTGACTGGTGTGAGCTGATAGTTTTTTGTAATTTGGGTTTACATGTCTGTAAAAATTCCTACAATTCATCATTTTTCCACGCCTTTTTCTTTTCTGTTAAAAGAAAAAAGGAAAAAAGTGTGAGTATAATATACCTCTTCAAATTTTCTTTTTGGAAGGTTGCACTCTGGAATTTTTTGGTCGATTTTCCACCTCAGTATTTTTTGGAGGGCCGGTGTCATTTACAGACCTGCAATGGGTGAATATTTAGTGACCTTTTGCAGTGGGTTTTAAGCTGCTGTTGTGGGAAACGGCCACAAGGATGCAGCATTTCTCCATTCCCAAATCTGGGTACTAGGGCAGCAGAGCCATTCTGGAAGTTGTTTGCCTAGGTTTTAAATTTGGATGGAATGTGCCAGGAAAACCCCCCATAAGTTTATGTCTCATTACTCCTAGTTCGTTGTTTTAATTTTTTCAATTGGGGTTATGGTTAGAATGTTGCTCGTCAAAGGTATACATACTCTGGTTCATCTACATATTCTATATAACTATTTATTTAGAGGTCCTCTTCCCGTGTAAATTATTACAGAGTGTTCCGTAATTCTTCCTTGCTATCTGGTCGGTCTTTTTGATATATGTATATAATATGTATTTGTATACATATGGTAACGGTAATCTTCATTTATCCATTCCCCCCACCTTTCCTTTTAGATAAGCATAGTTTTTCTTTAATAAGTCTGTGATTGACTTTCTCTGTGGAAATATTTTCATTTGTGTCAGTTAGTAGATAACGCCTATAAGTGATATCGTAGGATATAGGACTTTTGCTTTCCGACTTACCTCATGTTCTGTGATTATCTCCAAGATCATCTATGGTGCCTCAAAGAGCAGTGTTTCATTGTTTTGCATGGCTAGTATTCATTGTGTACATGGACCACTTCTTCTTTATCCTTTCATCTGTTGATGGACATGTTGGTTGCTTCACTGCCTTGTCTATTATGAATAAGGCTGCAGTGCAGCTTTTGCAGCCCGGGTCTTCTTCATTCTGGTCTTCTCAGGTGAGAGGCCCATTGGTGCGCCTGCTGGATTGAAAGGTACCTCAATTTTTCCTTTTAAACGCAGCTCCTTTCTGTTCTCATTATTAGCGTTTAACCCTCTTACATCTCCCCAGCAGCTAGAGGGTACAGAGTTCTGTAAAATCTCTTCAGCATTTATTGTTTGTAGACTTTTTGCCAATGGTCAGTCGACTGGTGTGAGTTGAAAAGTTTTTGTAGATTAGATTACATGAGTCTAATACTTCCTGAGGCTGAGCTTTTATCCATTTTCCTTTCTTTAAAAAGAGAGTGAGTAAAACTTACCTCTTCATACTACCTTCGTGAACATTTTGCCTGTTTTGAATTCTTTTATCCATTCCCTACATCAGCACAATTTTGAGGGCAGGTGTCCTTTACAGCCCTGAGTCCTTGTGAATGGTAAGTGACCATTAGCTGTGGGTTAATAGCTGCTCTTGCGGGAATCGGCCACAAGGCGGCAGCATTTCTCCTTTACCAAATCTGGTTACTAGGGCAACAGAGCCTTACTGGAAGTGGTGTTCTAGGTTGTAAATTAGAATGGAATGTGCGAGCAAAAAGCCCTTTAAGTTTATGTCTCATTACTTCTTGTTGGTATTTTTACCTTAATTTTAATTTTTATCACAGCAAACTTGATTACAATGTTTTGTTTGTTCTAGGTGTGCAAGATGTGGTTCTTTCACACATATACATATATCTATTCTTCTTCGGATCCTTTTCCCATGTAGGTTATGACACAATGTTGAGTAGTCTTCCCTTGGTATTGGGTAGGTCTTTGGTGATTATATATTTCACATGTGTTTGTATCTCTCTGTTAACCTCAATATGGTAATGTATCCAATCCTCACACCTTTCCATTTGGTGAACCATAATTTTTTTAATGAATCTATGATAGTGTTTGTCTGTGGAAATATCTTTGTTTATATCATTTTTTAGGTAACCCCTATATGTGATATGATAGGATATGTGTCTTTCGCTTTCTCACTTACTCCAAGTTGCGTGATTACTTCTAGACTCATCTATGGTGCTGCAAATGGCATTGTTTCATTTTTTCACTAGCTCATAGTCCATCTGTACAGGTAGCAGTTCTTCTTGGTCCACCCATCTGTCGATCGGCTTTTTGGTTACTTCCATATCTTGGCTATTGTAATAGTATGCAATGCAGATTTGCGTGGCTGTGTCCTTCCAATTCTGTCTTCTTAGTTTATAGGTCCGGGAATACGTCTGCTGGATCATATGGTAGCTCAGTGTTTACCTTTAAAAGGCACCTCTGTTCTGTTCTCCTTAGTGGCTCTTTCTAGGTTACGTCCCACTTAAAGTGGAGGGCATGTATTTCTTCCCAGCACCTTCAGGATTTATTCTTTGTAGTTTTTGCTGATGATTATTCTGAGTGGTGTGAGCTGATACCTCTTTGTGGTTGAATTTGCATGTGTCTCATAATGCGTTGAAATTGAGCTTTAAGATATATCCTTTTTATTTTTCCAGCTGTGATTAGAGCTTATTTCTTCAAAGTGTTTTCTTAAAGTATGTGTCACCATTTGAAATATTTTGGCCATTATCTCCCTCAAGACATTTTGAGGGCAGGTTTCATTTACAGCCCTGCAGTACTTGTTCACATGAAGTGACCATTAGCTCAGGCTTTAAACCTGCTTTTGCAGGTAACGGCCAGAGAGTGGCAGCCTTTCTTCGTTTCCCATGCTGGTAGTAGGGAAACAGACCTACCGGCCAGTGGTGTTCTTCGGTTATAAATTAGAGTGCAATGTGCCCAGATAAACCCACAAATGTTGATGTCTCCTTGCTTTTGTTTGTTTTTAAATTTAATTTATATTTATTATTAGAGTAATATTCCATTGTGTACATGGACCACTTCTTCTTGGTGCATTCCTCGGTTGATGGACATTTTCATTGCTTCCAAGTGCTGGCTATGGTAAATCTTGCTGGTGTACAGGTTTGCCAGCCTGTGTCTTTTTGATTCTCATTTTCTCAGGTGATAGGCCAAGCAGTGGTTGTGATTGATTGACTGGTAGCTCAATGTTTCCCTTTTCAAATCACCTACATTGTGTTTTCATTAGTGGCTCTTTACATGCCCCCCCTTACAACCGAGGGTACGCATTTCTCCACACTCCCTTCACCGTTTATTTTTTGCAGCATTATTCCTAATGGCCATTCTGACTGCTGTGATCTGATAGGTTTTTGTAATATGGGTATGCATGTCATTAAAATTTTTAAAATTAACCATATTCCTATGCCTTTTTCTTTTCTCTTAAAAGAAAAAACCGTGAGTACAATATACCTCTTGAAATTGTCTTCTTCGAAGGTTGCCCTCTTCTGAAGTTTTTGGTCGATTTTTGACCCCAGAAATTTTCTGGAAGGCAGGTGCCATTTACAGAAATGCAAGTTGGTGAAAATTTAGTCACCTTTTGCAGTGGGTTCAAAGCTGCTGTTGTGGGAAACGGCCACAAGGAGGTAGCGTTTCTCCATTCCCCAATCTGGGTACTAGGGCAGCAGAGGCTTTCTGGAAGTCATTGTCCTAGGTTGTAAATTAGAATGGAATTTGCCAGGAGAAATCCCCATAAGTTTATGTCTCATTACTTCTTCTTGGTTTTAAAATTTTTTTAATCTGGGTAAAGTTTAGAATATTGTTTGTCCTAGGTGTACACAATCTGGTTCATTTACACATTATGTATGTCTATTACTGTACAGATCCTCTTCCCATGTAAAATATTACAGTGTTCTGTCGACCTCCCTTGCTATATGTTCGGTCTTTTTGATACATGTATATACTATGTATTTGTATATGTATAGTAACACTAATCTTCATTTCTCAATTTCCCCCCTCCTTTCCTTTTCGATGAGCATAGTTTGTTTTCTAAGCCTGTGAGTGTCTTTCTCTTTGGAAATATGTTCATCTGTGTCAGTTATTAGATAATGCCATAAGTGATAATATAGGATATAGGTCTTTTGCTTTCCGACCTACTTCATGTTTTGTGATTATCTCCAGGCTCATCTATGGTGCCTCAAAGAGCAGTGCTTCAATGTTTTCCATAGCTAATATTCCATTGTGTACATGGACCACTTCTTCTTGGTGCATTCCTCTGTTGATGGACATTTTCGTTGCTTCCAAGTGTTGCCTTTGGTAAATATTGCTGGAGTACAGGTTTGCCAGCCTGTGATTTTTGATTTTCATTTTCTCAGGTGGTAGACCCAGCAGTGGGTATGATTGATTGACTGGTATGGTAGCTCAACGTTTACCTTTCCAAGGCACCTCAATTGTGCTTTCATTAGTGGCTCTTACCACATCCCCCTTAGAATCGAGGGTACGCATTTCTCCACAATCACATCAGCATTTATTGTTTGCAGCATTTTTGTTGAGGGCCGTTCTGACTGGTGTGAGCTGATAGTTTTTTGTAATTTGGGTTTACATGTCTGTAAAAATTCCTACAATTCATCATTTTTCCACGCCTTTTTCTTTTCTGTTAAAAGAAAAAAGGAAAAAAGTGTGAGTATAATATACCTCTTCAAATTTTCTTTTTGGAAGGTTGCACTCTGGAATTTTTTGGTCGATTTTCCACCTCAGTATTTTTTGGAGGGCCGGTGTCATTTACAGACCTGCAATGGGTGAATATTTAGTGACCTTTTGCAGTGGGTTTTAAGCTGCTGTTGTGGGAAACGGCCACAAGGATGCAGCATTTCTCCATTCCCAAATCTGGGTACTAGGGCAGCAGAGCCATTCTGGAAGTTGTTTGCCTAGGTTTTAAATTTGGATGGAATGTGCCAGGAAAACCCCCCATAAGTTTATGTCTCATTACTCCTAGTTCGTTGTTTTAATTTTTTCAATTGGGGTTATGGTTAGAATGTTGCTCGTCAAAGGTATACATACTCTGGTTCATCTACATATTCTATATAACTATTTATTTAGAGGTCCTCTTCCCGTGTAAATTATTACAGAGTGTTCCGTAATTCTTCCTTGCTATCTGGTCGGTCTTTTTGATATATGTATATAATATGTATTTGTATACATATGGTAACGGTAATCTTCATTTATCCATTCCCCCCACCTTTCCTTTTAGATAAGCATAGTTTTTCTTTAATAAGTCTGTGATTGACTTTCTCTGTGGAAATATTTTCATTTGTGTCAGTTAGTAGATAACGCCTATAAGTGATATCGTAGGATATAGGACTTTTGCTTTCCGACTTACCTCATGTTCTGTGATTATCTCCAAGATCATCTATGGTGCCTCAAAGAGCAGTGTTTCATTGTTTTGCATGGCTAGTATTCATTGTGTACATGGACCACTTCTTCTTTATCCTTTCATCTGTTGATGGACATGTTGGTTGCTTCACTGCCTTGTCTATTATGAATAAGGCTGCAGTGCAGCTTTTGCAGCCCGGGTCTTCTTCATTCTGGTCTTCTCAGGTGAGAGGCCCATTGGTGCGCCTGCTGGATTGAAAGGTACCTCAATTTTTCCTTTTAAACGCAGCTCCTTTCTGTTCTCATTATTAGCGTTTAACCCTCTTACATCTCCCCAGCAGCTAGAGGGTACAGAGTTCTGTAAAATCTCTTCAGCATTTATTGTTTGTAGACTTTTTGCCAATGGTCAGTCGACTGGTGTGAGTTGAAAAGTTTTTGTAGATTAGATTACATGAGTCTAATACTTCCTGAGGCTGAGCTTTTATCCATTTTCCTTTCTTTAAAAAGAGAGTGAGTAAAACTTACCTCTTCATACTACCTTCGTGAACATTTTGCCTGTTTTGAATTCTTTTATCCATTCCCTACATCAGCACAATTTTGAGGGCAGGTGTCCTTTACAGCCCTGAGTCCTTGTGAATGGTAAGTGACCATTAGCTGTGGGTTAATAGCTGCTCTTGCGGGAATCGGCCACAAGGCGGCAGCATTTCTCCTTTACCAAATCTGGTTACTAGGGCAACAGAGCCTTACTGGAAGTGGTGTTCTAGGTTGTAAATTAGAATGGAATGTGCGAGCAAAAAGCCCTTTAAGTTTATGTCTCATTACTTCTTGTTGGTATTTTTACCTTAATTTTAATTTTTATCACAGCAAACTTGATTACAATGTTTTGTTTGTTCTAGGTGTGCAAGATGTGGTTCTTTCACACATATACATATATCTATTCTTCTTCGGATCCTTTTCCCATGTAGGTTATGACACAATGTTGAGTAGTCTTCCCTTGGTATTGGGTAGGTCTTTGGTGATTATATATTTCACATGTGTTTGTATCTCTCTGTTAACGTCAATATGGTAATGTATCCAATCCTCACACCTTTCCATTTGGTGAACCATAATTTTTTTAATGAATCTATGATAGTGTTTGTCTGTGGAAATATCTTTGTTTATATCATTTTTTAGGTAACCCCTATATGTGATATGATAGGATATGTGTCTTTCGCTTTCTCACTTACTCCAAGTTGCGTGATTACTTCTAGACTCATCTATGGTGCTGCAAATGGCATTGTTTCATTTTTTCACTAGCTCATAGTCCATCTGTACAGGTAGCAGTTCTTCTTGGTCCACCCATCTGTCGATGGGCTTTTTGGTTACTTCCATATCTTGGCTATTGTAATAGTATGCAATGCAGATTTGCGTGGCTGTGTCCTTCCAATTCTGTCTTCTTAGTTTATAGGTCCGGGAATACGTCTGCTGGATCATATGGTAGCTCAGTGTTTACCTTTAAAAGGCACCTCTGTTCTGTTCTCCTTAGTGGCTCTTTCTAGGTTACGTCCCACTTAAAGTGGAGGGCATGTATTTCTTCCCAGCACCTTCAGGATTTATTCTTTGTAGTTTTTGCTGATGATTATTCTGAGTGGTGTGAGCTGATACCTCTTTGTGGTTGAATTTGCATGTGTCTCATAATGCGTTGAAATTGAGCTTTAAGATATATCCTTTTTATTTTTCCAGCTGTGATTAGAGCTTATTTCTTCAAAGTGTTTTCTTAAAGTATGTGTCACCATTTGAAATATTTTGGCCATTATCTCCCTCAAGACATTTTGAGGGCAGGTTTCATTTACAGCCCTGCAGTACTTGTTCACATGAAGTGACCATTAGCTCAGGCTTTAAACCTGCTTTTGCAGGTAACGGCCAGAGAGTGGCAGCCTTTCTTCGTTTCCCATGCTGGTAGTAGGGAAACAGACCTACCGGCCAGTGGTGTTCTTCGGTTATAAATTAGAGTGCAATGTGCCCAGATAAACCCACAAATGTTGATGTCTCCTTGCTTTTGTTTGTTTTTAAATTTAATTTATATTTATTATTAGAGTAATATTCCATTGTGTACATGGACCACTTCTTCTTGGTGCATTCCTCGGTTGATGGACATTTTCATTGCTTCCAAGTGCTGGCTATGGTAAATCTTGCTGGTGTACAGGTTTGCCAGCCTGTGTCTTTTTGATTCTCATTTTCTCAGGTGATAGGCCAAGCAGTGGTTGTGATTGATTGACTGGTAGCTCAATGTTTCCCTTTTCAAATCACCTACATTGTGTTTTCATTAGTGGCTCTTTACATGCCCCCCCTTACAACCGAGGGTACGCATTTCTCCACACTCCCTTCACCGTTTATTTTTTGCAGCATTATTCCTAATGGCCATTCTGACTGCTGTGATCTGATAGGTTTTTGTAATATGGGTATGCATGTCATTAAAATTTTTAAAATTAACCATATTCCTATGCCTTTTTCTTTTCTCTTAAAAGAAAAAACCGTGAGTACAATATACCTCTTGAAATTGTCTTCTTCGAAGGTTGCCCTCTTTGAAAGTTTTTGGTCGATTTTTGACCCCAGAAATTTTCTGGAAGGCAGGTGCCATTTACAGAAATGCAAGTTGGTGAAAATTTAGTCACCTTTTGCAGTGGGTTCAAAGCTGCTGTTGTGGGAAACGGCCACAAGGAGGTAGCGTTTCTCCATTCCCCAATCTGGGTACTAGGGCAGCAGAGCCTTTCTGGAAGTCATTGTCCTAGGTTGTAAATTAGAATGGAATTTGCCAGGAGAAATCCCCATAAGTTTATGTCTCATTACTTCTTCTTGGTTTTAAAATTTTTTTAATCTGGGTAAAGTTTAGAATATTGTTTGTCCTAGGTGTACACAATCTGGTTCATTTACACATTATGTATGTCTATTACTGTACAGATCCTCTTCCCATGTAAAATATTACAGTGTTCTGTCGACCTCCCTTGCTATATGTTCGGTCTTTTTGATACATGTATATACTATGTATTTGTATATGTATAGTAACACTAATCTTCATTTCTCAATTTCCCCCCTCCTTTCCTTTTCGATGAGCATAGTTTGTTTTCTAAGCCTGTGAGTGTCTTTCTCTTTGGAAATATGTTCATCTGTGTCAGTTATTAGATAATGCCATAAGTGATAATATAGGATATAGGTCTTTTGCTTTCCGACCTACTTCATGTTTTGTGATTATCTCCAGGCTCATCTATGGTGCCTCAAAGAGCAGTGCTTCAATGTTTTCCATAGCTAATATTCCATTGTGTACATGGACCACTTCTTCTTGGTGCATTCCTCTGTTGATGGACATTTTCGTTGCTTCCAAGTGTTGCCTTTGGTAAATATTGCTGGAGTACAGGTTTGCCAGCCTGTGATTTTTGATTTTCATTTTCTCAGGTGGTAGACCCAGCAGTGGGTATGATTGATTGACTGGTATGGTAGCTCAACGTTTACCTTTCCAAGGCACCTCAATTGTGCTTTCATTAGTGGCTCTTACCACATCCCCCTTAGAATCGAGGGTACGCATTTCTCCACAATCACATCAGCATTTATTGTTTGCAGCATTTTTGTTGAGGGCCGTTCTGACTGGTGTGAGCTGATAGTTTTTTGTAATTTGGGTTTACATGTCTGTAAAAATTCCTACAATTCATCATTTTTCCACGCCTTTTTCTTTTCTGTTAAAAGAAAAAAGGAAAAAAGTGTGAGTATAATATACCTCTTCAAATTTTCTTTTTGGAAGGTTGCACTCTGGAATTTTTTGGTCGATTTTCCACCTCAGTATTTTTTGGAGGGCCGGTGTCATTTACAGACCTGCAATGGGTGAATATTTAGTGACCTTTTGCAGTGGGTTTTAAGCTGCTGTTGTGGGAAACGGCCACAAGGATGCAGCATTTCTCCATTCCCAAATCTGGGTACTAGGGCAGCAGAGCCATTCTGGAAGTTGTTTGCCTAGGTTTTAAATTTGGATGGAATGTGCCAGGAAAACCCCCCATAAGTTTATGTCTCATTACTCCTAGTTCGTTGTTTTAATTTTTTCAATTGGGGTTATGGTTAGAATGTTGCTCGTCAAAGGTATACATACTCTGGTTCATCTACATATTCTATATAACTATTTATTTAGAGGTCCTCTTCCCGTGTAAATTATTACAGAGTGTTCCGTAATTCTTCCTTGCTATCTGGTCGGTCTTTTTGATATATGTATATAATATGTATTTGTATACATATGGTAACGGTAATCTTCATTTATCCATTCCCCCCACCTTTCCTTTTAGATAAGCATAGTTTTTCTTTAATAAGTCTGTGATTGACTTTCTCTGTGGAAATATTTTCATTTGTGTCAGTTAGTAGATAACGCCTATAAGTGATATCGTAGGATATAGGACTTTTGCTTTCCGACTTACCTCATGTTCTGTGATTATCTCCAAGATCATCTATGGTGCCTCAAAGAGCAGTGTTTCATTGTTTTGCATGGCTAGTATTCATTGTGTACATGGACCACTTCTTCTTTATCCTTTCATCTGTTGATGGACATGTTGGTTGCTTCACTGCCTTGTCTATTATGAATAAGGCTGCAGTGCAGCTTTTGCAGCCCGGGTCTTCTTCATTCTGGTCTTCTCAGGTGAGAGGCCCATTGGTGCGCCTGCTGGATTGAATGGTACCTCAATTTTTCCTTTTAAACGCAGCTCCTTTCTGTTCTCATTATTAGCGTTTAACCCTCTTACATCTCCCCAGCAGCTAGAGGGTACAGAGTTCTGTAAAATCTCTTCAGCATTTATTGTTTGTAGACTTTTTGCCAATGGTCAGTCGACTGGTGTGAGTTGAAAAGTTTTTGTAGATTAGATTACATGAGTCTAATACTTCCTGAGGCTGAGCTTTTATCCATTTTCCTTTCTTTAAAAAGAGAGTGAGTAAAACTTACCTCTTCATACTACCTTCGTGAACATTTTGCCTGTTTTGAATTCTTTTATCCATTCCCTACATCAGCACAATTTTGAGGGCAGGTGTCCTTTACAGCCCTGAGTCCTTGTGAATGGTAAGTGACCATTAGCTGTGGGTTAATAGCTGCTCTTGCGGGAATCGGCCACAAGGCGGCAGCATTTCTCCTTTACCAAATCTGGTTACTAGGGCAACAGAGCCTTACTGGAAGTGGTGTTCTAGGTTGTAAATTAGAATGGAATGTGCGAGCAAAAAGCCCTTTAAGTTTATGTCTCATTACTTCTTGTTGGTATTTTTACCTTAATTTTAATTTTTATCACAGCAAACTTGATTACAATGTTTTGTTTGTTCTAGGTGTGCAAGATGGGGTTCTTTCACACATATACATATATCTATTCTTCTTCGGATCCTTTTCCCATGTAGGTTATGACACAATGTTGAGTAGTCTTCCCTTGGTATTGGGTAGCTCTTTGGTGATTATATATTTCACATGTGTTTGTATCTCTCTGTTAACCTCAGTATGGTAATGTATCCAATCCTCACACCTTTCCATTTGGTGAACCATAATTTTTTTAATGAATCTATGATAGTGTTTGTCTGTGGAAATATCTTTGTTTATATCATTTTTTAGGTAACCCCTATATGTGATATGATAGGATATGTGTCTTTCGCTTTCTCACTTACTCCAAGTTGCGTGATTACTTCTAGACTCATCTATGGTGCTGCAAATGGCATTGTTTCATTTTTTCACTAGCTCATAGTCCATCTGTACAGGTAGCAGTTCTTCTTGGTCCACCCATCTGTCGATCGGCTTTTTGGTTACTTCCATATCTTGGCTATTGTAATAGTATGCAATGCAGATTTGCGTGGCTGTGTCCTTCCAATTCTGTCTTCTTAGTTTATAGGTCCGGGAATACGTCTGCTGGATCATATGGTAGCTCAGTGTTTACCTTTAAAAGGCACCTCTGTTCTGTTCTCCTTAGTGGCTCTTTCTAGGTTACGTCCCACTTAAAGTGGAGGGCATGTATTTCTTCCCAGCACCTTCAGGATTTATTCTTTGTAGTTTTTGCTGATGATTATTCTGAGTGGTGTGAGCTGATACCTCTTTGTGGTTGAATTTGCATGTGTCTCATAATGCGTTGAAATTGAGCTTTAAGATATATCCTTTTTATTTTTCCAGCTGTGATTAGAGCTTATTTCTTCAAAGTGTTTTCTTAAAGTATGTGTCACCATTTGAAATATTTTGGCCATTATCTCCCTCAAGACATTTTGAGGGCAGGTTTCATTTACAGCCCTGCAGTACTTGTTCACATGAAGTGACCATTAGCTCAGGCTTTAAACCTGCTTTTGCAGGTAACGGCCAGAGAGTGGCAGCCTTTCTTCGTTTCCCATGCTGGTAGTAGGGAAACAGACCTACCGGCCAGTGGTGTTCTTCGGTTATAAATTAGAGTGCAATGTGCCCAGATAAACCCACAAATGTTGATGTCTCCTTGCTTTTGTTTGTTTTTAAATTTAATTTATATTTATTATTAGAGTAATATTCCATTGTGTACATGGACCACTTCTTCTTGGTGCATTCCTCGGTTGATGGACATTTTCATTGCTTCCAAGTGCTGGCTATGGTAAATCTTGCTGGTGTACAGGTTTGCCAGCCTGTGTCTTTTTGATTCTCATTTTCTCAGGTGATAGGCCAAGCAGTGGTTGTGATTGATTGACTGGTAGCTCAATGTTTCCCTTTTCAAATCACCTACATTGTGTTTTCATTAGTGGCTCTTTACATGCCCCCCCTTACAACCGAGGGTACGCATTTCTCCACACTCCCTTCACCGTTTATTTTTTGCAGCATTATTCCTAATGGCCATTCTGACTGCTGTGAGCTGATAGGTTTTTGTAATATGGGTATGCATGTCATTAAAATTTTTAAAATTAACCATATTCCTATGCCTTTTTCTTTTCTCTTAAAAGAAAAAACCGTGAGTACAATATACCTCTTGAAATTGCCTTCTTCGAAGGTTGCCCTCTTTGAAAGTTTTTGGTCGATTTTTGACCCCAGAAATTTTCTGGAAGGCAGGTGCCATTTACAGAAATGCAAGTTGGTGAAAATTTAGTCACCTTTTGCAGTGGGTTCAAAGCTGCTGCTGTGGGAAACGGCCACAAGGAGGTAGCGTTTCTCCATTCCCCAATCTGGGTACTAGGGCAGCAGAGCCTTTCTGGAAGTCATTGTCCTAGGTTGTAAATTAGAATGGAATTTGCCAGGAGAAATCCCCATAAGTTTATGTCTCATTACTTCTTCTTGGTTTTAAAATTTTTTTAATCTGGGTAAAGTTTAGAATATTGTTTGTCCTAGGTGTACACAATCTGGTTCATTTACACATTATGTATGTCTATTACTGTACAGATCCTCTTCCCATGTAAAATATTACAGTGTTCTGTCGACCTCCCTTGCTATATGTTCGGTCTTTTTGATACATGTATATACTATGTATTTGTATATGTATAGTAACACTAATCTTCATTTCTCAATTTCCCCCCTCCTTTCCTTTTCGATGAGCATAGTTTGTTTTCTAAGCCTGTGAGTGTCTTTCTCTTTGGAAATATGTTCATCTGTGTCAGTTATTAGATAATGCCATAAGTGATAATATAGGATATAGGTCTTTTGCTTTCCGACCTACTTCATGTTTTGTGATTATCTCCAGGCTCATCTACGGTGCCTCAAAGAGCAGTGCTTCAATGTTTTCCATAGCTAATATTCCATTGTGTACATGGACCACTTCTTCTTGGTGCATTCCTCTGTTGATGGACATTTTCGTTGCTTCCAAGTGTTGCCTTTGGTAAATATTGCTGGAGTACAGGTTTGCCAGCCTGTGATTTTTGATTTTCATTTTCTCAGGTGGTAGACCCAGCAGTGGGTATGATTGATTGACTGGTATGGTAGCTCAACGTTTACCTTTCCAAGGCACCTCAATTGTGCTTTCATTAGTGGCTCTTACCACATCCCCCTTAGAATCGAGGGTACGCATTTCTCCACAATCACATCAGCATTTATTGTTTGCAGCATTTTTGTTGAGGGCCGTTCTGACTGGTGTGAGCTGATAGTTTTTTGTAATTTGGGTTTACATGTCTGTAAAAATTCCTACAATTCATCATTTTTCCACGCCTTTTTCTTTTCTGTTAAAAGAAAAAAGGAAAAAAGTGTGAGTATAATATACCTCTTCAAATTTTCTTTTTGGAAGGTTGCACTCTGGAATTTTTTGGTCGATTTTCCACCTCAGTATTTTTTGGAGGGCCGGTGTCATTTACAGACCTGCAATGGGTGAATATTTAGTGACCTTTTGCAGTGGGTTTTAAGCTGCTGTTGTGGGAAACGGCCACAAGGATGCAGCATTTCTCCATTCCCAAATCTGGGTACTAGGGCAGCAGAGCCATTCTGGAAGTTGTTTGCCTAGGTTTTAAATTTGGATGGAATGTGCCAGGAAAACCCCCCATAAGTTTATGTCTCATTACTCCTAGTTCGTTGTTTTAATTTTTTCAATTGGGGTTATGGTTAGAATGTTGCTCGTCAAAGGTATACATACTCTGGTTCATCTACATATTCTATATAACTATTTATTTAGAGGTCCTCTTCCCGTGTAAATTATTACAGAGTGTTCCGTAATTCTTCCTTGCTATATGGTCGGTCTTTTTGATATATGTATATAATATGTATTTGTATACATATGGTAACGGTAATCTTCATTTATCCATTCCCCCCACCTTTCCTTTTAGATAAGCATAGTTTTTCTTTAATAAGTCTGTGATTGACTTTCTCTGTGGAAATATTTTCATTTGTGTCAGTTAGTAGATAACGCCTATAAGTGATATCGTAGGATATAGGACTTTTGCTTTCCGACTTACCTCATGTTCTGTGATTATCTCCAAGATCATCTATGGTGCCTCAAAGAGCAGTGTTTCATTGTTTTGCATGGCTAGTATTCATTGTGTACATGGACCACTTCTTCTTTATCCTTTCATCTGTTGATGGACATGTTGGTTGCTTCACTGCCTTGTCTATTATGAATAAGGCTGCAGTGCAGCTTTTGCAGCCCGGGTCTTCTTCATTCTGGTCTTCTCAGGTGAGAGGCCCATTGGTGCGCCTGCTGGATTGAAAGGTACCTCAATTTTTCCTTTTAAACGCAGCTCCTTTCTGTTCTCATTATTAGCGTTTAACCCTCTTACATCTCCCCAGCAGCTAGAGGGTACAGAGTTCTGTAAAATCTCTTCAGCATTTATTGTTTGTAGACTTTTTGCCAATGGTCAGTCGACTGGTGTGAGTTGAAAAGTTTTTGTAGATTAGATTACATGAGTCTAATACTTCCTGAGGCTGAGCTTTTATCCATTTTCCTTTCTTTAAAAAGAGAGTGAGTAAAACTTACCTCTTCATACTACCTTCGTGAACATTTTGCCTGTTTTGAATTCTTTTATCCATTCCCTACATCAGCACAATTTTGAGGGCAGGTGTCCTTTACAGCCCTGAGTCCTTGTGAATGGTAAGTGACCATTAGCTGTGGGTTAATAGCTGCTCTTGCGGGAATCGGCCACAAGGCGGCAGCATTTCTCCTTTACCAAATCTGGTTACTAGGGCAACAGAGCCTTACTGGAAGTGGTGTTCTAGGTTGTAAATTAGAATGGAATGTGCGAGCAAAAAGCCCTTTAAGTTTATGTCTCATTACTTCTTGTTGGTATTTTTACCTTAATTTTAATTTTTATCACAGCAAACTTGATTACAATGTTTTGTTTGTTCTAGGTGTGCAAGATGTGGTTCTTTCACACATATACATATATCTATTCTTCTTCGGATCCTTTTCCCATGTAGGTTATGACACAATGTTGAGTAGTCTTCCCTTGGTATTGGGTAGGTCTTTGGTGATTATATATTTCACATGTGTTTGTATCTCTCTGTTAACCTCAATATGGTAATGTATCCAATCCTCACACCTTTCCATTTGGTGAACCATAATTTTTTTAATGAATCTATGATAGTGTTTGTCTGTGTAAATATCTTTGTTTATATCATTTTTTAGGTAACCCCTATATGTGATATGATAGGATATGTGTCTTTCGCTTTCTCACTTACTCCAAGTTGCGTGATTACTTCTAGACTCATCTATGGTGCTGCAAATGGCATTGTTTCATTTTTTCACTAGCTCATAGTCCATCTGTACAGGTAGCAGTTCTTCTTGGTCCACCCATCTGTCGATCGGCTTTTTGGTTACTTCCATATCTTGGCTATTGTAATAGTATGCAATGCAGATTTGCGTGGCTGTGTCCTTCCAATTCTGTCTTCTTAGTTTATAGGTCCGGGAATACGTCTGCTGGATCATATGGTAGCTCAGTGTTTACCTTTAAAAGGCACCTCTGTTCTGTTCTCCTTAGTGGCTCTTTCTAGGTTACGTCCCACTTAAAGTGGAGGGCATGTATTTCTTCCCAGCACCTTCAGGATTTATTCTTTGTAGTTTTTGCTGATGATTATTCTGAGTGGTGTGAGCTGATACCTCTTTGTGGTTGAATTTGCATGTGTCTCATAATGCGTTGAAATTGAGCTTTAAGATATATCCTTTTTATTTTTCCAGCTGTGATTAGAGCTTATTTCTTCAAAGTGTTTTCTTAAAGTATGTGTCACCATTTGAAATATTTTGGCCATTATCTCCCTCAAGACATTTTGAGGGCAGGTTTCATTTACAGCCCTGCAGTACTTGTTCACATGAAGTGACCATTAGCTCAGGCTTTAAACCTGCTTTTGCAGGTAACGGCCAGAGAGTGGCAGCCTTTCTTCGTTTCCCATGCTGGTAGTAGGGAAACAGACCTACCGGCCAGTGGTGTTCTTCGGTTATAAATTAGAGTGCAATGTGCCCAGATAAACCCACAAATGTTGATGTCTCCTTGCTTTTGTTTGTTTTTAAATTTAATTTATATTTATTATTAGAGTAATATTCCATTGTGTACATGGACCACTTCTTCTTGGTGCATTCCTCGGTTGATGGACATTTTCATTGCTTCCAAGTGCTGGCTATGGTAAATCTTGCTGGTGTACAGGTTTGCCAGCCTGTGTCTTTTTGATTCTCATTTTCTCAGGTGATAGGCCAAGCAGTGGTTGTGATTGATTGACTGGTAGCTCAATGTTTCCCTTTTCAAATCACCTACATTGTGTTTTCATTAGTGGCTCTTTACATGCCCCCCCTTACAACCGAGGGTACGCATTTCTCCACACTCCCTTCACCGTTTATTTTTTGCAGCATTATTCCTAATGGCCATTCTGACTGCTGTGAGCTGATAGGTTTTTGTAATATGGGTATGCATGTCATTAAAATTTTTAAAATTAACCATATTCCTATGCCTTTTTCTTTTCTCTTAAAAGAAAAAACCGTGAGTACAATATACCTCTTGAAATTGCCTTCTTCGAAGGTTGCCCTCTTCTGAAGTTTTTGGTCGATTTTTGACCCCAGAAATTTTCTGGAAGGCAGGTGCCATTTACAGAAATGCAAGTTGGTGAAAATTTAGTCACCTTTTGCAGTGGGTTCAAAGCTGCTGCTGTGGGAAGCGGCCACAAGGAGGTAGCATTTCTCCATTCCCCAATCTGGGTACTAGGGCAGCAGAGCCTTTCTGGAAGTCATTGTCCTAGGTTGTAAATTAGAATGGAATTTGCCAGGAGAAATCCCCATAAGTTTATGTCTCATTACTTCTTCTTGGTTTTAAAATTTTTTTAATCTGGGTAAAGTTTAGAATATTGTTTGTCCTAGGTGTACACAATCTGGTTCATTTACACATTATGTATGTCTATTACTGTACAGATCCTCTTCCCATGTAAAATATTACAGTGTTCTGTCGACCTCCCTTGCTATATGTTCGGTCTTTTTGATACATGTATATACTATGTATTTGTATATGTATAGTAACACTAATCTTCATTTCTCAATTTCCCCCCTCCTTTCCTTTTCGATGAGCATAGTTTGTTTTCTAAGCCTGTGAGTGTCTTTCTCTTTGGAAATATGTTCATCTGTGTCAGTTATTAGATAATGCCATAAGTGATAATATAGGATATAGGTCTTTTGCTTTCCGACCTACTTCATGTTTTGTGATTATCTCCAGGCTCATCTATGGTGCCTCAAAGAGCAGTGCTTCAATGTTTTCCATAGCTAATATTCCATTGTGTACATGGACCACTTCTTCTTGGTGCATTCCTCTGTTGATGGACATTTTCGTTGCTTCCAAGTGTTGCCTTTGGTAAATATTGCTGGAGTACAGGTTTGCCAGCCTGTGATTTTTGATTTTCATTTTCTCAGGTGGTAGACCCAGCAGTGGGTATGATTGATTGACTGGTATGGTAGCTCAACGTTTACCTTTCCAAGGCACCTCAATTGTGCTTTCATTAGTGGCTCTTACCACATCCCCCTTAGAATCGAGGGTACGCATTTCTCCACAATCACATCAGCATTTATTGTTTGCAGCATTTTTGTTGAGGGCCGTTCTGACTGGTGTGAGCTGATAGTTTTTTGTAATTTGGGTTTACATGTCTGTAAAAATTCCTACAATTCATCATTTTTCCACGCCTTTTTCTTTTCTGTTAAAAGAAAAAAGGAAAAAAGTGTGAGTATAATATATACCTCTTCAAATTTTCTTTTTGGAAGGTTGCACTCTGGAATTTTTTGGTCGATTTTCCACCTCAGTATTTTTTGGAGGGCCGGTGTCATTTACAGACCTGCAATGGGTGAATATTTAGTGACCTTTTGCAGTGGGTTTTAAGCTGCTGTTGTGGGAAACGGCCACAAGGATGCAGCATTTCTCCATTCCCAAATCTGGGTACTAGGGCAGCAGAGCCATTCTGGAAGTTGTTTGCCTAGGTTTTAAATTTGGATGGAATGTGCCAGGAAAACCCCCCATAAGTTTATGTCTCATTACTCCTAGTTCGTTGTTTTAATTTTTTCAATTGGGGTTATGGTTAGAATGTTGCTCGTCAAAGGTATACATACTCTGGTTCATCTACATATTCTATATAACTATTTATTTAGAGGTCCTCTTCCCGTGTAAATTATTACAGAGTGTTCCGTAATTCTTCCTTGCTATCTGGTCGGTCTTTTTGATATATGTATATAATATGTATTTGTATACATATGGTAACGGTAATCTTCATTTATCCATTCACCCCACCTTTCCTTTTAGATAAGCATAGTTTTTCTTTAATAAGTCTGTGATTGACTTTCTCTGTGGAAATATTTTCATTTGTGTCAGTTAGTAGATAACGCCTATAAGTGATATCGTAGGATATAGGACTTTTGCTTTCCGACTTACCTCATGTTCTGTGATTATCTCCAAGATCATCTATGGTGCCTCAAAGAGCAGTGTTTCATTGTTTTGCATGGCTAGTATTCATTGTGTACATGGACCACTTCTTCTTTATCCTTTCATCTGTTGATGGACATGTTGGTTGCTTCACTGCCTTGTCTATTATGAATAAGGCTGCAGTGCAGCTTTTGCAGCCCGGGTCTTCTTCATTCTGGTCTTCTCAGGTGAGAGGCCCATTGGTGCGCCTGCTGGATTGAAAGGTACCTCAATTTTTCCTTTTAAACGCAGCTCCTTTCTGTTCTCATTATTAGCGTTTAACCCTCTTACATCTCCCCAGCAGCTAGAGGGTACAGAGTTCTGTAAAATCTCTTCAGCATTTATTGTTTGTAGACTTTTTGCCAATGGTCAGTCGACTGGTGTGAGTTGAAAAGTTTTTGTAGATTAGATTACATGAGTCTAATACTTCCTGAGGCTGAGCTTTTATCCATTTTCCTTTCTTTAAAAAGAGAGTGAGTAAAACTTACCTCTTCATACTACCTTCGTGAACATTTTGCCTGTTTTGAATTCTTTTATCCATTCCCTACATCAGCACAATTTTGAGGGCAGGTGTCCTTTACAGCCCTGAGTCCTTGTGAATGGTAAGTGACCATTAGCTGTGGGTTAATAGCTGCTCTTGCGGGAATCGGCCACAAGGCGGCAGCATTTCTCCTTTACCAAATCTGGTTACTAGGGCAACAGAGCCTTACTGGAAGTGGTGTTCTAGGTTGTAAATTAGAATGGAATGTGCGAGCAAAAAGCCCTTTAAGTTTATGTCTCATTACTTCTTGTTGGTATTTTTACCTTAATTTTAATTTTTATCACAGCAAACTTGATTACAATGTTTTGTTTGTTCTAGGTGTGCAAGATGTGGTTCTTTCACACATATACATATATCTATTCTTCTTCGGATCCTTTTCCCATGTAGGTTATGACACAATGTTGAGTAGTCTTCCCTTGGTATTGGGTAAGTCTTTGGTGATTATATATTTCACATGTGTTTGTATCTCTCTGTTAACCTCAATATGGTAATGTATCCAATCCTCACACCTTTCCATTTCGTGAACCATAATTTTTTTAATGAATCTATGATAGTGTTTGTCTGTGGAAATATCTTTGTTTATATCATTTTTTAGGTAACCCCTATATGTGATATGATAGGATATGTGTCTTTCGCTTTCTCACTTACTCCAAGTTGCGTGATTACTTCTAGACTCATCTATGGTGCTGCAAATGGCATTGTTTCATTTTTTCACTAGCTCATAGTCCATCTGTACAGGTAGCAGTTCTTCTTGGTCCACCCATCTGTCGATGGGCTTTTTGGTTACTTCCATATCTTGGCTATTGTAATAGTATGCAATGCAGATTTGCGTGGCTGTGTCCTTCCAATTCTGTCTTCTTAGTTTATAGGTCCGGGAATACGTCTGCTGGATCATATGGTAGCTCAGTGTTTACCTTTAAAAGGCACCTCTGTTCTGTTCTCCTTAGTGGCTCTTTCTAGGTTACGTCCCACTTAAAGTGGAGGGCATGTATTTCTTCCCAGCACCTTCAGGATTTATTCTTTGTAGTTTTTGCTGATGATTATTCTGAGTGGTGTGAGCTGATACCTCTTTGTGGTTGAATTTGCATGTGTCTCATAATGCGTTGAAATTGAGCTTTAAGATATATCCTTTTTATTTTTCCAGCTGTGATTAGAGCTTATTTCTTCAAAGTGTTTTCTTAAAGTATGTGTCACCATTTGAAATATTTTGGCCATTATCTCCCTCAAGACATTTTGAGGGCAGGTTTCATTTACAGCCCTGCAGTACTTGTTCACATGAAGTGACCATTAGCTCAGGCTTTAAACCTGCTTTTGCAGGTAACGGCCAGAGAGTGGCAGCCTTTCTTTGTTTCCCATGCTGGTAGTAGGGAAACAGACCTACCGGCCAGTGGTGTTCTTCGGTTATAAATTAGAGTGCAATGTGCCCAGATAAACCCACAAATGTTGATGTCTCCTTGCTTTTGTTTGTTTTTAAATTTAATTTATATTTATTATTAGAGTAATATTCCATTGTGTACATGGACCACTTCTTCTTGGTGCATTCCTCGGTTGATGGACATTTTCATTGCTTCCAAGTGCTGGCTATGGTAAATCTTGCTGGTGTACAGGTTTGCCAGCCTGTGTCTTTTTGATTCTCATTTTCTCAGGTGATAGGCCAAGCAGTGGTTGTGATTGATTGACTGGTAGCTCAATGTTTCCCTTTTCAAATCACCTACATTGTGTTTTCATTAGTGGCTCTTTACATGCCCCCCCTTACAACCGAGGGTACGCATTTCTCCACACTCCCTTCACCGTTTATTTTTTGCAGCATTATTCCTAATGGCCATTCTGACTGCTGTGATCTGATAGGTTTTTGTAATATGGGTATGCATGTCATTAAAATTTTTAAAATTAACCATATTCCTATGCCTTTTTCTTTTCTCTTAAAAGAAAAAACCGTGAGTACAATATACCTCTTGAAATTGCCTTCTTCGAAGGTTGCCCTCTTCTGAAGTTTTTGGTCGATTTTTGACCCCAGAAATTTTCTGGAAGGCAGGTGCCATTTACAGAAATGCAAGTTGGTGAAAATTTAGTCACCTTTTGCAGTGGGTTCAAAGCTGCTGTTGTGGGAAACGGCCACAAGGAGGTAGCGTTTCTCCATTCCCCAATCTGGGTACTAGGGCAGCAGAGCCTTTCTGGAAGTCATTGTCCTAGGTTGTAAATTAGAATGGAATTTGCCAGGAGAAATCCCCATAAGTTTATGTCTCATTACTTCTTCTTGGTTTTAAAATTTTTTTAATCTGGGTAAAGTTTAGAATATTGTTTGTCCTAGGTGTACACAATCTGGTTCATTTACACATTATGTATGTCTATTACTGTACAGATCCTCTTCCCATGTAAAATATTACAGTGTTCTGTCGACCTCCCTTGCTATATGTTCGGTCTTTTTGATACATGTATATACTATGTATTTGTATATGTATAGTAACACTAATCTTCATTTCTCAATTTCCCCCCTCCTTTCCTTTTCGATGAGCATAGTTTGTTTTCTAAGCCTGTGAGTGTCTTTCTCTTTGGAAATATGTTCATCTGTGTCAGTTATTAGATAATGCCATAAGTGATAATATAGGATATAGGTCTTTTGCTTTCCGACCTACTTCATGTTTTGTGATTATCTCCAGGCTCATCTATGGTGCCTCAAAGAGCAGTGCTTCAATGTTTTCCATAGCTAATATTCCATTGTGTACATGGACCACTTCTTCTTGGTGCATTCCTCTGTTGATGGACATTTTCGTTGCTTCCAAGTGTTGCCTTTGGTAAATATTGCTGGAGTACAGGTTTGCCAGCCTGTGATTTTTGATTTTCATTTTCTCAGGTGGTAGACCCAGCAGTGGGTATGATTGATTGACTGGTATGGTAGCTCAACGTTTACCTTTCCAAGGCACCTCAATTGTGCTTTCATTAGTGGCTCTTACCACATCCCCCTTAGAATCGAGGGTACGCATTTCTCCACAATCACATCAGCATTTATTGTTTGCAGCATTTTTGTTGAGGGCCGTTCTGACTGGTGTGAGCTGATAGTTTTTTGTAATTTGGGTTTACATGTCTGTAAAAATTCCTACAATTCATCATTTTTCCACGCCTTTTTCTTTTCTGTTAAAAGAAAAAAGGAAAAAAGTGTGAGTATAATATACCTCTTCAAATTTTCTTTTTGGAAGGTTGCACTCTGGAATTTTTTGGTCGATTTTCCACCTCAGTATTTTTTGGAGGGCCGGTGTCATTTACAGACCTGCAATGGGTGAATATTTAGTGACCTTTTGCAGTGGGTTTTAAGCTGCTGTTGTGGGAAACGGCCACAACGATGCAGCATTTCTCCATTCCCAAATCTGGGTACTAGGGCAGCAGAGCCATTCTGGAAGTTGTTTGCCTAGGTTTTAAATTTGGATGGAATGTGCCAGGAAAACCCCCCATAAGTTTATGTCTCATTACTCCTAGTTCGTTGTTTTAATTTTTTCAATTGGGGTTATGGTTAGAATGTTGCTCGTCAAAGGTATACATACTCTGGTTCATCTACATATTCTATATAACTATTTATTTAGAGGTCCTCTTCCCGTGTAAATTATTACAGAGTGTTCCGTAATTCTTCCTTGCTATCTGGTCGGTCTTTTTGATATATGTATATAATATGTATTTGTATACATATGGTAATGGTAATCTTCATTTATCCATTCCCCCCACCTTTCCTTTTAGATAAGCATAGTTTTTCTTTAATAAGTCTGTGATTGACTTTCTCTGTGGAAATATTTTCATTTGTGTCAGTTAGTAGATAACGCCTATAAGTGATATCGTAGGATATAGGACTTTTGCTTTCCGACTTACCTCATGTTCTGTGATTATCTCCAAGATCATCTATGGTGCCTCAAAGAGCAGTGTTTCATTGTTTTGCATGGCTAGTATTCATTGTGTACATGGACCACTTCTTCTTTATCCTTTCATCTGTTGATGGACATGTTGGTTGCTTCACTGCCTTGTCTATTATGAATAAGGCTGCAGTGCAGCTTTTGCAGCCCGGGTCTTCTTCATTCTGGTCTTCTCAGGTGAGAGGCCCATTGGTGTGCCTGCTGGATTGAAAGGTACCTCAATTTTTCCTTTTAAACGCAGCTCCTTTCTGTTCTCATTATTAGCGTTTAACCCTCTTACATCTCCCCAGCAGCTAGAGGGTACAGAGTTCTGTAAAATCTCTTCAGCATTTATTGTTTGTAGACTTTTTGCCAATGGTCAGTCGACTGGTGTGAGTTGAAAAGTTTTTGTAGATTAGATTACATGAGTCTAATACTTCCTGAGGCTGAGCTTTTATCCATTTTCCTTTCTTTAAAAAGAGAGTGAGTAAAACTTACCTCTTCATACTACCTTCGTGAACATTTTGCCTGTTTTGAATTCTTTTATCCATTCCCTACATCAGCACAATTTTGAGGGCAGGTGTCCTTTACAGCCCTGAGTCCTTGTGAATGGTAAGTGACCATTAGCTGTGGGTTAATAGCTGCTCTTGCGGGAATCGGCCACAAGGCGGCAGCATTTCTCCTTTACCAAATCTGGTTACTAGGGCAACAGAGCCTTACTGGAAGTGGTGTTCTAGGTTGTAAATTAGAATGGAATGTGCGAGCAAAAAGCCCTTTAAGTTTATGTCTCATTACTTCTTGTTGGTATTTTTACCTTAATTTTAATTTTTATCACAGCAAACTTGATTACAATGTTTTGTTTGTTCTAGGTGTGCAAGATGTGGTTCTTTCACACATATACATATATCTATTCTTCTTCGGATCCTTTTCCCATGTAGGTTATGACACAATGTTGAGTAGTCTTCCCTTGGTATTGGGTAGGTCTTTGGTGATTATATATTTCACATGTGTTTGTATCTCTCTGTTAACCTCAATATGGTAATGTATCCAATCCTCACACCTTTCCATTTGGTGAACCATAATTTTTTTAATGAATCTATGATAGTGTTTGTCTGTGGAAATATCTTTGTATATATCATTTTTTAGGTAACCCCTATATGTGATATGATAGGATATGTGTCTTTCGCTTTCTCACTTACTCCAAGTTGCGTGATTACTTCTAGACTCATCTATGGTGCTGCAAATGGCATTGTTTCATTTTTTCACTAGCTCATAGTCCATCTGTACAGGTAGCAGTTCTTCTTGGTCCACCCATCTGTCGATCGGCTTTTTGGTTACTTCCATATCTTGGCTATTGTAATAGTATGCAATGCAGATTTGCGTGGCTGTGTCCTTCCAATTCTGTCTTCTTAGTTTATAGGTCCGGGAATACGTCTGCTGGATCATATGGTAGCTCAGTGTTTACCTTTAAAAGGCACCTCTGTTCTGTTCTCCTTAGTGGCTCTTTCTAGGTTACGTCCCACTTAAAGTGGAGGGCATGTATTTCTTCCCAGCACCTTCAGGATTTATTCTTTGTAGTTTTTGCTGATGATTATTCTGAGTGGTGTGAGCTGATACCTCTTTGTGGTTGAATTTGCATGTGTCTCATAATGCGTTGAAATTGAGCTTTAAGATATATCCTTTTTATTTTTCCAGCTGTGATTAGAGCTTATTTCTTCAAAGTGTTTTCTTAAAGTATGTGTCACCATTTGAAATATTTTGGCCATTATCTCCCTCAAGACATTTTGAGGGCAGGTTTCATTTACAGCCCTGCAGTACTTGTTCACATGAAGTGACCATTAGCTCAGGCTTTAAACCTGCTTTTGCAGGTAACGGCCAGAGAGTGGCAGCCTTTCTTCGTTTCCCATGCTGGTAGTAGGGAAACAGACCTACCGGCCAGTGGTGTTCTTCGGTTATAAATTAGAGTGCAATGTGCCCAGATAAACCCACAAATGTTGATGTCTCCTTGCTTTTGTTTGTTTTTAAATTTAATTTATATTTATTATTAGAGTAATATTCCATTGTGTACATGGACCACTTCTTCTTGGTGCATTCCTCGGTGGATGGACATTTTCATTGCTTCCAAGTGCTGGCTATGGTAAATCTTGCTGGTGTACAGGTTTGCCAGCCTGTGTCTTTTTGATTCTCATTTTCTCAGGTGATAGGCCAAGCAGTGGTTGTGATTGATTGACTGGTAGCTCAATGTTTCCCTTTTCAAATCACCTACATTGTGTTTTCATTAGTGGCTCTTTACATGCCCCCCATTACAACCGAGGGTACGCATTTCTCCACACTCCCTTCACCGTTTATTTTTTGCAGCATTATTCCTAATGGCCATTCTGACTGCTGTGAGCTGATAGGTTTTTGTAATATGGGTATGCATGTCATTAAAATTTTTAAAATTAACCATATTCCTATGCCTTTTTCTTTTCTCTTAAAAGAAAAAACCGTGAGTACAATATACCTCTTGAAATTGCCTTCTTCGAAGGTTGCCCTCTTCTGAAGTTTTTGGTCGATTTTTGACCCCAGAAATTTTCTGGAAGGCAGGTGCCATTTACAGAAATGCAAGTTGGTGAAAATTTAGTCACCTTTTGCAGTGGGTTCAAAGCTGCTGTTGTGGGAAACGGCCACAAGGAGGTAGCATTTCTCCATTCCCCAATCTGGGTACTAGGGCAGCAGAGCCTTTCTGGAAGTCATTGTCCTAGGTTGTAAATTAGAATGGAATTTGCCAGGAGAAATCCCCATAAGTTTATGTCTCATTACTTCTTCTTGGTTTTAAAATTTTTTTAATCTGGGTAAAGTTTAGAATATTGTTTGTCCTAGGTGTACACAATCTGGTTCATTTACACATTATGTATGTCTATTACTGTACAGATCCTCTTCCCATGTAAAATATTACAGTGTTCTGTCGGCCTCCCTTGCTATATGTTCGGTCTTTTTGATACATGTATATACTATGTATTTGTATATGTATAGTAACACTAATCTTCATTTCTCAATTTCCCCCCTCCTTTCCTTTTCGATGAGCATAGTTTGTTTTCTAAGCCTGTGAGTGTCTTTCTCTTTGGAAATATGTTCATCTGTGTCAGTTATTAGATAATGCCATAAGTGATAATATAGGATATAGGTCTTTTGCTTTCCGACCTACTTCATGTTTTGTGATTATCTCCAGGCTCATCTATGGTGCCTCAAAGAGCAGTGCTTCAATGTTTTCCATAGCTAATATTCCATTGTGTACATGGACCACTTCTTCTTGGTGCATTCCTCTGTTGATGGACATTTTCGTTGCTTCCAAGTGTTGCCTTTGGTAAATATTGCTGGAGTACAGGTTTGCCAGCCTGTGATTTTTGATTTTCATTTTCTCAGGTGGTAGACCCAGCAGTGGGTATGATTGATTGACTGGTATGGTAGCTCAACGTTTACCTTTCCAAGGCACCTCAATTGTGCTTTCATTAGTGGCTCTTACCACATCCCCCTTAGAATCGAGGGTACACATTTCTCCACAATCACATCAGCATTTATTGTTTGCAGCATTTTTGTTGAGGGCCGTTCTGACTGGTGTGAGCTGATAGTTTTTTGTAATTTGGGTTTACATGTCTGTAAAAATTCCTACAATTCATCATTTTTCCACGCCTTTTTCTTTTCTGTTAAAAGAAAAAAGGAAAAAAGTGTGAGTATAATATACCTCTTCAAATTTTCTTTTTGGAAGGTTGCACTCTGGAATTTTTTGGTCGATTTTCCACCTCAGTATTTTTTGGAGGGCCGGTGTCATTTACAGACCTGCAATGGGTGAATATTTAGTGACCTTTTGCAGTGGGTTTTAAGCTGCTGTTGTGGGAAACGGCCACAAGGATGCAGCATTTCTCCATTCCCAAATCTGGGTACTAGGGCAGCAGAGCCATTCTGGAAGTTGTTTGCCTAGGTTTTAAATTTGGATGGAATGTGCCAGGAAAACCCCCCATAAGTTTATGTCTCATTACTCCTAGTTCGTTGTTTTAATTTTTTCAATTGGGGTTATGGTTAGAATGTTGCTCGTCAAAGGTATACATACTCTGGTTCATCTACATATTCTATATAACTATTTATTTAGAGGTCCTCTTCCCGTGTAAATTATTACAGAGTGTTCCGTAATTCTTCCTTGCTATATGGTCGGTCTTTTTGATATATGTATATAATATGTATTTGTATACATATGGTAACGGTAATCTTCATTTATCCATTCCCCCCACCTTTCCTTTTAGATAAGCATAGTTTTTCTTTAATAAGTCTGTGATTGACTTTCTCTGTGGAAATATTTTCATTTGTGTCAGTTAGTAGATAACGCCTATAAGTGATATCGTAGGATATAGGACTTTTGCTTTCCGACTTACCTCATGTTCTGTGATTATCTCCAAGATCATCTATGGTGCCTCAAAGAGCAGTGTTTCATTGTTTTGCATGGCTAGTATTCATTGTGTACATGGACCACTTCTTCTTTATCCTTTCATCTGTTGATGGACATGTTGGTTGCTTCACTGCCTTGTCTATTATGAATAAGGCTGCAGTGCAGCTTTTGCAGCCCGGGTCTTCTTCATTCTGGTCTTCTCAGGTGAGAGGCCCATTGGTGCGCCTGCTGGATTGAATGGTACCTCAATTTTTCCTTTTAAACGCAGCTCCTTTCTGTTCTCATTATTAGCGTTTAACCCTCTTACATCTCCCCAGCAGCTAGAGGGTACAGAGTTCTGTAAAATCTCTTCAGCATTTATTGTTTGTAGACTTTTTGCCAATGGTCAGTCGACTGGTGTGAGTTGAAAAGTTTTTGTAGATTAGATTACATGAGTCTAATACTTCCTGAGGCTGAGCTTTTATCCATTTTCCTTTCTTTAAAAAGAGAGTGAGTAAAACTTACCTCTTCATACTACCTTCGTGAACATTTTGCCTGTTTTGAATTCTTTTATCCATTCCCTACATCAGCACAATTTTGAGGGCAGGTGTCCTTTACAGCCCTGAGTCCTTGTGAATGGTAAGTGACCATTAGCTGTGGGTTAATAGCTGCTCTTGCGGGAATCGGCCACAAGGCGGCAGCATTTCTCCTTTACCAAATCTGGTTACTAGGGCAACAGAGCCTTACTGGAAGTGGTGTTCTAGGTTGTAAATTAGAATGGAATGTGCGAGCAAAAAGCCCTTTAAGTTTATGTCTCATTACTTCTTGTTGGTATTTTTACCTTAATTTTAATTTTTATCACAGCAAACTTGATTACAATGTTTTGTTTGTTCTAGGTGTGCAAGATGTGGTTCTTTCACACATATACATATATCTATTCTTCTTCGGATCCTTTTCCCATGTAGGTTATGACACAATGTTGAGTAGTCTTCCCTTGGTATTGGGTAGGTCTTTGGTGATTATATATTTCACATGTGTTTGTATCTCTCTGTTAACCTCAATATGGTAATGTATCCAATCCTCACACCTTTCCATTTGGTGAACCATAATTTTTTTAATGAATCTATGATAGTGTTTGTCTGTGGAAATATCTTTGTTTATATCATTTTTTAGGTAACCCCTATATGTGATATGATAGGATATGTGTCTTTCGCTTTCTCACTTACTCCAAGTTGCGTGATTACTTCTAGACTCATCTATGGTGCTGCAAATGGCATTGTTTCATTTTTTCACTAGCTCATAGTCCATCTGTACAGGTAGCAGTTCTTCTTGGTCCACCCATCTGTCGATCGGCTTTTTGGTTACTTCCATATCTTGGCTATTGTAATAGTATGCAATGCAGATTTGCGTGGCTGTGTCCTTCCAATTCTGTCTTCTTAGTTTATAGGTCCGGGAATACGTCTGCTGGATCATATGGTAGCTCAGTGTTTACCTTTAAAAGGCACCTCTGTTCTGTTCTCCTTAGTGGCTCTTTCTAGGTTACGTCCCACTTAAAGTGGAGGGCATGTATTTCTTCCCAGCACCTTCAGGATTTATTCTTTGTAGTTTTTGCTGATGATTATTCTGAGTGGTGTGAGCTGATACCTCTTTGTGGTTGAATTTGCATGTGTCTCATAATGCGTTGAAATTGAGCTTTAAGATATATCCTTTTTATTTTTCCAGCTGTGATTAGAGCTTATTTCTTCAAAGTGTTTTCTTAAAGTATGTGTCACCATTTGAAATATTTTGGCCATTATCTCCCTCAAGACATTTTGAGGGCAGGTTTCATTTACAGCCCTGCAGTACTTGTTCACATGAAGTGACCATTAGCTCAGGCTTTAAACCTGCTTTTGCAGGTAACGGCCAGAGAGTGGCAGCCTTTCTTCGTTTCCCATGCTGGTAGTAGGGAAACAGACCTACCGGCCAGTGGTGTTCTTCGGTTATAAATTAGAGTGCAATGTGCCCAGATAAACCCACAAATGTTGATGTCTCCTTGCTTTTGTTTGTTTTTAAATTTAATTTATATTTATTATTAGAGTAATATTCCATTGTGTACATGGACCACTTCTTCTTGGTGCATTCCTCGGTTGATGGACATTTTCATTGCTTCCAAGTGCTGGCTATGGTAAATCTTGCTGGTGTACAGGTTTGCCAGCCTGTGTCTTTTTGATTCTCATTTTCTCAGGTGATAGGCCAAGCAGTGGTTGTGATTGATTGACTGGTAGCTCAATGTTTCCCTTTTCAAATCACCTACATTGTGTTTTCATTAGTGGCTCTTTACATGCCCCCCCTTACAACCGAGGGTACGCATTTCTCCACACTCCCTTCACCGTTTATTTTTTGCAGCATTATTCCTAATGGCCATTCTGACTGCTGTGAGCTGATAGGTTTTTGTAATATGGGTATGCATGTCATTAAAATTTTTAAAATTAACCATATTCCTATGCCTTTTTCTTTTCTCTTAAAAGAAAAAACCGTGAGTACAATATACCTCTTGAAATTGCCTTCTTCGAAGGTTGCCCTCTTCTGAAGTTTTTGGTCGATTTTTGACCCCAGAAATTTTCTGGAAGGCAGGTGCCATTTACAGAAATGCAAGTTGGTGAAAATTTAGTCACCTTTTGCAGTGGGTTCAAAGCTGCTGTTGTGGGAAACGGCCACAAGGAGGTAGCATTTCTCCATTCCCCAATCTGGGTACTAGGGCAGCAGAGCCTTTCTGGAAGTCATTGTCCTAGGTTGTAAATTAGAATGGAATTTGCCAGGAGAAATCCCCATAAGTTTATGTCTCATTACTTCTTCTTGGTTTTAAAATTTTTTTAATCTGGGTAAAGTTTAGAATATTGTTTGTCCTAGGTGTACACAATCTGGTTCATTTACACATTATGTATGTCTATTACTGTACAGATCCTCTTCCCATGTAAAATATTACAGTGTTCTGTCGACCTCCCTTGCTATATGTTCGGTCTTTTTGATACATGTATATACTATGTATTTGTATATGTATAGTAACACTAATCTTCATTTCTCAATTTCCCCCCTCCTTTCCTTTTCGATGAGCATAGTTTGTTTTCTAAGCCTGTGAGTGTCTTTCTCTTTGGAAATATGTTCATCTGTGTCAGTTATTAGATAATGCCATAAGTGATAATATAGGATATAGGTCTTTTGCTTTCCGACCTACTTCATGTTTTGTGATTATCTCCAGGCTCATCTATGGTGCCTCAAAGAGCAGTGCTTCAATGTTTTCCATAGCTAATATTCCATTGTGTACATGGACCACTTCTTCTTGGTGCATTCCTCTGTTGATGGACATTTTCGTTGCTTCCAAGTGTTGCCTTTGGTAAATATTGCTGGAGTACAGGTTTGCCAGCCTGTGATTTTTGATTTTCATTTTCTCAGGTGGTAGACCCAGCAGTGGGTATGATTGATTGACTGGTATGGTAGCTCAACGTTTACCTTTTCAAGGCACCTCAATTGTGCTTTCATTAGTGGCTCTTACCACGTCCCCCTTAGAATCGAGGCTACGCATTTCTCCACAATCACGTCAGCATTTAAGGCTTGCACCATTTTTGTTGATGGCCGTTCTGACTGGTGTGAGCTGGTAAGTTTTGGTAATTTGGGTTTACATGTATGTAAAAATTCCTACAATTCATCATTTTTCCATGCTTTTTTCTTTTCTGTTAAAAGAAAAAAGAAAAAAAGTGTGAGTATAATATACCTCTTCAAATTTTCTTTTTGGAAGGGTGCACTCTGGAATTTTTTGGTCGTATTTCGACCTCAGGATTTTTTGGAGGGACGGTGTCATTTACAGACCTGCAATTGGTGAATATTTTGTGACCTTTTGCAGTGGTATTAAAGCTGCTGTTGTGGGAAACGGCCACAAGGATGCAGCATTTCTCCATTCCCAAATCTGGGTACTAGGGCAGCAGAGCCGTTCTGGAAGTTGTTTGCCTAGGTTGTAAATTTGGATGGAATGTGCCAGGAAAACCCCCCATAAGATTTTGTCTCATTACTCCTAGTTCGTTGTTTTAATTTTTTCAATTGGGGTTATGGTTAGAATGTTGCTCGTCCAAGGTGTACACACTCTGGTTCATCTACATATTCTATATACCTATTTATGTAGAGATCCTCTTCCCTTGTAAATTATTACAGAGTGTTCCGTAAACCTTCCTTGCTATTTGGTTAGTCTTTTTGATATATGTATATAATATGTATTTCTATACATATGGTAACGCTAATCTTCATTTATCCATTCCCCCCACCTTTCCTTTTAGATAAGCATAGTTTTTTTTAATAAGTCTGTGATTGACTTTCTCTGTGGAAATATGTTCATTTGTGTCAGTTAGTAGATAACGCCTATAAGTGATATCATAGGATATAGGACTTTTGCTTTCCGACTTACCTCATGTTCTGTGATTATCTCTAAGATCATCTATGGTGCCTCAAAGAGCAGTGTTTCATTGTTTTCCATGGCTAGTATTCATTGTGTACATGGACCACTTCTTCTTTATCCTTTCATCTGTTGATGGACATTTTGGTTGCTTCACTGCCTTGTCTATTGTGAATCAGGCTGCAGGGCAGCTTTTGCAGCCCGGGTCTTCTTCATTCTGGTCTTCTCAGGTGAGAGGCCCATTGGTGCACCTGCTGGATTGAATGGTACCTCAATTTTTCCTTTTAAACGCAGCTCCTTTCTGTTCTCATTATTAGCGTTTAACCCTCTTACATCTCACCAGCAGCTACAGGGTACACAGTTCTCTAAAACCTCTTAGGCATTTATTCTTTGTAGTCTTTTTTCCAATGGTCAGCCGACTGGTGTGAGTTGAAAACTTTTTGTAGATTAGATTGCATGAGTCTAATACTTCCTGAGGCTGAGCTTTTATCCATTTACCTTTCTTTAAAAAGAGAGTGAGTAAAATGTACCTCTTCATACTATCTTCTTGCAAATTTTGCCTGTTTTGAAATTTTTATCCATTCCCTATCTCAGCAAAATTTTGAGGGCAGGTGTCCTTTACAGCCCTGAGTCCTTGTGAATGGTAAGTGACCATTAGCTGTGGGTTAAAAGCTGCTCTGGCAGGAATTGGCCACAAGGCGGCAGCATTTCTCCTTTACCAAATCTGGTTACTAGGGCAACAGAGCCTTACTGGAAGTGGTGTTCTAGGTTGTAAATTAGAATGGAATGTGCGAGGAAAAAGCTCTTTAAGTTTATGTCTCATTACTTCTTGTTGGTATTTTTAACTTAATTTTTATTATTTATCACAGCAAACTTGATTACAATGTTTTGTTTGTTCTAGGTGTGCAAGATGTGGTTCTTTCACACATATACATATATCTATTCTTCTTCGGATCCTTTTCCCATGTAGGTTATGACACAATGTTGAGTAGTCTTCCCTTGGTATTGCATAGGTCTTTGGTGATTATATATTTCACATGTGTTTGTATCTCTCTGTTAACCTCAATATGGTAATGTATCCAATCCTCACACCTTTCCATTTGGTCAACCATAAGTTTTTTTAATGTATCTATCATAATGTTTGTCTGTGGAAATATCTTTGTTTGTATCATTCTTTAGGTAACCCCTATATGTGATATGATAGGATATGTGTCTTTCGCTTTCTCACTTACTCCAAGTTGCCTGATTACTTCTAGACTCATCTATGGTGCTGCAAATGGCATTGTTTCATTTTTTTCACTAGCTCATATTCCATCTGTACAGGTAGCAGTTCTTCTTTGTCCACCCATCTGTCGATGGGCTTTTTGGTTACTTCCATATCTTGGCTATTGTATTAGTATGCAATGCAGATTTGTGTGGCTGTGTCCTTCCAATTCTGTCTTCTTAGTTTATAGGTCCAGGAATAGGTCTGCTGGATCATATGGTAGCTCAGTGTTTACCTTTTAAAGGCACCTCTGTTCTGTTCTCCTTAGTGGCTCTTTCCAGGTTACGTCCCACGTAAAGTAGAGGGCATGTATTTCTTCCCAGCACCTTCAGGATTTATTCTTTGTAGTTTTGGCTGATGATTATTCTGAGTGGTGTGAGCTGATACCTCTTTGTGGTTGAATTTGCATGTGTCTCATAATGCGTTGAAATTGAGCTTTAAGACATGTCCTTTTTATTTTTCGAGCTGTGATTAGAGCTTATTTCTTCAAAGTGTTTTCTTAAAGTATGTGTCACCATTTGAAATATTTTGGCCATTATCTCCCTCAAGACATTTTGAGGGCAGGTTTCATTTACAGCCCTGCAGTACTTGTTCTTATGAAGTGACCATTAGCTCAGGCTTTAATCCTGCTTTTGCAGGTAACGGCCAGAGAGCGGCAGCCTTTCTACGTTTCCCATGCTGGTACTAGGGAAACAGACCTACCGGCCAGTGGTGTTCTTTGGTTATAAATTAGAGTGCAATGTTCCCGGATAAACCCACAAATGTTGATGTCTCTTTGCTTTTGTTTGTTTTTAAATTTAATTTATATTTATTATTAGAGTAATATTCCATTGTGTACGTGGACCACTACTTCTTGGTGCATTCCTCGGTTGATGGACATTTTCATTGCTTCCAAGTGCTGGCTATGGTAAATCTTGCTGGCGTACAGGTTTGCCAGCCTGTGACTTTTTGATTCTCATTTTCTCAGATGATAGGCCAAGCAGTGGTTGTGATTGATTGACTGGTAGCTCAATGTTTCCCTTTTCAAAGCACCTACATTGTGTTTTCATTAATGGCTCTTTACATGCCCCCCCTTACAACCGAGGGTACGCATTTCTCCACACTCCCTTCACCGTTTATTTTTTGCAGCATTATTCCTAATGGCCATTCTGACTGCTGTGAGCTGATAGGTTTTTGTAATATGGGTATGCATGTCATTAAAATTTTTAAAATTCACCATATTCCTATTCCTTTTTCTTTTCTCTTAAAAGAAAAAACTTTGAGTACAATATAGCTCTTGAAATTGCCTTCTTCGAAGGTTGCCCTCTTCTGAAGTTTTTGGTCGATTTTTGACCTCAGAAATTTTCTGGAAGGCAGGTGCCATTTACAGAAATGCAAGTTGGTGAAAATTTAGTCACCTTTTGCAGTGGGTTCAAAGCTGCTGTTGTGGGAAACGGCCATAAGGAGGTAGCATTTCTCCATTCCCCAATCTGGGTACTAGGGCAGCAGAGCCTTTCTGGAAGTCATTGTCCTAGGTTGTAAATTAGAATGGAATTTGCCAGGAGAAATCCCCATAAGTTTATGTCTCATTACTTCTTCTTGGTTTTAAAATTTTTTTAATCTGGGTAAAGTTTAGAATATTGTTTGTCCTAGGTGTACACAATCTGGTTCATTTACACATTATGTATGTCTATTACTGTACAGATCCTCTTCCCATGTAAAATATTACAGTGTTCTGTCGACCTCCCTTGCTATATGTTCGGTCTTTTTGATACATGTATATACTATGTATTTGTATATGTATAGTAACACTAATCTTCATTTCTCAATTTCCCCCCTCCTTTCCTTTTCGATGAGCATAGTTTGTTTTCTAAGCCTGTGAGTGTCTTTCTCTTTGGAAATATGTTCATCTGTGTCAGTTATTAGATAATGCCATAAGTGATAATATAGGATATAGGTCTTTTGCTTTCCGACCTACTTCATGTTTTGTGATTATCTCCAGGCTCATCTATGGTGCCTCAAAGAGCAGTGCTTCAATGTTTTCCATAGCTAATATTCCATTGTGTACATGGACCACTTCTTCTTGGTGCATTCCTCTGTTGATGGACATTTTCGTTGCTTCCAAGTGTTGCCTTTGGTAAATATTGCTGGAGTACAGGTTTGCCAGCCTGTGATTTTTGATTTTCATTTTCTCAGGTGGTAGACCCAGCAGTGGGTATGATTGATTGACTGGTATGGTAGCTCAACGTTTACCTTTCCAAGGCACCTCAATTGTGCTTTCATTAGTGGCTCTTACCACATCCCCCTTAGAATCGAGGGTACGCATTTCTCCACAATCAAATCAGCATTTATTGTTTGCAGCATTTTTGTTGAGGGCCGTTCTGACTGGTGTGAGCTGATAGTTTTTTGTAATTTGGGTTTACATTTCTGTAAAAATTCCTACAATTCATCATTTTTCCACGCCTTTTTCTTTTCTGTTAAAAGAAAAAAGAAAAAAGTGTGAGTATAATATACCTCTTCAAATTTTCTTTTTGGAAGGTTGCACTCTGGAATTTTTCGGACGATTTTCCACCTCAGTATTTTTTGGAGGGCCGGTGTCATTTACAGACCTGCAATGGGTGAATATTTAGTGACCTTTTGCAGTGGGTTTTAAGCTGCTGTTGTGGGAAACGGCCACAAGGATGCAGCATTTCTCCATTCCCAAATCTGGGTACTAGGGCAGCAGAGCCATTCTGGAAGTTGTTTGCCTAGGTTTTAAATTTGGATGGAATGTGCCAGGAAAACCCCCCATAAGTTTATGTCTGATTACTCCTAGTTTGTTGTTTTAATTTTTTCAATTGGCGTAATGGTTAGAATGTTGCTTGTCCAAGGTGTACACACTCTGGTTCATCTACATATTCTATATACCTATTTATGTAGAGATCCTCTTCCCGTGTAAATTATTACAGAGTGTTCCGTAAACCTTCCTTGCTATTTGGTCATTGTTTTTGATATATGTATATAATATGTATTTGTATACATATGGTAACGCTAATCTTCATTTATCCATTCCCCCCACCTTTCCTTTTAGATAAGCATAGTTTTTTTAATAAGTCTGTGATTGACTTTCTCTGTGGAAATATGTTCATTTGTGTCAGTTATTAGATAACGCCTATAAGTGATATCGTAGCATATAGGACTTTTGCTTTCCAACTTACCTCATGTTCTGTGATTATCTCCAAGATCATCTATGGTGCCTCAAAGAGCAGTGTTTCATTGTTTTCCATGGCTAGTATTCATTGTGTACATGGACCACTTCTTCTTTATCCTTTCATCTGTTGATGGACATTTTGGTTGCTTCACTGCCTTGTCTATTGTGAATCAGGCTGCAGGGCAGCTTTTGCAGCCCGGGTCTTCTTCATTCTGGTCTTCTCAGGTGAGAGGCCCATTGGTGCACCTGCTGGATTGAATGGTACCTCAATTTTTCCTTTTAAACGCAGCTCCTTTCTGTTCTCATTATTAGCGTTTAACCCTTTTACATCTCACCAGCAGCTAGAGGGTACACAGTTCCCTAAAACCTCTTAGGCATTTATTGTTTGTAGACTTTTTGCCAATGGTCAGTCGACTGGTGTGAGTTGAAAACTTTTTGTAGATTAGATTGCATGAGTCTAATACTTCCTGAGGCTGAGCTTTTATACATTTTCCGTTGTTTAAAAAGAGAGTGAGTAAAACTTACCTCTTCATACTATCTTCGTGAACATTTTGCCTGTTTTGAATTATTTTATCCATTCCCTACATCAGCACAATTTTGAGGGCAGGTGTCCTTTACAGCCCTCAGTCCTTGTGAATGGTAAGTGACCATTAGCTGTGGGTTAATAGCTGCTCTTGCGGGAATCGGCCACAAGGCGGCAGCATTTCTCCTTTACCAAATCTGGTTACTAGGGCAACAGAGCCTTACTGGAAGTGGTGTTCTAGGTTGTAAATTAGAATGGAATGTGCGAGCAAAAAGCCCTTTAAGTTTATGTCTCATTACTTCTTGTTGGTATTTTTAACTTAATTTTAATTTTTATCACAGCAAACTTGATTACAATGTTTTGTTTGTTCTAGGTGTGCAAGATGTGGTTCTTTCACACATATACATATATCTATTCTTCTTCGGATCCTTTTCCCATGTAGGTTATGACACAATATTGAGTAGTCTTCCCTTGGTATTGGGTAGGTCTTTGGTGATTATATATTTCTCATGTGTTTGTATCTCTCTGTTAACCTCAATAATGTAATGTATCCAATCCTCACACCTTTCCATTTGGTCAACCATAAGCTTTTTTAATGTATCTATGATAGTGTTTGTCTGTGGAAATATCTTTGTTTGTATCATTCTTTAGGTAACCCCTATATGTGATATGATAGGATATGTGTCTTTCGCTTTCTCACTTACTCCAAGTTGCGTAATTACTTCAAGACTCATCTATGGTGCTGCAAATGGCATTGTTTCATTTTTTCACTAGCTCATATTCCATCTGTACAGGTAGCAGTTCTTCTTTCTCCACCCATCTGTCGGTGGACTTTTTGGTTTCTTCCATATCTTGGCTATTGTAATAGTATGCAATGCAGATTTGCGTGGCTGTGTCCTTCTAATTCTGTCTTCTTAGTTTATAGGTCCGGGAATACGTCTGCTGGATCATATGGTAGCTCAATGTTTACCTTTTAAAGGCACCTCTGTTCTGTTCTCCTTAGAGGCTCTTTCCAGGTTACGTCCCACATAAAGTGGAGGGCATCTATTTCTTCCCAGCACCTTCAGGATTTATTCTTTGTAGTTTTTGTTGATAATTATTCTGAGTGGTGGGAGCTGATACCTCTTTGTGGTTGAATTTGCATGTGTCTCATAATGCGTTGAAATTGAGCTTTAAGACATGTCCTTTTTATTTTTCCAGCTGTGATTAGAGCTTATTTCTTCAAAGTGTTTTCTTAAAGTATGTGTCACCATTTGAAATATTTTGGCCATTATCTCCCTCAAAACATTTTGAGGGCAGGTTTCATTTACAGCCCTGCAGTACTTCTTCATATGAAGTGACCATTAGCTCAGGCTTTAAACCTGCTTTTGCAGGTAACTGCCAGAGGGTGGTAGCCTTTCTATGTTCCGCACTCTGGTAACTAGGGAAACAGTCCTTCTGTCCAGTGGTGGTCCTGGGTTATAAATTAGCATGGAATGTGCCCCGATAAACCCACAAAAGCTGATGTCTCCTTACTTTTGTTTGTTTTTTAAATTTATTTTTTTTTTATTGGCGTAATATTCCATTGTGGACATGGAGCACATCTTCTTTGTGCATTCCTCTGGTGATGCACGTATTCATTGCTTCCAAATATTGGCTATGGTAAATGTTGCTGGAGTGCAGCATTCCCAACTCCTGTCTTTTTGATCCTCATCTTCGCAGGTGATAGCCCCTGCAGTGGGCATGGAAAAATGCTCAACATCTTGAATTAATAAACACATGCTAATCCAATCTACAAAAACTTTTACCTCACAACAGTCAGAATGATCATCACCAAGAAATCTACAAACGATAAATGCTGAACGGGTATTAGAGAACTGTGTACCCTCTAGCAGCTGATTGGATGTAAACTGGTAACAGTCAGTAATGAGAACATAATGGAGGTGAGTTTAAAGGTAAGCATTGAGCTACTATATGATCTGGAAAGCCCACTGCTGGGACTATCACCTTAGAAGACCATAATCAAAAAGACACAGGCTGGCAATCCTGCACTGCAGCAATATTTACCATAGCCAGAAGTTGGAAACAACCAAAATGTCCTTCAACAGATGAATGCACAAAGAAGAAGTTTTCATTGTACACAGTCGAATATTAGCCATGGAAAAGAGTGAAACAGTGACGTTTGCAACACCATAGAAAGACCTAGAGATAATCACACAAGTTGAAGTAACGAAGAAACTGAAAGACAAATATCCTATGATATCACTTTTAGGTTTTACCTAAAAATTGATACACATGAACTTATTTCCAAGACAAGGGCCCTAATGGATGAAGAAAACAAAATTATATTTAACCAAATGGAAAGGTGTGAGGCATGTATAAATTAGGATATGCTGGATGACAGACCTATACTAATACATATGAAAAATATAAATCACCAAATCCTAGGCTATACCTACAGAGGTCTACTGAACACTCTGTAATAACCTACATGGTGTAAGATCCAAAGATCTATAGATACATATATATAATGAACCAGATTCTGTACACCTAGAAGAAACACAACATTTTAATCAAATTTGCTCTAATAAAAAATAAATTTAAAAATCAAACAGAAAGTAAGGAGATATAAGCTGTTGGGTGTTGTCTTGGCACATTCCACTCTAATTTTCAGCCTACTAACACGATTTCCAGGAAGGCTCTGTTGCCCAAGTGCCAAGAGTTGGAAATGCTGCCTCCTTGTGGCCATTTAATGCAAGACCAGCTTTAACCCCACAGCTAATGGTCAGTTAATATTCACAAGGACTCAGGGCTGTAAAGGACACCTGTCCTCAAAAAATGTCCTGGGGCAGGGAATGGGCAAAAAACTCAACACAAAGCAAATTTTTCAAGAAGATCATTGGTAAGTTTTACTCATTTTTTTATAAGGGGTAAGTTTTACTCACTTTTTTTAAGAAAGGAAAATAGATATAAACTAAACATAAAGAATTATTAGACTAATGCAAATCAAATCTACAAAAAGTTTCAACTCGCACCAGTCAAATAAACATTAGCAAAACGTCTACGAACAATAAACGCTGAAGGGGTGTTAGCCAACTCTGTGCCCTGTAGCGGCTGGTAAGATGTAAAGTGGGAAGAGCCAATAATGAGATGAGAAAGGGGCTGCGTTTAAAAGTAAAAATAGAGCCACCATTTGATCCAGCAGGACCAGAGCTGGGCCTATATCCAGAGAAGAGCAGAATCGAGAAGACACAGGCTGCAAAAGTTGCACTGCAGCAGTATTCACAATAGGCAAGACAAGTAAGCAACCAAAATGCCCATCAACATGAATAGACAAAGAAGAAGTGGTCGGGGTACACAATGGAATATTTGCCATGGAAAACAATAAAACACTGCTCTGTGCAGCACCATAGATGAGCCTAGACATAATCACAGAACATGAGGTAATTCGGAAAGCAAAAGAAAAATATACTATGATATTACTTATAGGTATTATCTAACAACTGACACAAATGAACATATTTCCACAGAGAAAGAAACTCACAGAGTTAGAAGAAAAACTATGCTTATGTTTAATATAACAGTGAGCATACGTATAGAAATACATATTAAATACATATATCAAAAAGACCGACCATATAGAAATGGAGGTCTATGGAACACTCTAAATAATTTACATGAGAAGGTGATCTGTACATGTAGAAATATATGTAATGTACAATTGAAAGAGAACGTGTACACCCAGGAAAAACAATATTCTAAAAATTAAAATAATGAACAAGAAGTAATGAGACATAAACTTCAGGGTCTTTTTCCTGGCACATTCCATTCTAATTTACAACCTAGAACACCACTTCCAGTAAGGCTCTGTTGCCCTAGTAACCAGATTTGGTAGAGGAGAAATGCTGCCGCCTTGTGGCCGTTTCCAGCAAGAGCAGCTTTTAACCCACATCTAATGGTCACTTAACATTCACAAGGACTCAGGGCTGTAAAGGACACTTGCCCTAAAAATTTGTGCTGAAGTAGGGAATGGACAAAAAAATTCAAAACAGGCAAATGTTTCAAGAAGAGATTATGAAGAGTTAAGTTTTACTTACACTCTTCTTTTAAAAAAAGGAAAATGGATAAAGGCTCAACCTCAGGGTGTGTTAGACCCATGCAATCTAATCTACAAAAAGTATCAAATTACACCAGTCTACTGACCATCAGCAAAAATTTTACGAACAATAAATTCTGAAGGGGTTTTAGAGAAGTGTGTACCCTCTACCTGCTGGTGAGACGTAAAGGAGTAACAGCCAATAATGAGAAAAGAAAGGAGCTGTGTTTAAAAGTAAAAATGGAGGTACCATTCAATCCCCAGGCACACAATTGGACCTCTAACCTGAGAAGACAAGAATCGAGAAGACACAGGCTGCAAAAGATGCAGTGCAGCCTTATTCACAATAGCCAAGACAGTGAAGGAATCAAAATGTCCAACAACAGGTGAATGGATAAAGAAGAAGTGGTCCATGTACACAATGGAATATTAGCCATGGAAGACAATGAACCATTGCTCTTTGAGGCACCACATATGAGTCTGCAGATAATCATGAAAGATGAGGTAAGTTGGAAAGCAAAAGACCTGTATTCTATGATATCACTTATAGGCGTTATCTAATAACTGACACAAATGAACATATTTCCACAGAGAAAGACACTCACAGATTTAGAAAACAAACTATGCTCATCTAAAACGAAAGGTGGGGGGAATGGATAAATTAAGATTAGTGTTACTATATGTATACAAACATATATTATATATATATCTCAAAAAGACTGACCATATAGCAAGGAAAGTCTGCAGAACCTTCTGTAACATTTTACATGGGAAGAGGATCTGTAGTTGAATAGACATATATAATGTACAAATGAACCAGATTGTGTACACCTAGGACAAACAATATTCTAAGCTTTACCCCAATTAAAAAAAAATTTTAAACCAAGAAGAAATAATGAGACATAGACTTAAGGGGTTTTCTCCATGCACATTCCAATGTAATTTACAACCTAGGAACACGACTTCCAGAAAGGCTCTGCTGCCCTACTACCCAGATTGGGGAATGGAGAAATGCTGCCTGTTTGAGGCCACTTCCCACAAGAGCAGCTTTAAACCCATTGCTAAAGTTCACTAAATATTCACCAAACTTGCAGTTCGGTAAATGACACCTGCTCTCCAAAAAAATTCTGGGCTGGAAAATCGACCAAAAAATTAAACAGAGGGCAACCTTCCAAGAAGACAATTTCAAGAATTATATTGTATTCCCAATTGTTTCCTTTTTTTAACAGAAAAGAAAACGGCGGAGAAAAATGATGAGTTTTATGAATTTTCAAAGACATGCAAACCCAAATTACAAAAACCTATGAGCTCACACCAGCCAGAAGGGCCATTAGCATAAATGCTGCAAACAGTAAATGCTGGAGCGATTGTGGAGAAATGCGTACCCTCGATTCTAAGGGGGACGTGGTAAGAGCCACTAAGGAAAACACAAAGAAGGTGCTTTGAAAAGGGTAACACGGTGCTACCAGTCAATCAATCACACCCACTGCTGGGACTATCACCTGAGAAAATGAGAATCAAAAAGTCACAGGATGGCAATCCTGCACTCCAACAATATTTACGATAGCCAACACTTGGAAGCAATGAAAATGTCCATCAACCAAGGAATGCACAAAGTAGAAGTGGTCCACGTACACAGTGGGAAATTACTCCAATAAAAAATAAAAATTAAATTTAAAAATCCAACAAAAGTAAAGAGACATCAGCTTGTGTGGGATTGTCCGGGCACACTCCACTCTAATTTATAACCGAGAAACACCACAGGCCGCAAGGGCTTTTCCCTAGTTACCAGGGTGGGGAACATAGAAAGGCTGCCACCCTCAGGCAGTTACCTGCAAAAGCAGCTTTAAAGCCTTTGCTAATGGTCATTTCATAGGAAGAAGTAATGCAGGACTGTAAATGAAACCTGCCCTCAAACTGTCTTGAGGGAGGTAATGGCCAAAACATTTCAAAATGTGACACATACTTTAAGAGAACACTTTGAAGAACTAAGGGGTAATCACACCTTGAAAACTAAAAAGGACATGCCTTATAGCTCAATTTCAACGGATTATGAGGCACATGCGAATTCAACCACAAAGAGGTATCAGCTCACACTTGTCAGAATAACCATGAGCAAGAAAACTACAAACAATAACTGCTCAAGGTGTTGTGGAGAAATGCATACCCTCAACATCAAGGGGGACATAACTTGGAAAGGGCCACGAATGAGAACAGAATGGAGGTGCCTTAAAAAGGTCAACATTGAGCTACCATATGATCCAGCAGGCCCACTCCTCGACCTATAATCTAAGAAGAGAGAATTGGAAAGACACAGGCAGGCAAATCTGCATTGCACAGTATTACAATACCCAGATATGGAGGTAACCAAAAAGTCCACCAACAGATGGGTGGACAAAGAAGAACTCCTCCATGTACAGATGGAATATTCGCTAGTGAAAAAAATGAAACAATGCCATTTGCAGCACCACAGATGAGTCTAGACGTAATCACGCCACCTGTAGTAAGTGAGAAAGCAAAAGACACATATCCTATCATATCACTTTTAGGAGTTACTTAAAAATTGATACCAATGAAGATATTTCCACAGAGAAAGGCAATCACAGATTCATTAAAAAACTTATGGTTCACCAAATAGAAAGGGATGAGGATTGGATACATTACCATTTTGGGGTTAAAAGAGATATACAAACCATGTGAAATATATAATCACCAAAGACGTACGGAAGACCAGGAGAAGACTACTCAACATTGTGTCATAACCTACATGGGAAAAGGATGCGAGGAATAACAGATACACGTATATGTGTGAAAGAACCACATTTGCACACCTAGAACAAACAAACCATTGTAATCAAATTTGCTTGGATAAAAAATAAAAAGTAAATTATAAATATGAACAAGAAGTAATGAGACATGAACATAAAGGGCTTTTTCCTGGCACATTCCATTCTAATTTACAACCTAGAACACCACTTCCATTAAGGCTCTGTTTCTCCAGTTACCAAATTTGGTAAAGGAGAAATGATGCCACCTTGTGGCCGTTTCCTGCAAGAGCAGATTTAAAATCACAGCTAATGGTCACTTAACATTCACAAGGACTCAGGGCTGTAAAGGACACCTGCCCTAAAAAATTGTGCTGAAGGAGGGAATGGACAAAAAAATTCAAAACAGGCAATTGTTTCAAGAAGTGAGTATGAATAGTTACCTTTTACTCACGCTCTTTAAAAAAAAAAAGGAAAATGGATAAAAGCTCAACCTCAGGGAGTGTTAGACCCATGCAATCTAATCTACAAAAACTTTCAACTTACACCATTCGACTGACCATCAGCAAAATGTCTACAAACAATAAATGCTGAAAGGGCTTTAGGGAACTCATTACCATCTACCTGCTGGTGAGACGTAAAGGGGTAACAGCCAATAATGAGAACAGAAAGGAGCTGTGTTTAAAAGTAAAAATGGAGGTACCATTCAATCCAGCAGGCGCACCATTGGACCTCTCTCCTGAGAAGACAAGAATCGAGACAACACAGGCCTCAAAAGCTGCAGTACAACCTTATTCACAATAACCAAGACAGTGAAGCAATCAAAATGTCCAACAACAGGTGAATGGATAAAGAAGAAGTGGTCCATGTACACAATGGAATATTAGCCATGGAAAACAATGAACCATTGCTCTTTGAGGCACCACAAATGAGTTTGGAGATAGTCACGAAACATGAGCTAAGTCCGAAAGCAAAAGACCTATATTCTATGATATCACTTATAGGCGTTATCTAATAACTGACACAAATGAACATATTTCCACAGAGAAAGACACTCACTGACTTAGAAAACAAACTATGCTCATGTAAAAGGAGAGGTGTTGGGAATGGATAAATTAAGATTAGTGTTACTATATGTATACAAACACATATTACATACATATCTCAAAAAGACCGACCATATAGCAAGGGAGGTGTGCGGAACCCTCTGTAACATTTTACATGGGAAGAGGATCTGTACTTGAATACACATATATAAGGTACAAATGAACCAGATTGTGTACACCTAGGACGAACAATATTCTAAGCTTTACCCCAATTAAAAAAAAATTTAAAACCAAGAAGAAATAATGAGACATAAACTTATGGGGGTTTCTCCATGTACATTCCAATGTAATTTACAACCTAGGAACACGACTTCCAGAAAGGCTCTGCTGCCCTAGTACCCAGATTGGGGAATGGAGAAATGCTGCCTGTTTGAGGCCACTTCCCACAAGAGCAGCTTTAAACCCATTGCTAAAGTTCACTAAATATTCACCAAACTTGCAGTTCGGTAAATGACACCTGCTCTCCAAAAAAATTCTGGGCTGGAAAATCGACCAAAAAATTAAACAGAGGGCAACCTTCCAAGAAGACAATTTCAAGAATTATATTGTATTCCCAATTGTTTCCTTTTTTTAACAGAAAAGAAAACGGCGGAGAAAAATGATGAGTTTTATGAATTTTCAAAGACATGCAAACCCAAATTACAAAAACCTATGAGCTCACACCAGCCAGAAGGGCCATTAGCATAAATGCTGCAAACAGTAAATGCTGGAGCGATTGTGGAGAAATGCGTACCCTCGATTCTAAGGGGGACGTGGTAAGAGCCACTAAGGAAAACACAAAGAACGTGCTTTGAAAAGGGTAACACGGTGCTACCAGTCAATCAATCACACCCACTGCTGGGATTATCACCTGAGAAAATGAGAATCAAAAAGTCACAGGATGGCAATCCTGCACTCCAACAATATTTACGATAGCCAACACTTGGAAGCAATGAAAATGTCCATCAACCAAGGAATGCACAAAGTAGAAGTGGTCCACGTACACAGTGGGAAATTACTCCAATAAAAAATAAAAATTAAATTTAAAAATCCAACAAAAGTAAAGAGACATCAGCTTGTGTGGGATTGTCCGGGCACACTCCACTCTAATTTATAACCGAGAAACACCACAGGCCGCAAGGGCTTTTCCCTAGTTACCAGGGTGGGGAACATAGAAAGGCTGCCACCCTCAGGCAGTTACCTGCAAAAGCAGCTTTAAAGCCTTTGCTAATGGTCATTTCATAGGAAGAAGTAATGCAGGACTGTAAATGAAACCTGCCCTCAAACTGTCTTGAGGGAGGTAATGGCCAAAACATTTCAAAATGTGACACATACTTTAAGAGAACACTTTGAAGAACTAAGGGGTAATCACACCTTGAAAACTAAAAAGGACATGCCTTATAGCTCAATTTCAACGGATTATGAGGCACATGCGAATTCAACCACAAAGAGGTATCAGCTCACACTTGTCAGAATAACCATGAGCAAGAAAACTACAAACAATAACTGCTCAAGGTGTTGTGGAGAAATGCATACCCTCAACATCAAGGGGGACATAACTTGGAAAGGGCCACGAATGAGAACAGAATGGAGGTGCCTTAAAAAGGTCAACATTGAGCTACCATATGATCCAGCAGGCCCACTCCTCGACCTATAATCTAAGAAGAGAGAATTGGAAAGACACAGGCAGGCAAATCTGCATTGCACAGTATTACAATACCCAGATATGGAGGTAACCAAAAAGTCCACCAACAGATGGGTGGACAAAGAAGAACTCCTCCATGTACAGATGGAATATTCGCTAGTGAAAAAAATGAAACAATGCCATTTGCAGCACCACAGATGAGTCTAGACGTAATCACGCCACCTGTAGTAAGTGAGAAAGCAAAAGACACATATCCTATCATATCACTTTTAGGAGTTACTTAAAAATTGATACCAATGAAGATATTTCCACAGAGAAAGGCAATCACAGATTCATTAAAAAACTTATGGTTCACCAAATAGAAAGGGATGAGGATTGGATACATTACCATTTTGGGGTTAAAAGAGATATACAAACCATGTGAAATATATAATCACCAAAGACGTACGGAAGACCAGGAGAAGACTACTCAACATTGTGTCATAACCTACATGGGAAAAGGATGCGAGGAATAACAGATACACGTATATGTGTGAAAGAACCACATTTGCACACCTAGAACAAACAAACCATTGTAATCAAATTTGCTTGGATAAAAAATAAAAAGTAAATTATAAATATGAACAAGAAGTAATGAGACATGAACATAAAGGGCTTTTTCCTGGCACATTCCATTCTAATTTACAACCTAGAACACCACTTCCATTAAGGCTCTGTTTCTCCAGTTACCAAATTTGGTAAAGGAGAAATGATGCCACCTTGTGGCCGTTTCCTGCAAGAGCAGATTTAAAATCACAGCTAATGGTCACTTAACATTCACAAGGACTCAGGGCTGTAAAGGACACCTGCCCTAAAAAATTGTGCTGAAGGAGGGAATGGACAAAAAAATTCAAAACAGGCAATTGTTTCAAGAAGTGAGTATGAATAGTTACCTTTTACTCACGCTCTTTAAAAAAAAAAAGGAAAATGGATAAAAGCTCAACCTCAGGGAGTGTTAGACCCATGCAATCTAATCTACAAAAACTTTCAACTTACACCATTCGACTGACCATCAGCAAAATGTCTACAAACAATAAATGCTGAAAGGGCTTTAGGGAACTCATTACCATCTACCTGCTGGTGAGACGTAAAGGGGTAACAGCCAATAATGAGAACAGAAAGGAGCTGTGTTTAAAAGTAAAAATGGAGGTACCATTCAATCCAGCAGGCGCACCATTGGACCTCTCTCCTGAGAAGACAAGAATCGAGACAACACAGGCCTCAAAAGCTGCAGTACAACCTTATTCACAATAACCAAGACAGTGAAGCAATCAAAATGTCCAACAACAGGTGAATGGATAAAGAAGAAGTGGTCCATGTACACAATGGAATATTAGCCATGGAAAACAATGAACCATTGCTCTTTGAGGCACCACAAATGAGTTTGGAGATAGTCACGAAACATGAGCTAAGTCCGAAAGCAAAAGACCTATATTCTATGATATCACTTATAGGCGTTATCTAATAACTGACACAAATGAACATATTTCCACAGAGAAAGACACTCACTGACTTAGAAAACAAACTATGCTCATGTAAAAGGAGAGGTGTTGGGAATGGATAAATTAAGATTAGTGTTACTATATGTATACAAACACATATTACATACATATCTCAAAAAGACCGACCATATAGCAAGGGAGGTGTGCGGAACCCTCTGTAACATTTTACATGGGAAGAGGATCTGTACTTGAATACACATATATAAGGTACAAATGAACCAGATTGTGTACACCTAGGACGAACAATATTCTAAGCTTTACCCCAATTAAAAAAAAATTTAAAACCAAGAAGAAATAATGAGACATAAACTTATGGGGGTTTCTCCATGTACATTCCAATGTAATTTACAACCTAGGAACACGACTTCCAGAAAGGCTCTGCTGCCCTAGTACCCAGATTGGGGAATGGAGAAATGCTGCCTGTTTGAGGCCACTTCCCACAAGAGCAGCTTTAAACCCATTGCTAAAGTTCACTAAATATTCACCAAACTTGCAGTTCGGTAAATGACACCTGCTCTCCAAAAAAATTCTGGGCTGGAAAATCGACCAAAAAATTAAACAGAGGGCAACCTTCCAAGAAGACAATTTCAAGAATTATATTGTATTCCCAATTGTTTCCTTTTTTTAACAGAAAAGAAAACGGCGGAGAAAAATGATGAGTTTTATGAATTTTCAAAGACATGCAAACCCAAATTACAAAAACCTATGAGCTCACACCAGCCAGAAGGGCCATTAGCATAAATGCTGCAAACAGTAAATGCTGGAGCGATTGTGGAGAAATGCGTACCCTCGATTCTAAGGGGGACGTGGTAAGAGCCACTAAGGAAAACACAAAGAAGGTGCTTTGAAAAGGGTAACACGGTGCTACCAGTCAATCAATCACACCCACTGCTGGGATTATCACCTGAGAAAATGAGAATCAAAAAGTCACAGGATGGCAATCCTGCACTCCAACAATATTTACGATAGCCAACACTTGGAAGCAATGAAAATGTCCATCAACCAAGGAATGCACAAAGTAGAAGTGGTCCACGTACACAGTGGGAAATTACTCCAATAAAAAATAAAAATTAAATTTAAAAATCCAACAAAAGTAAAGAGACATCAGCTTGTGTGGGATTGTCCGGGCACACTCCACTCTAATTTATAACCGAGAAACACCACAGGCCGCAAGGGCTTTTCCCTAGTTACCAGGGTGGGGAACATAGAAAGGCTGCCACCCTCAGGCAGTTACCTGCAAAAGCAGCTTTAAAGCCTTTGCTAATGGTCATTTCATAGGAAGAAGTAATGCAGGACTGTAAATGAAACCTGCCCTCAAACTGTCTTGAGGGAGGTAATGGCCAAAACATTTCAAAATGTGACACATACTTTAAGAGAACACTTTGAAGAACTAAGGGGTAATCACACCTTGAAAACTAAAAAGGACATGCCTTATAGCTCAATTTCAACGGATTATGAGGCACATGCGAATTCAACCACAAAGAGGTATCAGCTCACACTTGTCAGAATAACCATGAGCAAGAAAACTACAAACAATAACTGCTCAAGGTGTTGTGGAGAAATGCATACCCTCAACATCAAGGGGGACATAACTTGGAAAGGGCCACGAATGAGAACAGAATGGAGGTGCCTTAAAAAGGTCAACATTGAGCTACCATATGATCCAGCAGGCCCACTCCTCGACCTATAATCTAAGAAGAGAGAATTGGAAAGACACAGGCAGGCAAATCTGCATTGCACAGTATTACAATACCCAGATATGGAGGTAACCAAAAAGTCCACCAACAGATGGGTGGACAAAGAAGAACTCCTCCATGTACAGATGGAATATTCGCTAGTGAAAAAAATGAAACAATGCCATTTGCAGCACCACAGATGAGTCTAGACGTAATCACGCCACCTGTAGTAAGTGAGAAAGCAAAAGACACATATCCTATCATATCACTTTTAGGAGTTACTTAAAAATTGATACCAATGAAGATATTTCCACAGAGAAAGGCAATCACAGATTCATTAAAAAACTTATGGTTCACCAAATAGAAAGGGATGAGGATTGGATACATTACCATTTTGGGGTTAAAAGAGATATACAAACCATGTGAAATATATAATCACCAAAGACGTACGGAAGACCAGGAGAAGACTACTCAACATTGTGTCATAACCTACATGGGAAAAGGATGCGAGGAATAACAGATACACGTATATGTGTGAAAGAACCACATTTGCACACCTAGAACAAACAAACCATTGTAATCAAATTTGCTTGGATAAAAAATAAAAAGTAAATTATAAATATGAACAAGAAGTAATGAGACATGAACATAAAGGGCTTTTTCCTGGCACATTCCATTCTAATTTACAACCTAGAACACCACTTCCATTAAGGCTCTGTTTCTCCAGTTACCAAATTTGGTAAAGGAGAAATGATGCCACCTTGTGGCCGTTTCCTGCAAGAGCAGATTTAAAATCACAGCTAATGGTCACTTAACATTCACAAGGACTCAGGGCTGTAAAGGACACCTGCCCTAAAAAATTGTGCTGAAGGAGGGAATGGACAAAAAAATTCAAAACAGGCAATTGTTTCAAGAAGTGAGTATGAATAGTTACCTTTTACTCACGCTCTTTAAAAAAAAAAAGGAAAATGGATAAAAGCTCAACCTCAGGGAGTGTTAGACCCATGCAATCTAATCTACAAAAACTTTCAACTTACACCATTCGACTGACCATCAGCAAAATGTCTACAAACAATAAATGCTGAAAGGGCTTTAGGGAACTCATTACCATCTACCTGCTGGTGAGACGTAAAGGGGTAACAGCCAATAATGAGAACAGAAAGGAGCTGTGTTTAAAAGTAAAAATGGAGGTACCATTCAATCCAGCAGGCGCACCATTGGACCTCTCTCCTGAGAAGACAAGAATCGAGACAACACAGGCCTCAAAAGCTGCAGTACAACCTTATTCACAATAACCAAGACAGTGAAGCAATCAAAATGTCCAACAACAGGTGAATGGATAAAGAAGAAGTGGTCCATGTACACAATGGAATATTAGCCATGGAAAACAATGAACCATTGCTCTTTGAGGCACCACAAATGAGTTTGGAGATAGTCACGAAACATGAGCTAAGTCCGAAAGCAAAAGACCTATATTCTATGATATCACTTATAGGCGTTATCTAATAACTGACACAAATGAACATATTTCCACAGAGAAAGACACTCACTGACTTAGAAAACAAACTATGCTCATGTAAAAGGAGAGGTGTTGGGAATGGATAAATTAAGATTAGTGTTACTATATGTATACAAACACATATTACATACATATCTCAAAAAGACCGACCATATAGCAAGGGAGGTGTGCGGAACCCTCTGTAACATTTTACATGGGAAGAGGATCTGTACTTGAATACACATATATAAGGTACAAATGAACCAGATTGTGTACACCTAGGACGAACAATATTCTAAGCTTTACCCCAATTAAAAAAAAATTTAAAACCAAGAAGAAATAATGAGACATAAACTTATGGGGGTTTCTCCATGTACATTCCAATGTAATTTACAACCTAGGAACACGACTTCCAGAAAGGCTCTGCTGCCCTAGTACCCAGATTGGGGAATGGAGAAATGCTGCCTGTTTGAGGCCACTTCCCACAAGAGCAGCTTTAAACCCATTGCTAAAGTTCACTAAATATTCACCAAACTTGCAGTTCGGTAAATGACACCTGCTCTCCAAAAAAATTCTGGGCTGGAAAATCGACCAAAAAATTAAACAGAGGGCAACCTTCCAAGAAGACAATTTCAAGAATTATATTGTATTCCCAATTGTTTCCTTTTTTTAACAGAAAAGAAAACGGCGGAGAAAAATGATGAGTTTTATGAATTTTCAAAGACATGCAAACCCAAATTACAAAAACCTATGAGCTCACACCAGCCAGAAGGGCCATTAGCATAAATGCTGCAAACAGTAAATGCTGGAGCGATTGTGGAGAAATGCGTACCCTCGATTCTAAGGGGGACGTGGTAAGAGCCACTAAGGAAAACACAAAGAAGGTGCTTTGAAAAGGGTAACACGGTGCTACCAGTCAATCAATCACACCCACTGCTGGGATTATCACCTGAGAAAATGAGAATCAAAAAGTCACAGGATGGCAATCCTGCACTCCAACAATATTTACGATAGCCAACACTTGGAAGCAATGAAAATGTCCATCAACCAAGGAATGCACAAAGTAGAAGTGGTCCACGTACACAGTGGGAAATTACTCCAATAAAAAATAAAAATTAAATTTAAAAATCCAACAAAAGTAAAGAGACATCAGCTTGTGTGGGATTGTCCGGGCACACTCCACTCTAATTTATAACCGAGAAACACCACAGGCCGCAAGGGCTTTTCCCTAGTTACCAGGGTGGGGAACATAGAAAGGCTGCCACCCTCAGGCAGTTACCTGCAAAAGCAGCTTTAAAGCCTTTGCTAATGGTCATTTCATAGGAAGAAGTAATGCAGGACTGTAAATGAAACCTGCCCTCAAACTGTCTTGAGGGAGGTAATGGCCAAAACATTTCAAAATGTGACACATACTTTAAGAGAACACTTTGAAGAACTAAGGGGTAATCACACCTTGAAAACTAAAAAGGACATGCCTTATAGCTCAATTTCAACGGATTATGAGGCACATGCGAATTCAACCACAAAGAGGTATCAGCTCACACTTGTCAGAATAACCATGAGCAAGAAAACTACAAACAATAACTGCTCAAGGTGTTGTGGAGAAATGCATACCCTCAACATCAAGGGGGACATAACTTGGAAAGGGCCACGAATGAGAACAGAATGGAGGTGCCTTAAAAAGGTCAACATTGAGCTACCATATGATCCAGCAGGCCCACTCCTCGACCTATAATCTAAGAAGAGAGAATTGGAAAGACACAGGCAGGCAAATCTGCATTGCACAGTATTACAATACCCAGATATGGAGGTAACCAAAAAGTCCACCAACAGATGGGTGGACAAAGAAGAACTCCTCCATGTACAGATGGAATATTCGCTAGTGAAAAAAATGAAACAATGCCATTTGCAGCACCACAGATGAGTCTAGACGTAATCACGCCACCTGTAGTAAGTGAGAAAGCAAAAGACACATATCCTATCATATCACTTTTAGGAGTTACTTAAAAATTGATACCAATGAAGATATTTCCACAGAGAAAGGCAATCACAGATTCATTAAAAAACTTATGGTTCACCAAATAGAAAGGGATGAGGATTGGATACATTACCATTTTGGGGTTAAAAGAGATATACAAACCATGTGAAATATATAATCACCAAAGACGTACGGAAGACCAGGAGAAGACTACTCAACATTGTGTCATAACCTACATGGGAAAAGGATGCGAGGAATAACAGATACACGTATATGTGTGAAAGAACCACATTTGCACACCTAGAACAAACAAACCATTGTAATCAAATTTGCTTGGATAAAAAATAAAAAGTAAATTATAAATATGAACAAGAAGTAATGAGACATGAACATAAAGGGCTTTTTCCTGGCACATTCCATTCTAATTTACAACCTAGAACACCACTTCCATTAAGGCTCTGTTTCTCCAGTTACCAAATTTGGTAAAGGAGAAATGATGCCACCTTGTGGCCGTTTCCTGCAAGAGCAGATTTAAAATCACAGCTAATGGTCACTTAACATTCACAAGGACTCAGGGCTGTAAAGGACACCTGCCCTAAAAAATTGTGCTGAAGGAGGGAATGGACAAAAAAATTCAAAACAGGCAATTGTTTCAAGAAGAGAGTATGAATAGTTACCTTTTACTCACGCTCTTTAAAAAAAAAAAGGAAAATGGATAAAAGCTCAACCTCAGGGAGTGTTAGACCCATGCAATCTAATCTACAAAAACTTTCAACTTACACCATTCGACTGACCATCAGCAAAATGTCTACAAACAATAAATGCTGAAAGGGCTTTAGGGAACTCATTACCATCTACCTGCTGGTGAGACGTAAAGGGGTAACAGCCAATAATGAGAACAGAAAGGAGCTGTGTTTAAAAGTAAAAATGGAGGTACCATTCAATCCAGCAGGCGCACCATTGGACCTCTCTCCTGAGAAGACAAGAATCGAGACAACACAGGCCTCAAAAGCTGCAGTACAACCTTATTCACAATAACCAAGACAGTGAAGCAATCAAAATGTCCAACAACAGGTGAATGGATAAAGAAGAAGTGGTCCATGTACACAATGGAATATTAGCCATGGAAAACAATGAACCATTGCTCTTTGAGGCACCACAAATGAGTTTGGAGATAGTCACGAAACATGAGCTAAGTCCGAAAGCAAAAGACCTATATTCTATGATATCACTTATAGGCGTTATCTAATAACTGACACAAATGAACATATTTCCACAGAGAAAGACACTCACTGACTTAGAAAACAAACTATGCTCATGTAAAAGGAGAGGTGTTGGGAATGGATAAATTAAGATTAGTGTTACTATATGTATACAAACACATATTACATACATATCTCAAAAAGACCGACCATATAGCAAGGGAGGTGTGCGGAACCCTCTGTAACATTTTACATGGGAAGAGGATCTGTACTTGAATACACATATATAAGGTACAAATGAACCAGATTGTGTACACCTAGGACGAACAATATTCTAAGCTTTACCCCAATTAAAAAAAAATTTAAAACCAAGAAGAAATAATGAGACATAAACTTATGGGGGTTTCTCCATGTACATTCCAATGTAATTTACAACCTAGGAACACGACTTCCAGAAAGGCTCTGCTGCCCTAGTACCCAGATTGGGGAATGGAGAAATGCTGCCTGTTTGAGGCCACTTCCCACAAGAGCAGCTTTAAACCCATTGCTAAAGTTCACTAAATATTCACCAAACTTGCAGTTCGGTAAATGACACCTGCTCTCCAAAAAAATTCTGGGCTGGAAAATCGACCAAAAAATTAAACAGAGGGCAACCTTCCAAGAAGACAATTTCAAGAATTATATTGTATTCCCAATTGTTTCCTTTTTTTAACAGAAAAGAAAACGGCGGAGAAAAATGATGAGTTTTATGAATTTTCAAAGACATGCAAACCCAAATTACAAAAACCGATGAGCTCACACCAGCCAGAAGGGCCATTAGCATAAATGCTGCAAAGAGTAAATGCTGGAGCGATTGTGGAGAAATGCGTACCCTCGATTCTAAGGGGGACGTGGTAAGAGCCACTAAGGAAAACACAAAGAAGGTGCTTTGAAAAGGGTAACACGGTGCTACCAGTCAATCAATCACACCCACTGCTGGGACTATCACCTGAGAAAATGAGAATCAAAAAGTCACAGGATGGCAATCCTGCACTCCAACAATATTTACGATAGCCAACACTTGGAAGCAATGAAAATGTCCATCAACCAAGGAATGCACAAAGTAGAAGTGGTCCACGTACACAGTGGGAAATTACTCCAATAAAAAATAAAAATTAAATTTAAAAATCCAACAAAAGTAAAGAGACATCAGCTTGTGTGGGATTGTCCGGGCACACTCCACTCTAATTTATAACCGAGAAACACCACAGGCCGCAAGGGCTTTTCCCTAGTTACCAGGGTGGGGAACATAGAAAGGCTGCCACCCTCAGGCAGTTACCTGCAAAAGCAGCTTTAAAGCCTTTGCTAATGGTCATTTCATAGGAAGAAGTAATGCAGGACTGTAAATGAAACCTGCCCTCAAACTGTCTTGAGGGAGGTAATGGCCAAAACATTTCAAAATGTGACACATACTTTAAGAGAACACTTTGAAGAACTAAGGGGTAATCACACCTTGAAAACTAAAAAGGACATGCCTTATAGCTCAATTTCAACGGATTATGAGGCACATGCGAATTCAACCACAAAGAGGTATCAGCTCACACTTGTCAGAATAACCATGAGCAAGAAAACTACAAACAATAACTGCTCAAGGTGTTGTGGAGAAATGCATACCCTCAACATCAAGGGGGACATAACTTGGAAAGGGCCACGAATGAGAACAGAATGGAGGTGCCTTAAAAAGGTCAACATTGAGCTACCATATGATCCAGCAGGCCCACTCCTCGACCTATAATCTAAGAAGAGAGAATTGGAAAGACACAGGCAGGCAAATCTGCATTGCACAGTATTACAATACCCAGATATGGAGGTAACCAAAAAGTCCACCAACAGATGGGTGGACAAAGAAGAACTCCTCCATGTACAGATGGAATATTCGCTAGTGAAAAAAATGAAACAATGCCATTTGCAGCACCACAGATGAGTCTAGACGTAATCACGCCACCTGTAGTAAGTGAGAAAGCAAAAGACACATATCCTATCATATCACTTTTAGGAGTTACTTAAAAATTGATACCAATGAAGATATTTCCACAGAGAAAGGCAATCACAGATTCATTAAAAAACTTATGGTTCACCAAATAGAAAGGGATGAGGATTGGATACATTACCATTTTGGGGTTAAAAGAGATATACAAACCATGTGAAATATATAATCACCAAAGACGTACGGAAGACCAGGAGAAGACTACTCAACATTGTGTCATAACCTACATGGGAAAAGGATGCGAGGAATAACAGATACACGTATATGTGTGAAAGAACCACATTTGCACACCTAGAACAAACAAACCATTGTAATCAAATTTGCTTGGATAAAAAATAAAAAGTAAATTATAAATATGAACAAGAAGTAATGAGACATGAACATAAAGGGCTTTTTCCTGGCACATTCCATTCTAATTTACAACCTAGAACACCACTTCCATTAAGGCTCTGTTTCTCCAGTTACCAAATTTGGTAAAGGAGAAATGATGCCACCTTGTGGCCGTTTCCTGCAAGAGCAGATTTAAAATCACAGCTAATGGTCACTTAACATTCACAAGGACTCAGGGCTGTAAAGGACACCTGCCCTAAAAAATTGTGCTGAAGGAGGGAATGGACAAAAAAATTCAAAACAGGCAATTGTTTCAAGAAGTGAGTATGAATAGTTACCTTTTACTCACGCTCTTTAAAAAAAAAAAGGAAAATGGATAAAAGCTCAACCTCAGGGAGTGTTAGACCCATGCAATCTAATCTACAAAAACTTTCAACTTACACCATTCGACTGACCATCAGCAAAATGTCTACAAACAATAAATGCTGAAAGGGCTTTAGGGAACTCATTACCATCTACCTGCTGGTGAGACGTAAAGGGGTAACAGCCAATAATGAGAACAGAAAGGAGCTGTGTTTAAAAGTAAAAATGGAGGTACCATTCAATCCAGCAGGCGCACCATTGGACCTCTCTCCTGAGAAGACAAGAATCGAGACAACACAGGCCTCAAAAGCTGCAGTACAACCTTATTCACAATAACCAAGACAGTGAAGCAATCAAAATGTCCAACAACAGGTGAATGGATAAAGAAGAAGTGGTCCATGTACACAATGGAATATTAGCCATGGAAAACAATGAACCATTGCTCTTTGAGGCACCACAAATGAGTTTGGAGATAGTCACGAAACATGAGCTAAGTCCGAAAGCAAAAGACCTATATTCTATGATATCACTTATAGGCGTTATCTAATAACTGACACAAATGAACATATTTCCACAGAGAAAGACACTCACTGACTTAGAAAACAAACTATGCTCATGTAAAAGGAGAGGTGTTGGGAATGGATAAATTAAGATTAGTGTTACTATATGTATACAAACACATATTACATACATATCTCAAAAAGACCGACCATATAGCAAGGGAGGTGTGCGGAACCCTCTGTCACATTTTACATGGGAAGAGGATCTGTACTTGAATACACATATATAAGGTACAAATGAACCAGATTGTGTACACCTAGGACGAACAATATTCTAAGCTTTACCCCAATTAAAAAAAAATTTAAAACCAAGAAGAAATAATGAGACATAAACTTATGGGGGTTTCTCCATGTACATTCCAATGTAATTTACAACCTAGGAACACGACTTCCAGAAAGGCTCTGCTGCCCTAGTACCCAGATTGGGGAATGGAGAAATGCTGCCTGTTTGAGGCCACTTCCCACAAGAGCAGCTTTAAACCCATTGCTAAAGTTCACTAAATATTCACCAAACTTGCAGTTCGGTAAATGACACCTGCTCTCCAAAAAAATTCTGGGCTGGAAAATCGACCAAAAAATTAAACAGAGGGCAACCTTCCAAGAAGACAATTTCAAGAATTATATTGTATTCCCAATTGTTTCCTTTTTTTAACAGAAAAGAAAACGGCGGAGAAAAATGATGAGTTTTATGAATTTTCAAAGACATGCAAACCCAAATTACAAAAACCGATGAGCTCACACCAGCCAGAAGGGCCATTAGCATAAATGCTGCAAAGAGTAAATGCTGGAGCGATTGTGGAGAAATGCGTACCCTCGATTCTAAGGGGGACGTGGTAAGAGCCACTAAGGAAAACACAAAGAAGGTGCTTTGAAAAGGGTAACACGGTGCTACCAGTCAATCAATCACACCCACTGCTGGGACTATCACCTGAGAAAATGAGAATCAAAAAGTCACAGGATGGCAATCCTGCACTCCAACAATATTTACGATAGCCAACACTTGGAAGCAATGAAAATGTCCATCAACCAAGGAATGCACAAAGTAGAAGTGGTCCACGTACACAGTGGGAAATTACTCCAATAAAAAATAAAAATTAAATTTAAAAATCCAACAAAAGTAAAGAGACATCAGCTTGTGTGGGATTGTCCGGGCACACTCCACTCTAATTTATAATCGAGAAACACCACAGGCCGCAAGGGCTTTTCCCTAGTTACCAGGGTGGGGAACATAGAAAGGCTGCCACCCTCAGGCAGTTACCTGCAAAAGCAGCTTTAAAGCCTTTGCTAATGGTCATTTCATAGGAAGAAGTAATGCAGGACTGTAAATGAAACCTGCCCTCAAACTGTCTTGAGGGAGGTAATGGCCAAAACATTTCAAAATGTGACACATACTTTAAGAGAACACTTTGAAGAACTAAGGGGTAATCACACCTTGAAAACTAAAAAGGACATGCCTTATAGCTCAATTTCAACGGATTATGAGGCACATGCGAATTCAACCACAAAGAGGTATCAGCTCACACTTGTCAGAATAACCATGAGCAAGAAAACTACAAACAATAACTGCTCAAGGTGTTGTGGAGAAATGCATACCCTCAACATCAAGGGGGACATAACTTGGAAAGGGCCACGAATGAGAACAGAATGGAGGTGCCTTAAAAAGGTCAACATTGAGCTACCATATGATCCAGCAGGCCCACTCCTCGACCTATAATCTAAGAAGAGAGAATTGGAAAGACACAGGCAGGCAAATCTGCATTGCACAGTATTACAATACCCAGATATGGAGGTAACCAAAAAGTCCACCAACAGATGGGTGGACAAAGAAGAACTCCTCCATGTACAGATGGAATATTCGCTAGTGAAAAAAATGAAACAATGCCATTTGCAGCACCACAGATGAGTCTAGACGTAATCACGCCACCTGTAGTAAGTGAGAAAGCAAAAGACACATATCCTATCATATCACTTTTAGGAGTTACTTAAAAATTGATACCAATGAAGATATTTCCACAGAGAAAGGCAATCACAGATTCATTAAAAAACTTATGGTTCACCAAATAGAAAGGGATGAGGATTGGATACATTACCATTTTGGGGTTAAAAGAGATATACAAACCATGTGAAATATATAATCACCAAAGACGTACGGAAGACCAGGAGAAGACTACTCAACATTGTGTCATAACCTACATGGGAAAAGGATGCGAGGAATAACAGATACACGTATATGTGTGAAAGAACCACATTTGCACACCTAGAACAAACAAACCATTGTAATCAAATTTGCTTGGATAAAAAATAAAAAGTAAATTATAAATATGAACAAGAAGTAATGAGACATGAACATAAAGGGCTTTTTCCTGGCACATTCCATTCTAATTTACAACCTAGAACACCACTTCCATTAAGGCTCTGTTTCTCCAGTTACCAAATTTGGTAAAGGAGAAATGATGCCACCTTGTGGCCGTTTCCTGCAAGAGCAGATTTAAAATCACAGCTAATGGTCACTTAACATTCACAAGGACTCAGGGCTGTAAAGGACACCTGCCCTAAAAAATTGTGCTGAAGGAGGGAATGGACAAAAAAATTCAAAACAGGCAATTGTTTCAAGAAGTGAGTATGAATAGTTACCTTTTACTCACGCTCTTTAAAAAAAAAAAGGAAAATGGATAAAAGCTCAACCTCAGGGAGTGTTAGACCCATGCAATCTAATCTACAAAAACTTTCAACTTACACCATTCGACTGACCATCAGCAAAATGTCTACAAACAATAAATGCTGAAAGGGCTTTAGGGAACTCATTACCATCTACCTGCTGGTGAGACGTAAAGGGGTAACAGCCAATAATGAGAACAGAAAGGAGCTGTGTTTAAAAGTAAAAATGGAGGTACCATTCAAACCAGCAGGCGCACCATTGGACCTCTCTCCTGAGAAGACAAGAATCGAGACAACACAGGCCTCAAAAGCTGCAGTACAACCTTATTCACAATAACCAAGACAGTGAAGCAATCAAAATGTCCAACAACAGGTGAATGGATAAAGAAGAAGTGGTCCATGTACACAATGGAATATTAGCCATGGAAAACAATGAACCATTGCTCTTTGAGGCACCACAAATGAGTTTGGAGATAGTCACGAAACATGAGCTAAGTCCGAAAGCAAAAGACCTATATTCTATGATATCACTTATAGGCGTTATCTAATAACTGACACAAATGAACATATTTCCACAGAGAAAGACACTCACTGACTTAGAAAACAAACTATGCTCATGTAAAAGGAGAGGTGTTGGGAATGGATAAATTAAGATTAGTGTTACTATATGTATACAAACACATATTACATACATATCTCAAAAAGACCGACCATATAGCAAGGGAGGTGTGCGGAACCCTCTGTAACATTTTACATGGGAAGAGGATCTGTACTTGAATACACATATATAAGGTACAAATGAACCAGATTGTGTACACCTAGGACGAACAATATTCTAAGCTTTACCCCAATTAAAAAAAAATTTAAAACCAAGAAGAAATAATGAGACATAAACTTATGGGGGTTTCTCCATGTACATTCCAATGTAATTTACAACCTAGGAACACGACTTCCAGAAAGGCTCTGCTGCCCTAGTACCCAGATTGGGGAATGGAGAAATGCTGCCTGTTTGAGGCCACTTCCCACAAGAGCAGCTTTAAACCCATTGCTAAAGTTCACTAAATATTCACCAAACTTGCAGTTCGGTAAATGACACCTGCTCTCCAAAAAAATTCTGGGCTGGAAAATCGACCAAAAAATTAAACAGAGGGCAACCTTCCAAGAAGACAATTTCAAGAATTATATTGTATTCCCAATTGTTTCCTTTTTTTAACAGAAAAGAAAACGGCGGAGAAAAATGATGAGTTTTATGAATTTTCAAAGACATGCAAACCCAAATTACAAAAACCGATGAGCTCACACCAGCCAAAAGGGCCATTAGCATAAATGCTGCAAACAGTAAATGCTGGAGCGATTGTGGAGAAATGCGTACCCTCGATTCTAAGGGGGACGTGGTAAGAGCCACTAAGGAAAACACAAAGAAGGTGCTTTGAAAAGGGTAACACGGTGCTACCAGTCAATCAATCACACCCACTGCTGGGACTATCACCTGAGAAAATGAGAATCAAAAAGTCACAGGATGGCAATCCTGCACTCCAACAATATTTACGATAGCCAACACTTGGAAGCAATGAAAATGTCCATCAACCAAGGAATGCACAAAGTAGAAGTGGTCCACGTACACAGTGGGAAATTACTCCAATAAAAAATAAAAATTAAATTTAAAAATCCAACAAAAGTAAAGAGACATCAGCTTGTGTGGGATTGTCCGGGCACACTCCACTCTAATTTATAACCGAGAAACACCACAGGCCGCAAGGGCTTTTCCCTAGTTACCAGGGTGGGGAACATAGAAAGGCTGCCACCCTCAGGCAGTTACCTGCAAAAGCAGCTTTAAAGCCTTTGCTAATGGTCATTTCATAGGAAGAAGTAATGCAGGACTGTAAATGAAACCTGCCCTCAAACTGTCTTGAGGGAGGTAATGGCCAAAACATTTCAAAATGTGACACATACTTTAAGAGAACACTTTGAAGAACTAAGGGGTAATCACACCTTGAAAACTAAAAAGGACATGCCTTATAGCTCAATTTCAACGGATTATGAGGCACATGCGAATTCAACCACAAAGAGGTATCAGCTCACACTTGTCAGAATAACCATGAGCAAGAAAACTACAAACAATAACTGCTCAAGGTGTTGTGGAGAAATGCATACCCTCAACATCAAGGGGGACATAACTTGGAAAGGGCCACGAATGAGAACAGAATGGAGGTGCCTTAAAAAGGTCAACATTGAGCTACCATATGATCCAGCAGGCCCACTCCTCGACCTATAATCTAAGAAGAGAGAATTGGAAAGACACAGGCAGGCAAATCTGCATTGCACAGTATTACAATACCCAGATATGGAGGTAACCAAAAAGTCCACCAACAGATGGGTGGACAAAGAAGAACTCCTCCATGTACAGATGGAATATTCGCTAGTGAAAAAAATGAAACAATGCCATTTGCAGCACCACAGATGAGTCTAGACGTAATCACGCCACCTGTAGTAAGTGAGAAAGCAAAAGACACATATCCTATCATATCACTTTTAGGAGTTACTTAAAAATTGATACCAATGAAGATATTTCCACAGAGAAAGGCAATCACAGATTCATTAAAAAACTTATGGTTCACCAAATAGAAAGGGATGAGGATTGGATACATTACCATTTTGGGGTTAAAAGAGATATACAAACCATGTGAAATATATAATCACCAAAGACGTACGGAAGACCAGGAGAAGACTACTCAACATTGTGTCATAACCTACATGGGAAAAGGATGCGAGGAATAACAGATACACGTATATGTGTGAAAGAACCACATTTGCACACCTAGAACAAACAAACCATTGTAATCAAATTTGCTTGGATAAAAAATAAAAAGTAAATTATAAATATGAACAAGAAGTAATGAGACATGAACATAAAGGGCTTTTTCCTGGCACATTCCATTCTAATTTACAACCTAGAACACCACTTCCATTAAGGCTCTGTTTCTCCAGTTACCAAATTTGGTAAAGGAGAAATGATGCCACCTTGTGGCCGTTTCCTGCAAGAGCAGATTTAAAATCACAGCTAATGGTCACTTAACATTCACAAGGACTCAGGGCTGTAAAGGACACCTGCCCTAAAAAATTGTGCTGAAGGAGGGAATGGACAAAAAAATTCAAAACAGGCAATTGTTTCAAGAAGTGAGTATGAATAGTTACCTTTTACTCACGCTCTTTAAAAAAAAAAAGGAAAATGGATAAAAGCTCAACCTCAGGGAGTGTTAGACCCATGCAATCTAATCTACAAAAACTTTCAACTTACACCATTCGACTGACCATCAGCAAAATGTCTACAAACAATAAATGCTGAAAGGGCTTTAGGGAACTCATTACCATCTACCTGCTGGTGAGACGTAAAGGGGTAACAGCCAATAATGAGAACAGAAAGGAGCTGTGTTTAAAAGTAAAAATGGAGGTACCATTCAATCCAGCAGGCGCACCATTGGACCTCTCTCCTGAGAAGACAAGAATCGAGACAACACAGGCCTCAAAAGCTGCAGTACAACCTTATTCACAATAACCAAGACAGTGAAGCAATCAAAATGTCCAACAACAGGTGAATGGATAAAGAAGAAGTGGTCCATGTACACAATGGAATATTAGCCATGGAAAACAATGAACCATTGCTCTTTGAGGCACCACAAATGAGTTTGGAGATAGTCACGAAACATGAGCTAAGTCCGAAAGCAAAAGACCTATATTCTATGATATCACTTATAGGCGTTATCTAATAACTGACACAAATGAACATATTTCCACAGAGAAAGACACTCACTGACTTAGAAAACAAACTATGCTCATGTAAAAGGAGAGGTGTTGGGAATGGATAAATTAAGATTAGTGTTACTATATGTATACAAACACATATTACATACATATCTCAAAAAGACCGACCATATAGCAAGGGAGGTGTGCGGAACCCTCTGTAACATTTTACATGGGAAGAGGATCTGTACTTGAATACACATATATAAGGTACAAATGAACCAGATTGTGTACACCTAGGACGAACAATATTCTAAGCTTTACCCCAATTAAAAAAAAATTTAAAACCAAGAAGAAATAATGAGACATAAACTTATGGGGGTTTCTCCATGCACATTCCAATATAATTTACAACCTAGGAACACGACTTCCAGAAAGGCTCTGCTGCCCTAGTACCCAGATTGGGGAATGGAGAAATGCTGCCTGTTTGAGGCCACTTCCCACAAGAGCAGCTTTAAACCCATTGCTAAAGTTCACTAAATATTCACCAAACTTGCAGTTCGGTAAATGACACCTGCTCTCCAAAAAAATTCTGGGCTGGAAAATCGACCAAAAAATTAAACAGAGGGCAACCTTCCAAGAAGACAATTTCAAGAATTATATTGTATTCCCAATTGTTTCCTTTTTTTAACAGAAAAGAAAACGGCGGAGAAAAATGATGAGTTTTATGAATTTTCAAAGACATGCAAACCCAAATTACAAAAACCTATGAGCTCACACCAGCCAGAAGGGCCATTAGCATAAATGCTGCAAACAGTAAATGCTGGAGCGATTGTGGAGAAATGCGTACCCTCGATTCTAAGGGGGACGTGGTAAGAGCCACTAAGGAAAACACAAAGAAGGTGCTTTGAAAAGGGTAACACGGTGCTACCAGTCAATCAATCACACCCACTGCTGGGATTATCACCTGAGAAAATGAGAATCAAAAAGTCACAGGATGGCAATCCTGCACTCCAACAATATTTACGATAGCCAACACTTGGAAGCAATGAAAATGTCCATCAACCAAGGAATGCACAAAGTAGAAGTGGTCCACGTACACAGTGGGAAATTACTCCAATAAAAAATAAAAATTAAATTTAAAAATCCAACAAAAGTAAAGAGACATCAGCTTGTGTGGGATTGTCCGGGCACACTCCACTCTAATTTATAACCGAGAAACACCACAGGCCGCAAGGGCTTTTCCCTAGTTACCAGGGTGGGGAACATAGAAAGGCTGCCACCCTCAGGCAGTTACCTGCAAAAGCAGCTTTAAAGCCTTTGCTAATGGTCATTTCATAGGAAGAAGTAATGCAGGACTGTAAATGAAACCTGCCCTCAAACTGTCTTGAGGGAGGTAATGGCCAAAACATTTCAAAATGTGACACATACTTTAAGAGAACACTTTGAAGAACTAAGGGGTAATCACACCTTGAAAACTAAAAAGGACATGCCTTATAGCTCAATTTCAACGGATTATGAGGCACATGCGAATTCAACCACAAAGAGGTATCAGCTCACACTTGTCAGAATAACCATGAGCAAGAAAACTACAAACAATAACTGCTCAAGGTGTTGTGGAGAAATGCATACCCTCAACATCAAGGGGGACATAACTTGGAAAGGGCCACGAATGAGAACAGAATGGAGGTGCCTTAAAAAGGTCAACATTGAGCTACCATATGATCCAGCAGGCCCACTCCTCGACCTATAATCTAAGAAGAGAGAATTGGAAAGACACAGGCAGGCAAATCTGCATTGCACAGTATTACAATACCCAGATATGGAGGTAACCAAAAAGTCCACCAACAGATGGGTGGACAAAGAAGAACTCCTCCATGTACAGATGGAATATTCGCTAGTGAAAAAAATGAAACAATGCCATTTGCAGCACCACAGATGAGTCTAGACGTAATCACGCCACCTGTAGTAAGTGAGAAAGCAAAAGACACATATCCTATCATATCACTTTTAGGAGTTACTTAAAAATTGATACCAATGAAGATATTTCCACAGAGAAAGGCAATCACAGATTCATTAAAAAACTTATGGTTCACCAAATAGAAAGGGATGAGGATTGGATACATTACCATTTTGGGGTTAAAAGAGATATACAAACCATGTGAAATATATAATCACCAAAGACGTACGGAAGACCAGGAGAAGACTACTCAACATTGTGTCATAACCTACATGGGAAAAGGATGCGAGGAATAACAGATACACGTATATGTGTGAAAGAACCACATTTGCACACCTAGAACAAACAAACCATTGTAATCAAATTTGCTTGGATAAAAAATAAAAAGTAAATTATAAATATGAACAAGAAGTAATGAGACATGAACATAAAGGGCTTTTTCCTGGCACATTCCATTCTAATTTACAACCTAGAACACCACTTCCATTAAGGCTCTGTTTCTCCAGTTACCAAATTTGGTAAAGGAGAAATGATGCCACCTTGTGGCCGTTTCCTGCAAGAGCAGATTTAAAATCACAGCTAATGGTCACTTAACATTCACAAGGACTCAGGGCTGTAAAGGACACCTGCCCTAAAAAATTGTGCTGAAGGAGGGAATGGACAAAAAAATTCAAAACAGGCAATTGTTTCAAGAAGTGAGTATGAATAGTTACCTTTTACTCACGCTCTTTAAAAAAAAAAAGGAAAATGGATAAAAGCTCAACCTCAGGGAGTGTTAGACCCATGCAATCTAATCTACAAAAACTTTCAACTTACACCATTCGACTGACCATCAGCAAAATGTCTACAAACAATAAATGCTGAAAGGGCTTTAGGGAACTCATTACCATCTACCTGCTGGTGAGACGTAAAGGGGTAACAGCCAATAATGAGAACAGAAAGGAGCTGTGTTTAAAGGTAAAAATGGAGGTACCATTCAATCCAGCAGGCGCACCATTGGACCTCTCTCCTGAGAAGACAAGAATCGAGACAACACAGGCCTCAAAAGCTGCAGTACAACCTTATTCACAATAACCAAGACAGTGAAGCAATCAAAATGTCCAACAACAGGTGAATGGATAAAGAAGAAGTGGTCCATGTACACAATGGAATATTAGCCATGGAAAACAATGAACCATTGCTCTTTGAGGCACCACAAATGAGTTTGGAGATAGTCACGAAACATGAGCTAAGTCCGAAAGCAAAAGACCTATATTCTATGATATCACTTATAGGCGTTATCTAATAACTGACACAAATGAACATATTTCCACAGAGAAAGACACTCACTGACTTAGAAAACAAACTATGCTCATGTAAAAGGAGAGGTGTTGGGAATGGATAAATTAAGATTAGTGTTACTATATGTATACAAACACATATTACATACATATCTCAAAAAGACCGACCATATAGCAAGGGAGGTGTGCGGAACCCTCTGTAACATTTTACATGGGAAGAGGATCTGTACTTGAATACACATATATAAGGTACAAATGAACCAGATTGTGTACACCTAGGACGAACAATATTCTAAGCTTTACCCCAATTAAAAAAAAATTTAAAACCAAGAAGAAATAATGAGACATAAACTTATGGGGGTTTCTCCATGTACATTCCAATGTAATTTACAACCTAGGAACACGACTTCCAGAAAGGCTCTGCTGCCCTAGTACCCAGATTGGGGAATGGAGAAATGCTGCCTGTTTGAGGCCACTTCCCACAAGAGCAGCTTTAAACCCATTGCTAAAGTTCACTAAATATTCACCAAACTTGCAGTTCGGTAAATGACACCTGCTCTCCAAAAAAATTCTGGGCTGGAAAATCGACCAAAAAATTAAACAGAGGGCAACCTTCCAAGAAGACAATTTCAAGAATTATATTGTATTCCCAATTGTTTCCTTTTTTTAACAGAAAAGAAAACGGCGGAGAAAAATGATGAGTTTTATGAATTTTCAAAGACATGCAAACCCAAATTACAAAAACCTATGAGCTCACACCAGCCAGAAGGGCCATTAGCATAAATGCTGCAAACAGTAAATGCTGGAGCGATTGTGGAGAAATGCGTACCCTCGATTCTAAGGGGGACGTGGTAAGAGCCACTAAGGAAAACACAAAGAAGGTGCTTTGAAAAGGGTAACACGGTGCTACCAGTCAATCAATCACACCCACTGCTGGGACTATCACCTGAGAAAATGAGAATCAAAAAGTCACAGGATGGCAATCCTGCACTCCAACAATATTTACGATAGCCAACACTTGGAAGCAATGAAAATGTCCATCAACCAAGGAATGCACAAAGTAGAAGTGGTCCACGTACACAGTGGGAAATTACTCCAATAAAAAATAAAAATTAAATTTAAAAATCCAACAAAAGTAAAGAGACATCAGCTTGTGTGGGATTGTCCGGGCACACTCCACTCTAATTTATAACCGAGAAACACCACAGGCCGCAAGGGCTTTTCCCTAGTTACCAGGGTGGGGAACATAGAAAGGCTGCCACCCTCAGGCAGTTACCTGCAAAAGCAGCTTTAAAGCCTTTGCTAATGGTCATTTCATAGGAAGAAGTAATGCAGGACTGTAAATGAAACCTGCCCTCAAACTGTCTTGAGGGAGGTAATGGCCAAAACATTTCAAAATGTGACACATACTTTAAGAGAACACTTTGAAGAACTAAGGGGTAATCACACCTTGAAAACTAAAAAGGACATGCCTTATAGCTCAATTTCAACGGATTATGAGGCACATGCGAATTCAACCACAAAGAGGTATCAGCTCACACTTGTCAGAATAACCATGAGCAAGAAAACTACAAACAATAACTGCTCAAGGTGTTGTGGAGAAATGCATACCCTCAACATCAAGGGGGACATAACTTGGAAAGGGCCACGAATGAGAACAGAATGGAGGTGCCTTAAAAAGGTCAACATTGAGCTACCATATGATCCAGCAGGCCCACTCCTCGACCTATAATCTAAGAAGAGAGAATTGGAAAGACACAGGCAGGCAAATCTGCATTGCACAGTATTACAATACCCAGATATGGAGGTAACCAAAAAGTCCACCAACAGATGGGTGGACAAAGAAGAACTCCTCCATGTACAGATGGAATATTCGCTAGTGAAAAAAATGAAACAATGCCATTTGCAGCACCACAGATGAGTCTAGACGTAATCACGCCACCTGTAGTAAGTGAGAAAGCAAAAGACACATATCCTATCATATCACTTTTAGGAGTTACTTAAAAATTGATACCAATGAAGATATTTCCACAGAGAAAGGCAATCACAGATTCATTAAAAAACTTATGGTTCACCAAATAGAAAGGGATGAGGATTGGATACATTACCATTTTGGGGTTAAAAGAGATATACAAACCATGTGAAATATATAATCACCAAAGACGTACGGAAGACCAGGAGAAGACTACTCAACATTGTGTCATAACCTACATGGGAAAAGGATGCGAGGAATAACAGATACACGTATATGTGTGAAAGAACCACATTTGCACACCTAGAACAAACAAACCATTGTAATCAAATTTGCTTGGATAAAAAATAAAAAGTAAATTATAAATATGAACAAGAAGTAATGAGACATGAACATAAAGGGCTTTTTCCTGGCACATTCCATTCTAATTTACAACCTAGAACACCACTTCCATTAAGGCTCTGTTTCTCCAGTTACCAAATTTGGTAAAGGAGAAATGATGCCACCTTGTGGCCGTTTCCTGCAAGAGCAGATTTAAAATCACAGCTAATGGTCACTTAACATTCACAAGGACTCAGGGCTGTAAAGGACACCTGCCCTAAAAAATTGTGCTGAAGGAGGGAATGGACAAAAAAATTCAAAACAGGCAATTGTTTCAAGAAGTGAGTATGAATAGTTACCTTTTACTCACGCTCTTTAAAAAAAAAAAGGAAAATGGATAAAAGCTCAACCTCAGGGAGTGTTAGACCCATGCAATCTAATCTACAAAAACTTTCAACTTACACCATTCGACTGACCATCAGCAAAATGTCTACAAACAATAAATGCTGAAAGGGCTTTAGGGAACTCATTACCATCTACCTGCTGGTGAGACGTAAAGGGGTAACAGCCAATAATGAGAACAGAAAGGAGCTGTGTTTAAAAGTAAAAATGGAGGTACCATTCAATCCAGCAGGCGCACCATTGGACCTCTCTCCTGAGAAGACAAGAATCGAGACAACACAGGCCTCAAAAGCTGCAGTACAACCTTATTCACAATAACCAAGACAGTGAAGCAATCAAAATGTCCAACAACAGGTGAATGGATAAAGAAGAAGTGGTCCATGTACACAATGGAATATTAGCCATGGAAAACAATGAACCATTGCTCTTTGAGGCACCACAAATGAGTTTGGAGATAGTCACGAAACATGAGCTAAGTCCGAAAGCAAAAGACCTATATTCTATGATATCACTTATAGGCGTTATCTAATAACTGACACAAATGAACATATTTCCACAGAGAAAGACACTCACTGACTTAGAAAACAAACTATGCTCATGTAAAAGGAGAGGTGTTGGGAATGGATAAATTAAGATTAGTGTTACTATATGTATACAAACACATATTACATACATATCTCAAAAAGACCGACCATATAGCAAGGGAGGTGTGCGGAACCCTCTGTCACATTTTACATGGGAAGAGGATCTGTACTTGAATACACATATATAAGGTACAAATGAACCAGATTGTGTACACCTAGGACGAACAATATTCTAAGCTTTACCCCAATTAAAAAAAAATTTAAAACCAAGAAGAAATAATGAGACATAAACTTATGGGGGTTTCTCCATGTACATTCCAATGTAATTTACAACCTAGGAACACGACTTCCAGAAAGGCTCTGCTGCCCTAGTACCCAGATTGGGGAATGGAGAAATGCTGCCTGTTTGAGGCCACTTCCCACAAGAGCAGCTTTAAACCCATTGCTAAAGTTCACTAAATATTCACCAAACTTGCAGTTCGGTAAATGACACCTGCTCTCCAAAAAAATTCTGGGCTGGAAAATCGACCAAAAAATTAAACAGAGGGCAACCTTCCAAGAAGACAATTTCAAGAATTATATTGTATTCCCAATTGTTTCCTTTTTTTAACAGAAAAGAAAACGGCGGAGAAAAATGATGAGTTTTATGAATTTTCAAAGACATGCAAACCCAAATTACAAAAACCTATGAGCTCACACCAGCCAGAAGGGCCATTAGCATAAATGCTGCAAACAGTAAATGCTGGAGCGATTGTGGAGAAATGCGTACCCTCGATTCTAAGGGGGACGTGGTAAGAGCCACTAAGGAAAACACAAAGAAGGTGCTTTGAAAAGGGTAACACGGTGCTACCAGTCAATCAATCACACCCACTGCTGGGACTATCACCTGAGAAAATGAGAATCAAAAAGTCACAGGATGGCAATCCTGCACTCCAACAATATTTACGATAGCCAACACTTGGAAGCAATGAAAATGTCCATCAACCAAGGAATGCACAAAGTAGAAGTGGTCCACGTACACAGTGGGAAATTACTCCAATAAAAAATAAAAATTAAATTTAAAAATCCAACAAAAGTAAAGAGACATCAGCTTGTGTGGGATTGTCCGGGCACACTCCACTCTAATTTATAACCGAGAAACACCACAGGCCGCAAGGGCTTTTCCCTAGTTACCAGGGTGGGGAACATAGAAAGGCTGCCACCCTCAGGCAGTTACCTGCAAAAGCAGCTTTAAACCTTTGCTAATGGTCATTTCATAGGAAGAAGTAATGCAGGACTGTAAATGAAACCTGCCCTCAAACTGTCTTGAGGGAGGTAATGGCCAAAACATTTCAAAATGTGACACATACTTTAAGAGAACACTTTGAAGAACTAAGGGGTAATCACACCTTGAAAACTAAAAAGGACATGCCTTATAGCTCAATTTCAACGGATTATGAGGCACATGCGAATTCAACCACAAAGAGGTATCAGCTCACACTTGTCAGAATAACCATGAGCAAGAAAACTACAAACAATAACTGCTCAAGGTGTTGTGGAGAAATGCATACCCTCAACATCAAGGGGGACATAACTTGGAAAGGGCCACGAATGAGAACAGAATGGAGGTGCCTTAAAAAGGTCAACATTGAGCTACCATATGATCCAGCAGGCCCACTCCTCGACCTATAATCTAAGAAGAGAGAATTGGAAAGACACAGGCAGGCAAATCTGCATTGCACAGTATTACAATACGCAGATATGGAGGTAACCAAAAAGTCCACCAACAGATGGGTGGACAAAGAAGAACTCCTCCATGTACAGATGGAATATTCGCTAGTGAAAAAAATGAAACAATGCCATTTGCAGCACCACAGATGAGTCTAGACGTAATCACGCCACCTGTAGTAAGTGAGAAAGCAAAAGACACATATCCTATCATATCACTTTTAGGAGTTACTTAAAAATTGATACCAATGAAGATATTTCCACAGAGAAAGGCAATCACAGATTCATTAAAAAACTTATGGTTCACCAAATAGAAAGGGATGAGGATTGGATAGTTTACCATTTGGGGGTTAAAAGAGATATACAAACCATGTGAAATATATAATCACCAAAGACGTACGGAAGACCAGGAGAAGACTACTCAACATTGTGTCATAACCTACATGGGAAAAGGATGCGAGGAATAACAGATACACGTATATGTGTGAAAGAACCACATTTGCACACCTAGAACAAACAAACCATTGTAATCAAATTTGCTTGGATAAAAAATAAAAAGTAAATTATAAATATGAACAAGAAGTAATGAGACATGAACATAAAGGGCTTTTTCCTGGCACATTCCTTTCTAATTTACAACCTAGAACACCACTTCCATTAAGGCTCTGTTTCTCCAGTTACCAAATTTGGTAAAGGAGAAATGATGCCACCTTGTGGCCGTTTCCTGCAAGAGCAGATTTAAAATCACAGCTAATGGTCACTTAACATTCACAAGGACTCAGGGCTGTAAAGGACACCTGCCCTAAAAAATTGTGCTGAAGGAGGGAATGGACAAAAAAATTCAAAACAGGCAATTGTTTCAAGAAGAGAGTATGAATAGTTACCTTTTACTCACGCTCTTTAAAAAAAAAAAGGAAAATGGATAAAAGCTCAACCTCAGGGAGTGTTAGACCCATGCAATCTAATCTACAAAAACTTTCAACTTACACCATTCGACTGACCATCAGCAAAATGTCTACAAACAATAAATGCTGAAAGGGCTTTAGGGAACTCATTACCCTCTACCTGCTGGTGAGACGTAAAGGGGTAACAGCCAATAATGAGAACAGAAAGGAGCTGTGTTTAAAAGTAAAAATGGAGGTACCATTCAATCCAGCAGGCGCACCATTGGACCTCTCACCTGAGAAGACAAGAATCGAGACAACACAGGCCGCAAAAGCTGCAGTACAACCTTATTCACAATAACCAAGACAGTGAAGCAATCAAAATGTCCAACAACAGGTGAATGGATAAAGAAGAAGTGGTCCATGTACACAATGGAATATTAGCCATGGAAAACAATGAACCATTGCTCTTTGAGGCACCACAAATGAGTTTGGAGATAGTCACGAAACATGAGCTAAGTCCGAAAGCAAAAGACCTATATTCTATGATATCACTTATAGGCGTTATCTAATAACTGACACAAATGAACATATTTCCACAGAGAAAGACACTCACTGACTTAGAAAACAAACTATGCTCATGTAAAAGGAGAGGTGTTGGGAATGGATAAATTAAATTTAGTGTTACTATATGTATACAAACACATATTACATACATATCTCAAAAAGACCGACCATATAGCAAGGGAGGTGTGCGGAACCCTCTGTAACATTTTACATGGGAAGAGGATCTGTACTTGAATAGACATATATAAGGTACAAATGAACCAGATTGTGTACACCTAGGACGAACAATATTCTAAGCTTTACCCCAATTAAAAAAAAATTTAAAACCAAGAAGAAATAATGAGACATAAACTTATGGGGGTTTCTCCATGCACATTCCAATGTAATTTACAACCTAGGAACACGACTTCCAGAAAGGCTCTGCTGCCCTAGTACCCAGATTGGGGAATGGAGAAATGCTGCCTGTTTGAGGCCACTTCCCACAAGAGCAGCTTTAAACCCATTGCTAAAGTTCACTAAATATTCACCAAACTTGCAGTTCGGTAAATGACACCTGCTCTCCAAAAAAATTCTGGGCTGGAAAATCGACCAAAAAATTAAACAGAGGGCAACCTTCCAAGAAGACAATTTCAAGAATTATATTGTATTCCCAATTGTTTCCTTTTTTTAACAGAAAAGAAAACGGCGGAGAAAAATGATGAGTTTTATGAATTTTCAAAGACATGCAAACCCAAATTACAAAAACCTATGAGCTCACACCAGCCAGAAGGGCCATTAGCATAAATGCTGCAAACAGTAAATGCTGGAGCGATTGTGGAGAAATGCGTACCCTCGATTCTAAGGGGGACGTGGTAAGAGCCACTAAGGAAAACACAAAGAAGGTGCTTTGAAAAGGGTAACACGGTGCTACCAGTCAATCAATCACACCCACTGCTGGGACTATCACCTGAGAAAATGAGAATCAAAAAGTCACAGGATGGCAATCCTGCACTCCAACAATATTTACGATAGCCAACACTTGGAAGCAATGAAAATGTCCATCAACCAAGGAATGCACAAAGTAGAAGTGGTCCACGTACACAGTGGGAAATTACTCCAATAAAAAATAAAAATTAAATTTAAAAATCCAACAAAAGTAAAGAGACATCAGCTTGTGTGGGATTGTCCGGGCACACTCCACTCTAATTTATAACCGAGAAACACCACAGGCCGCAAGGGCTTTTCCCTAGTTACCAGGGTGGGGAACATAGAAAGGCTGCCACCCTCAGGCAGTTACCTGCAAAAGCAGCTTTAAAGCCTTTGCTAATGGTCATTTCATAGGAAGAAGTAATGCAGGACTGTAAATGAAACCTGCCCTCAAACTGTCTTGAGGGAGGTAATGGCCAAAACATTTCAAAATGTGACACATACTTTAAGAGAACACTTTGAAGAACTAAGGGGTAATCACACCTTGAAAACTAAAAAGGACATGCCTTATAGCTCAATTTCAACGGATTATGAGGCACATGCGAATTCAACCACAAAGAGGTATCAGCTCACACTTGTCAGAATAACCATGAGCAAGAAAACTACAAACAATAACTGCTCAAGGTGTTGTGGAGAAATGCATACCCTCAACATCAAGGGGGACATAACTTGGAAAGGGCCACAAATGAGAACAGAATGGAGGTGCCTTAAAAAGGTCAACATTGAGCTACCATATGATCCAGCAGGCCCACTCCTCGACCTATAATCTAAGAAGAGAGAATTGGAAAGACACAGGCAGGCAAATCAGCATTGCACAGTATTACAATACCCAGATATGGAGGTAACCAAAAAGTCCACCAACAGATGGGTGGACAAAGAAGAACTCCTCCATGTACAGATGGAATATTCGCTAGTGAAAAAAATGAAACAATGCCATTTGCAGCACCACAGATGAGTCTAGACGTAATCACGCCACCTGTAGTAAGTGAGAAAGCAAAAGACACATATCCTATCATATCACTTTTAGGAGTTACTTAAAAATTGATACCAATGAAGATATTTCCACAGAGAAAGGCAATCACAGATTCATTAAAAAACTTATGGTTCACCAAATAGAAAGGGATGAGGATTGGATACATTACCATTTTGGGGTTAAAAGAGATATACAAACCATGTGAAATATATAATCACCAAAGACGTACGGAAGACCAGGAGAAGACTACTCAACATTGTGTCATAACCTACATGGGAAAAGGATGCGAGGAATAACAGATACACGTATATGTGTGAAAGAACCACATTTGCACACCTAGAACAAACAAACCATTGTAATCAAATTTGCTTGGATAAAAAATAAAAAGTAAATTATAAATATGAACAAGAAGTAATGAGACATGAACATAAAGGGCTTTTTCCTGGCACATTCCATTCTAATTTACAACCTAGAACACCACTTCCATTAAGGCTCTGTTTCTCCAGTTACCAAATTTGGTAAAGGAGAAATGATGCCACCTTGTGGCCGTTTCCTGCAAGAGCAGATTTAAAATCACAGCTAATGGTCACTTAACATTCACAAGGACTCAGGGCTGTAAAGGACACCTGCCCTAAAAAATTGTGCTGAAGGAGGGAATGGACAAAAAAATTCAAAACAGGCAATTGTTTCAAGAAGAGAGTATGAATAGTTACCTTTTACTCACGCTCTTTAAAAAAAAAAAGGAAAATGGATAAAAGCTCAACCTCAGGGAGTGTTAGACCCATGCAATCTAATCTACAAAAACTTTCAACTTACACCATTCGACTGACCATCAGCAAAATGTCTACAAACAATAAATGCTGAAAGGGCTTTAGGGAACTCATTACCCTCTACCTGCTGGTGAGACGTAAAGGGGTAACAGCCAATAATGAGAACAGAAAGGAGCTGTGTTTAAAAGTAAAAATGGAGGTACCATTCAATCCAGCAGGCGCACCATTGGACCTCTCACCTGAGAAGACAAGAATCGAGACAACACAGGCCTCAAAAGCTGCAGTACAACCTTATTCACAATAACCAAGACAGTGAAGCAATCAAAATGTCCAACAACAGGTGAATGGATAAAGAAGAAGTGGTCCATGTACACAATGGAATATTAGCCATGGAAAACAATGAACCATTGCTCTTTGAGGCACCACAAATGAGTTTGGAGATAGTCACGAAACATGAGCTAAGTCCGAAAGCAAAAGACCTATATTCTATGATATCACTTATAGGCGTTATCTAATAACTGACACAAATGAACATATTTCCACAGAGAAAGACACTCACTGACTTAGAAAACAAACTATGCTCATGTAAAAGGAGAGGTGTTGGGAATGGATAAATTAAGATTAGTGTTACTATATGTATACAAACACATATTACATACATATCTCAAAAAGACCGACCATATAGCAAGGGAGGTGTGCGGAACCCTCTGTAACATTTTACATGGGAAGAGGATCTGTACTTGAATAGACATATATAAGGTACAAATGAACCAGATTGTGTACACCTAGGACGAACAATATTCTAAGCTTTACCCCAATTAAAAAAAAATTTAAAACCAAGAAGAAATAATGAGACATAAACTTATGGGGGTTTCTCCATGCACATTCCAATGTAATTTACAACCTAGGAACACGACTTCCAGAAAGGCTCTGCTGCCCTAGTACCCAGATTGGGGAATGGAGAAATGCTGCCTGTTTGAGGCCACTTCCCACAAGAGCAGCTTTAAACCCATTGCTAAAGTTCACTAAATATTCACCAAACTTGCAGTTCGGTAAATGACACCTGCTCTCCAAAAAAATTCTGGGCTGGAAAATCGACCAAAAAATTAAACAGAGGGCAACCTTCCAAGAAGACAATTTCAAGAATTATATTGTATTCCCAATTGTTTCCTTTTTTTAACAGAAAAGAAAACGGCGGAGAAAAATGATGAGTTTTATGAATTTTCAAAGACATGCAAACCCAAATTACAAAAACCTATGAGCTCACACCAGCCAGAAGGGCCATTAGCATAAATGCTGCAAACAGTAAATGCTGGAGCGATTGTGGAGAAATGCGTACCCTCGATTCTAAGGGGGACGTGGTAAGAGCCACTAAGGAAAACACAAAGAAGGTGCTTTGAAAAGGGTAACACGGTGCTACCAGTCAATCAATCACACCCACTGCTGGGACTATCACCTGAGAAAATGAGAATCAAAAAGTCACAGGATGGCAATCCTGCACTCCAACAATATTTACGATAGCCAACACTTGGAAGCAATGAAAATGTCCATCAACCAAGGAATGCACAAAGTAGAAGTGGTCCACGTACACAGTGGGAAATTACTCCAATAAAAAATAAAAATTAAATTTAAAAATCCAACAAAAGTAAAGAGACATCAGCTTGTGTGGGATTGTCCGGGCACACTCCACTCTAATTTATAACCGAGAAACACCACAGGCCGCAAGGGCTTTTCCCTAGTTACCAGGGTGGGGAACATAGAAAGGCTGCCACCCTCAGGCAGTTACCTGCAAAAGCAGCTTTAAAGCCTTTGCTAATGGTCATTTCATAGGAAGAAGTAATGCAGGACTGTAAATGAAACCTGCCCTCAAACTGTCTTGAGGGAGGTAATGGCCAAAACATTTCAAAATGTGACACATACTTTAAGAGAACACTTTGAAGAACTAAGGGGTAATCACACCTTGAAAACTAAAAAGGACATGCCTTATAGCTCAATTTCAACGGATTATGAGGCACATGCGAATTCAACCACAAAGAGGTATCAGCTCACACTTGTCAGAATAACCATGAGCAAGAAAACTACAAACAATAACTGCTCAAGGTGTTGTGGAGAAATGCATACCCTCAACATCAAGGGGGACATAACTTGGAAAGGGCCACGAATGAGAACAGAATGGAGGTGCCTTAAAAAGGTCAACATTGAGCTACCATATGATCCAGCAGGCCCACTCCTCGACCTATAATCTAAGAAGAGAGAATTGGAAAGACACAGGCAGGCAAATCTGCATTGCACAGTATTACAATACCCAGATATGGAGGTAACCAAAAAGTCCACCAACAGATGGGTGGACAAAGAAGAACTCCTCCATGTACAGATGGAATATTCGCTAGTGAAAAAAATGAAACAATGCCATTTGCAGCACCACAGATGAGTCTAGACGTAATCACGCCACCTGTAGTAAGTGAGAAAGCAAAAGACACATATCCTATCATATCACTTTTAGGAGTTACTTAAAAATTGATACCAATGAAGATATTTCCACAGAGAAAGGCAATCACAGATTCATTAAAAAACTTATGGTTCACCAAATAGAAAGGGATGAGGATTGGATACATTACCATTTTGGGGTTAAAAGAGATATACAAACCATGTGAAATATATAATCACCAAAGACGTACGGAAGACCAGGAGAAGACTACTCAACATTGTGTCATAACCTACATGGGAAAAGGATGCGAGGAATAACAGATACACGTATATGTGTGAAAGAACCACATTTGCACACCTAGAACAAACAAACCATTGTAATCAAATTTGCTTGGATAAAAAATAAAAAGTAAATTATAAATATGAACAAGAAGTAATGAGACATGAACATAAAGGGCTTTTTCCTGGCACATTCCATTCTAATTTACAACCTAGAACACCTCTTCCATTAAGGCTCTGTTTCTCCAGTTACCAAATTTGGTAAAGGAGAAATGATGCCACCTTGTGGCCGTTTCCTGCAAGAGCAGATTTAAAATCACAGCTAATGGTCACTTAACATTCACAAGGACTCAGGGCTGTAAAGGACACCTGCCCTAAAAAATTGTGCTGAAGGAGGGAATGGACAAAAAAATTCAAAACAGGCAATTGTTTCAAGAAGTGAGTATGAATAGTTACCTTTTACTCACGCTCTTTAAAAAAAAAAAGGAAAATGGATAAAAGCTCAACCTCAGAGAGTGTTAGACCCATGCAATCTAATCTACAAACACTTTCAACTTACACCATTCGACTGACCATCAGCAAAATGTCTACAAACAATAAATGCTGAAAGGGCTTTAGGGAACTCATTACCATCTACCTGCTGGTGAGACGTAAAGGGGTAACAGCCAATAATGAGAACAGGAAGGAGCTGTGTTTAAAAGTAAAAATGGAGGTACCATTCAATCCAGCAGGCGCACCATTGGACCTCTCTCCTGAGAAGACAAGAATCGAGACAACACAGGCCGCAAAAGCTGCAGTACAACCTTATTCACAATAACCAAGACAGTGAAGCAATCAAAATGTCCAACAACAGGTGAATGGATAAAGAAGAAGTGGTCCATGTACACAATGGAATATTAGCCATGGAAAACAATGAACCATTGCTCTTTGAGGCACCACAAATGAGTTTGGAGATAGTCACGAAACATGAGCTAAGTCCGAAAGCAAAAGACCTATATTCTATGATATCACTTATAGGCGTTATCTAATAACTGACACAAATGAACATATTTCCACAGAGAAAGACACTCACTGACTTAGAAAACAAACTATGCTCATGTAAAAGGAGAGGTGTTGGGAATGGATAAATTATGATTAGTGTTACTATATGTATACAAACACATATTACATACATATCTCAAAAAGACCGAACATATAGCAAGGTAGGTGTGCGGATCCCTCTGTAACATTTTACATGGGAAGAGGATCTGTACTTGAATACACATATATAAGGTACAAATGAACCAGATTGTGTACACCTAGGACGAACAATATTCTAAGCTTTACCCCAATTAAAAAAAAATTTAAAACCAAGAAGAAATAATGAGACATAAACTTATGGGGGTTTCTCCATGCACATTCCAATGTAATTTACAACCTAGGAACACGACTTCCAGAAAGGCTCTGCTGCCCTAGTACTTAGATTGGGGAATGGAGAAATGCTGCCTGTTTGAGGCCACTTCCCACAAGAGCAGCTTTAAACCCATTGCTAAAGTTCACTAAATATTCACCAAACTTGCAGTTCGGTAAATGACACCTGCTCTCCAAAAAAATTCTGGGCTGGAAAATCGACCAAAAAATTAAACAGAGGGCAACCTTCCAAGAAGACAATTTCAAGAATTATATTGTATTCCCAATTGTTTCCTTTTTTTAACAGAAAAGAAAACGGCGGAGAAAAATGATGAGTTTTATGAATTTTCAAAGACATGCAAACCCAAATTACAAAAACCGATGAGCTCACACCAGCCAGAAGGGCCATTAGCATAAATGCTGCAAACAGTAAATGCTGGAGCGATTGTGGAGAAATGCGTACCCTCGATTCTAAGGGGGACGTGGTAAGAGCCACTAAGGAAAACACAAAGAAGGTGCTTTGAAAAGGGTAACACGGTGCTACCAGTCAATCAATCACACCCACTGCTGGGACTATCACCTGAGAAAATGAGAATCAAAAAGTCACAGGATGGCAATCCTGCACTCCAACAATATTTACGATAGCCAACACTTGGAAGCAATGAAAATGTCCATCAACCAAGGAATGCACAAAGTAGAAGTGGTCCACGTACACAGTGGGAAATTACTCCAATAAAAAATAAAAATTAAATTTAAAAATCCAACAAAAGTAAAGAGACATCAGCTTGTGTGGGATTGTCCGGGCACACTCCACTCTAATTTATAACCGAGAAACACCACAGGCCGCAAGGGCTTTTCCCTAGTTACCAGGGTGGGGAACATAGAAAGGCTGCCACCCTCAGGCAGTTACCTGCAAAAGCAGCTTTAAAGCCTTTGCTAATGGTCATTTCATAGGAAGAAGTAATGCAGGACTGTAAATGAAACCTGCCCTCAAACTGTCTTGAGGGAGGTAATGGCCAAAACATTTCAAAATGTGACACATACTTTAAGAGAACACTTTGAAGAACTAAGGGGTAATCACACCTTGAAAACTAAAAAGGACATGCCTTATAGCTCAATTTCAACGGATTATGAGGCACATGCGAATTCAACCACAAAGAGGTATCAGCTCACACTTGTCAGAATAACCATGAGCAAGAAAACTACAAACAATAACTGCTCAAGGTGTTGTGGAGAAATGCATACCCTCAACATCAAGGGGGACATAACTTGGAAAGGGCCACGAATGAGAACAGAATGGAGGTGCCTTAAAAAGGTCAACATTGAGCTACCATATGATCCAGCAGGCCCACTCCTCGACCTATAATCTAAGAAGAGAGAATTGGAAAGACACAGGCAGGCAAATCTGCATTGCACAGTATTACAATACCCAGATATGGAGGTAACCAAAAAGTCCACCAACAGATGGGTGGACAAAGAAGAACTCCTCCATGTACAGATGGAATATTCGCTAGTGAAAAAAATGAAACAATGCCATTTGCAGCACCACAGATGAGTCTAGACGTAATCACGCCACCTGTAGTAAGTGAGAAAGCAAAAGACACATATCCTATCATATCACTTTTAGGAGTTACTTAAAAATTGATACCAATGAAGATATTTCCACAGAGAAAGGCAATCACAGATTCATTAAAAAACTTATGGTTCACCAAATAGAAAGGGATGAGGATTGGATACATTACCATTTTGGGGTTAAAAGAGATATACAAACCATGTGAAATATATAATCACCAAAGACGTACGGAAGACCAGGAGAAGACTACTCAACATTGTGTCATAACCTACATGGGAAAAGGATGCGAGGAATAACAGATACACGTATATGTGTGAAAGAACCACATTTGCACACCTAGAACAAACAAACCATTGTAATCAAATTTGCTTGGATAAAAAATAAAAAGTAAATTATAAATATGAACAAGAAGTAATGAGACATGAACATAAAGGGCTTTTTCCTGGCACATTCCATTCTAATTTACAACCTAGAACACCACTTCCATTAAGGCTCTGTTTCTCCAGTTACCAAATTTGGTAAAGGAGAAATGATGCCACCTTGTGGCCGTTTCCTGCAAGAGCAGATTTAAAATCACAGCTAATGGTCACTTAACATTCACAAGGACTCAGGGCTGTAAAGGACACCTGCCCTAAAAAATTGTGCTGAAGGAGGGAATGGACAAAAAAATTCAAAACAGGCAATTGTTTCAAGAAGTGAGTATGAATAGTTACCTTTTACTCACGCTCTTTAAAAAAAAAAAGGAAAATGGATAAAAGCTCAACCTCAGGGAGTGTTAGACCCATGCAATCTAATCTACAAAAACTTTCAACTTACACCATTCGACTGACCATCAGCAAAATGTCTACAAACAATAAATGCTGAAAGGGCTTTAGGGAACTCATTACCATCTACCTGCTGGTGAGACGTAAAGGGGTAACAGCCAATAATGAGAACAGAAAGGAGCTGTGTTTAAAAGTAAAAATGGAGGTACCATTCAAACCAGCAGGCGCACCATTGGACCTCTCTCCTGAGAAGACAAGAATCGAGACAACACAGGCCTCAAAAGCTGCAGTACAACCTTATTCACAATAACCAAGACAGTGAAGCAATCAAAATGTCCAACAACAGGTGAATGGATAAAGAAGAAGTGGTCCATGTACACAATGGAATATTAGCCATGGAAAACAATGAACCATTGCTCTTTGAGGCACCACAAATGAGTTTGGAGATAGTCACGAAACATGAGCTAAGTCCGAAAGCAAAAGACCTATATTCTATGATATCACTTATAGGCGTTATCTAATAACTGACACAAATGAACATATTTCCACAGAGAAAGACACTCACTGACTTAGAAAACAAACTATGCTCATGTAAAAGGAGAGGTGTTGGGAATGGATAAATTAAGATTAGTGTTACTATATGTATACAAACACATATTACATACATATCTCAAAAAGACCGACCATATAGCAAGGGAGGTGTGCGGAACCCTCTGTAACATTTTACATGGGAAGAGGATCTGTACTTGAATACACATATATAAGGTACAAATGAACCAGATTGTGTACACCTAGGACGAACAATATTCTAAGCTTTACCCCAATTAAAAAAAAATTTAAAACCAAGAAGAAATAATGAGACATAAACTTATGGGGGTTTCTCCATGTACATTCCAATGTAATTTACAACCTAGGAACACGACTTCCAGAAAGGCTCTGCTGCCATAGTACCCAGATTGGGGAATGGAGAAATGCTGCCTGTTTGAGGCCACTTCCCACAAGAGCAGCTTTAAACCCATTGCTAAAGTTCACTAAATATTCACCAAACTTGCAGTTCGGTAAATGACACCTGCTCTCCAAAAAAATTCTGGGCTGGAAAATCGACCAAAAATTTAAACAGAGGGCAACCTTCCAAGAAGACAATTTCAAGAATTATATTGTATTCCCAATTGTTTCCTTTTTTTAACAGAAAAGAAAACGGCGGAGAAAAATGATGAGTTTTATGAATTTTCAAAGACATGCAAACCCAAATTACAAAAACCGATGAGCTCACACCAGCCAGAAGGGCCATTAGCATAAATGCTGCAAACAGTAAATGCTGGAGCGATTGTGGAGAAATGCGTACCCTCGATTCTAAGGGGGACGTGGTAAGAGCCACTAAGGAAAACACAAAGAAGGTGCTTTGAAAAGGGTAACACGGTGCTACCAGTCAATCAATCACACCCACTGCTGGGACTATCACCTGAGAAAATGAGAATCAAAAAGTCACAGGATGGCAATCCTGCACTCCAACAATATTTACGATAGCCAACACTTGGAAGCAATGAAAATGTCCATCAACCAAGGAATGCACAAAGTAGAAGTGGTCCACGTACACAGTGGGAAATTACTCCAATAAAAAATAAAAATTAAATTTAAAAATCCAACAAAAGTAAAGAGACATCAGCTTGTGTGGGATTGTCCGGGCACACTCCACTCTAATTTATAACCGAGAAACACCACAGGCCGCAAGGGCTTTTCCCTAGTTACCAGGGTGGGGAACATAGAAAGGCTGCCACCCTCAGGCAGTTACCTGCAAAAGCAGCTTTAAAGCCTTTGCTAATGGTCATTTCATAGGAAGAAGTAATGCAGGACTGTAAATGAAACCTGCCCTCAAACTGTCTTGAGGGAGGTAATGGCCAAAACATTTCAAAATGTGACACATACTTTAAGAGAACACTTTGAAGAACTAAGGGGTAATCACACCTTGAAAACTAAAAAGGACATGCCTTATAGCTCAATTTCAACGGATTATGAGGCACATGCGAATTCAACCACAAAGAGGTATCAGCTCACACTTGTCAGAATAACCATGAGCAAGAAAACTACAAACAATAACTGCTCAAGGTGTTGTGGAGAAATGCATACCCTCAACATCAAGGGGGACATAACTTGGAAAGGGCCACGAATGAGAACAGAATGGAGGTGCCTTAAAAAGGTCAACATTGAGCTACCATATGATCCAGCAGGCCCACTCCTCGACCTATAATCTAAGAAGAGAGAATTGGAAAGACACAGGCAGGCAAATCTGCATTGCACAGTATTACAATACCCAGATATGGAGGTAACCAAAAAGTCCACCAACAGATGGGTGGACAAAGAAGAACTCCTCCATGTACAGATGGAATATTCGCTAGTGAAAAAAATGAAACAATGCCATTTGCAGCACCACAGATGAGTCTAGACGTAATCACGCCACCTGTAGTAAGTGAGAAAGCAAAAGACACATATCCTATCATATCACTTTTAGGAGTTACTTAAAAATTGATACCAATGAAGATATTTCCACAGAGAAAGGCAATCACAGATTCATTAAAAAACTTATGGTTCACCAAATAGAAAGGGATGAGGATTGGATACATTACCATTTTGGGGTTAAAAGAGATATACAAACCATGTGAAATATATAATCACCAAAGACGTACGGAAGACCAGGAGAAGACTACTCAACATTGTGTCATAACCTACATGGGAAAAGGATGCGAGGAATAACAGATACACGTATATGTGTGAAAGAACCACATTTGCACACCTAGAACAAACAAACCATTGTAATCAAATTTGCTTGGATAAAAAATAAAAAGTAAATTATAAATATGAACAAGAAGTAATGAGACATGAACATAAAGGGCTTTTTCCTGGCACATTCCATTCTAATTTACAACCTAGAACACCACTTCCATTAAGGCTCTGTTTCTCCAGTTACCAAATTTGGTAAAGGAGAAATGATGCCACCTTGTGGCCGTTTCCTGCAAGAGCAGATTTAAAATCACAGCTAATGGTCACTTAACATTCACAAGGACTCAGGGCTGTAAAGGACACCTGCCCTAAAAAATTGTGCTGAAGGAGGGAATGGACAAAAAAATTCAAAACAGGCAATTGTTTCAAGAAGTGAGTATGAATAGTTACCTTTTACTCACGCTCTTTAAAAAAAAAAAGGAAAATGGATAAAAGCTCAACCTCAGGGAGTGTTAGACCCATGCAATCTAATCTACAAAAACTTTCAACTTACACCATTCGACTGACCATCAGCAAAATGTCTACAAACAATAAATGCTGAAAGGGCTTTAGGGAACTCATTACCATCTACCTGCTGGTGAGACGTAAAGGGGTAACAGCCAATAATGAGAACAGAAAGGAGCTGTGTTTAAAAGTAAAAATGGAGGTACCATTCAATCCAGCAGGCGCACCATTGGACCTCTCTCCTGAGAAGACAAGAATCGAGACAACACAGGCCTCAAAAGCTGCAGTACAACCTTATTCACAATAACCAAGACAGTGAAGCAATCAAAATGTCCAACAACAGGTGAATGGATAAAGAAGAAGTGGTCCATGTACACAATGGAATATTAGCCATGGAAAACAATGAACCATTGCTCTTTGAGGCACCACAAATGAGTTTGGAGATAGTCACGAAACATGAGCTAAGTCCGAAAGCAAAAGACCTATATTCTATGATATCACTTATAGGCGTTATCTAATAACTGACACAAATGAACATATTTCCACAGAGAAAGACACTCACTGACTTAGAAAACAAACTATGCTCATGTAAAAGGAGAGGTGTTGGGAATGGATAAATTAAGATTAGTGTTACTATATGTATACAAACACATATTACATACATATCTCAAAAAGACCGACCATATAGCAAGGGAGGTGTGCGGAACCCTCTGTAACATTTTACATGGGAAGAGGATCTGTACTTGAATACACATATATAAGGTACAAATGAACCAGATTGTGTACACCTAGGACGAACAATATTCTAAGCTTTACCCCAATTAAAAAAAAATTTAAAACCAAGAAGAAATAATGAGACATAAACTTATGGGGGTTTCTCCATGTACATTCCAATGTAATTTACAACCTAGGAACACGACTTCCAGAAAGGCTCTGCTGCCCTAGTACCCAGATTGGGGAATGGAGAAATGCTGCCTGTTTGAGGCCACTTCCCACAAGAGCAGCTTTAAACCCATTGCTAAAGTTCACTAAATATTCACCAAACTTGCAGTTCGGTAAATGACACCTGCTCTCCAAAAAAATTCTGGGCTGGAAAATCGACCAAAAAATTAAACAGAGGGCAACCTTCCAAGAAGACAATTTCAAGAATTATATTGTATTCCCAATTGTTTCCTTTTTTTAACAGAAAAGAAAACGGCGGAGAAAAATGATGAGTTTTATGAATTTTCAAAGACATGCAAACCCAAATTACAAAAACCTATGAGCTCACACCAGCCAGAAGGGCCATTAGCATAAATGCTGCAAACAGTAAATGCTGGAGCGATTGTGGAGAAATGCGTACCCTCGATTCTAAGGGGGACGTGGTAAGAGCCACTAAGGAAAACACAAAGAAGGTGCTTTGAAAAGGGTAACACGGTGCTACCAGTCAATCAATCACACCCACTGCTGGGACTATCACCTGAGAAAATGAGAATCAAAAAGTCACAGGATGGCAATCCTGCACTCCAACAATATTTACGATAGCCAACACTTGGAAGCAATGAAAATGTCCATCAACCAAGGAATGCACAAAGTAGAAGTGGTCCACGTACACAGTGGGAAATTACTCCAATAAAAAATAAAAATTAAATTTAAAAATCCAACAAAAGTAAAGAGACATCAGCTTGTGTGGGATTGTCCGGGCACACTCCACTCTAATTTATAACCGAGAAACACCACAGGCCGCAAGGGCTTTTCCCTAGTTACCAGGGTGGGGAACATAGAAAGGCTGCCACCCTCAGGCAGTTACCTGCAAAAGCAGCTTTAAAGCCTTTGCTAATGGTCATTTCATAGGAAGAAGTAATGCAGGACTGTAAATGAAACCTGCCCTCAAACTGTCTTGAGGGAGGTAATGGCCAAAACATTTCAAAATGTGACACATACTTTAAGAGAACACTTTGAAGAACTAAGGGGTAATCACACCTTGAAAACTAAAAAGGACATGCCTTATAGCTCAATTTCAACGGATTATGAGGCACATGCGAATTCAACCACAAAGAGGTATCAGCTCACACTTGTCAGAATAACCATGAGCAAGAAAACTACAAACAATAACTGCTCAAGGTGTTGTGGAGAAATGCATACCCTCAACATCAAGGGGGACATAACTTGGAAAGGGCCACGAATGAGAACAGAATGGAGGTGCCTTAAAAAGGTCAACATTGAGCTACCATATGATCCAGCAGGCCCACTCCTCGACCTATAATCTAAGAAGAGAGAATTGGAAAGACACAGGCAGGCAAATCTGCATTGCACAGTATTACAATACCCAGATATGGAGGTAACCAAAAAGTCCACCAACAGATGGGTGGACAAAGAAGAACTCCTCCATGTACAGATGGAATATTCGCTAGTGAAAAAAATGAAACAATGCCATTTGCAGCACCACAGATGAGTCTAGACGTAATCACGCCACCTGTAGTAAGTGAGAAAGCAAAAGACACATATCCTATCATATCACTTTTAGGAGTTACTTAAAAATTGATACCAATGAAGATATTTCCACAGAGAAAGGCAATCACAGATTCATTAAAAAACTTATGGTTCACCAAATAGAAAGGGATGAGGATTGGATACATTACCATTTTGGGGTTAAAAGAGATATACAAACCATGTGAAATATATAATCACCAAAGACGTACGGAAGACCAGGAGAAGACTACTCAACATTGTGTCATAACCTACATGGGAAAAGGATGCGAGGAATAACAGATACACGTATATGTGTGAAAGAACCACATTTGCACACCTAGAACAAACAAACCATTGTAATCAAATTTGCTTGGATAAAAAATAAAAAGTAAATTATAAATATGAACAAGAAGTAATGAGACATGAACATAAAGGGCTTTTTCCTGGCACATTCCATTCTAATTTACAACCTAGAACACCACTTCCATTAAGGCTCTGTTTCTCCAGTTACCAAATTTGGTAAAGGAGAAATGATGCCACCTTGTGGCCGTTTCCTGCAAGAGCAGATTTAAAATCACAGCTAATGGTCACTTAACATTCACAAGGACTCAGGGCTGTAAAGGACACCTGCCCTAAAAAATTGTGCTGAAGGAGGGAATGGACAAAAAAATTCAAAACAGGCAATTGTTTCAAGAAGTGAGTATGAATAGTTACCTTTTACTCACGCTCTTTAAAAAAAAAAAGGAAAATGGATAAAAGCTCAACCTCAGGGAGTGTTAGACCCATGCAATCTAATCTACAAAAACTTTCAACTTACACCATTCGACTGACCATCAGCAAAATGTCTACAAACAATAAATGCTGAAAGGGCTTTAGGGAACTCATTACCATCTACCTGCTGGTGAGACGTAAAGGGGTAACAGCCAATAATGAGAACAGAAAGGAGCTGTGTTTAAAAGTAAAAATGGAGGTACCATTCAATCCAGCAGGCGCACCATTGGACCTCTCTCCTGAGAAGACAAGAATCGAGACAACACAGGCCTCAAAAGCTGCAGTACAACCTTATTCACAATAACCAAGACAGTGAAGCAATCAAAATGTCCAACAACAGGTGAATGGATAAAGAAGAAGTGGTCCATGTACACAATGGAATATTAGCCATGGAAAACAATGAACCATTGCTCTTTGAGGCACCACAAATGAGTTTGGAGATAGTCACGAAACATGAGCTAAGTCCGAAAGCAAAAGACCTATATTCTATGATATCACTTATAGGCGTTATCTAATAACTGACACAAATGAACATATTTCCACAGAGAAAGACACTCACTGACTTAGAAAACAAACTATGCTCATGTAAAAGGAGAGGTGTTGGGAATGGATAAATTAAGATTAGTGTTACTATATGTATACAAACACATATTACATACATATCTCAAAAAGACCGACCATATAGCAAGGGAGGTGTGCGGAACCCTCTGTCACATTTTACATGGGAAGAGGATCTGTACTTGAATACACATATATAAGGTACAAATGAACCAGATTGTGTACACCTAGGACGAACAATATTCTAAGCTTTACCCCAATTAAAAAAAAATTTAAAACCAAGAAGAAATAATGAGACATAAACTTATGGGGGTTTCTCCATGTACATTCCAATGTAATTTACAACCTAGGAACACGACTTCCAGAAAGGCTCTGCTGCCCTAGTACCCAGATTGGGGAATGGAGAAATGCTGCCTGTTTGAGGCCACTTCCCACAAGAGCAGCTTTAAACCCATTGCTAAAGTTCACTAAATATTCACCAAACTTGCAGTTCGGTAAATGACACCTGCTCTCCAAAAAAATTCTGGGCTGGAAAATCGACCAAAAAATTAAACAGAGGGCAACCTTCCAAGAAGACAATTTCAAGAATTATATTGTATTCCCAATTGTTTCCTTTTTTTAACAGAAAAGAAAACGGCGGAGAAAAATGATGAGTTTTATGAATTTTCAAAGACATGCAAACCCAAATTACAAAAACCTATGAGCTCACACCAGCCAGAAGGGCCATTAGCATAAATGCTGCAAACAGTAAATGCTGGAGCGATTGTGGAGAAATGCGTACCCTCGATTCTAAGGGGGACGTGGTAAGAGCCACTAAGGAAAACACAAAGAAGGTGCTTTGAAAAGGGTAACACGGTGCTACCAGTCAATCAATCACACCCACTGCTGGGACTATCACCTGAGAAAATGAGAATCAAAAAGTCACAGGATGGCAATCCTGCACTCCAACAATATTTACGATAGCCAACACTTGGAAGCAATGAAAATGTCCATCAACCAAGGAATGCACAAAGTAGAAGTGGTCCACGTACACAGTGGGAAATTACTCCAATAAAAAATAAAAATTAAATTTAAAAATCCAACAAAAGTAAAGAGACATCAGCTTGTGTGGGATTGTCCGGGCACACTCCACTCTAATTTATAACCGAGAAACACCACAGGCCGCAAGGGCTTTTCCCTAGTTACCAGGGTGGGGAACATAGAAAGGCTGCCACCCTCAGGCAGTTACCTGCAAAAGCAGCTTTAAACCTTTGCTAATGGTCATTTCATAGGAAGAAGTAATGCAGGACTGTAAATGAAACCTGCCCTCAAACTGTCTTGAGGGAGGTAATGGCCAAAACATTTCAAAATGTGACACATACTTTAAGAGAACACTTTGAAGAACTAAGGGGTAATCACACCTTGAAAACTAAAAAGGACATGCCTTATAGCTCAATTTCAACGGATTATGAGGCACATGCGAATTCAACCACAAAGAGGTATCAGCTCACACTTGTCAGAATAACCATGAGCAAGAAAACTACAAACAATAACTGCTCAAGGTGTTGTGGAGAAATGCATACCCTCAACATCAAGGGGGACATAACTTGGAAAGGGCCACGAATGAGAACAGAATGGAGGTGCCTTAAAAAGGTCAACATTGAGCTACCATATGATCCAGCAGGCCCACTCCTCGACCTATAATCTAAGAAGAGAGAATTGGAAAGACACAGGCAGGCAAATCTGCATTGCACAGTATTACAATACGCAGATATGGAGGTAACCAAAAAGTCCACCAACAGATGGGTGGACAAAGAAGAACTCCTCCATGTACAGATGGAATATTCGCTAGTGAAAAAAATGAAACAATGCCATTTGCAGCACCACAGATGAGTCTAGACGTAATCACGCCACCTGTAGTAAGTGAGAAAGCAAAAGACACATATCCTATCATATCACTTTTAGGAGTTACTTAAAAATTGATACCAATGAAGATATTTCCACAGAGAAAGGCAATCACAGATTCATTAAAAAACTTATGGTTCACCAAATAGAAAGGGATGAGGATTGGATAGTTTACCATTTGGGGGTTAAAAGAGATATACAAACCATGTGAAATATATAATCACCAAAGACGTACGGAAGACCAGGAGAAGACTACTCAACATTGTGTCATAACCTACATGGGAAAAGGATGCGAGGAATAACAGATACACGTATATGTGTGAAAGAACCACATTTGCACACCTAGAACAAACAAACCATTGTAATCAAATTTGCTTGGATAAAAAATAAAAAGTAAATTATAAATATGAACAAGAAGTAATGAGACATGAACATAAAGGGCTTTTTCCTGGCACATTCCTTTCTAATTTACAACCTAGAACACCACTTCCATTAAGGCTCTGTTTCTCCAGTTACCAAATTTGGTAAAGGAGAAATGATGCCACCTTGTGGCCGTTTCCTGCAAGAGCAGATTTAAAATCACAGCTAATGGTCACTTAACATTCACAAGGACTCAGGGCTGTAAAGGACACCTGCCCTAAAAAATTGTGCTGAAGGAGGGAATGGACAAAAAAATTCAAAACAGGCAATTGTTTCAAGAAGAGAGTATGAATAGTTACCTTTTACTCACGCTCTTTAAAAAAAAAAAGGAAAATGGATAAAAGCTCAACCTCAGGGAGTGTTAGACCCATGCAATCTAATCTACAAAAACTTTCAACTTACACCATTCGACTGACCATCAGCAAAATGTCTACAAACAATAAATGCTGAAAGGGCTTTAGGGAACTCATTACCCTCTACCTGCTGGTGAGACGTAAAGGGGTAACAGCCAATAATGAGAACAGAAAGGAGCTGTGTTTAAAAGTAAAAATGGAGGTACCATTCAATCCAGCAGGCGCACCATTGGACCTCTCACCTGAGAAGACAAGAATCGAGACAACACAGGCCGCAAAAGCTGCAGTACAACCTTATTCACAATAACCAAGACAGTGAAGCAATCAAAATGTCCAACAACAGGTGAATGGATAAAGAAGAAGTGGTCCATGTACACAATGGAATATTAGCCATGGAAAACAATGAACCATTGCTCTTTGAGGCACCACAAATGAGTTTGGAGATAGTCACGAAACATGAGCTAAGTCCGAAAGCAAAAGACCTATATTCTATGATATCACTTATAGGCGTTATCTAATAACTGACACAAATGAACATATTTCCACAGAGAAAGACACTCACTGACTTAGAAAACAAACTATGCTCATGTAAAAGGAGAGGTGTTGGGAATGGATAAATTAAATTTAGTGTTACTATATGTATACAAACACATATTACATACATATCTCAAAAAGACCGACCATATAGCAAGGGAGGTGTGCGGAACCCTCTGTAACATTTTACATGGGAAGAGGATCTGTACTTGAATAGACATATATAAGGTACAAATGAACCAGATTGTGTACACCTAGGACGAACAATATTCTAAGCTTTACCCCAATTAAAAAAAAATTTAAAACCAAGAAGAAATAATGAGACATAAACTTATGGGGGTTTCTCCATGCACATTCCAATGTAATTTACAACCTAGGAACACGACTTCCAGAAAGGCTCTGCTGCCCTAGTACCCAGATTGGGGAATGGAGAAATGCTGCCTGTTTGAGGCCACTTCCCACAAGAGCAGCTTTAAACCCATTGCTAAAGTTCACTAAATATTCACCAAACTTGCAGTTCGGTAAATGACACCTGCTCTCCAAAAAAATTCTGGGCTGGAAAATCGACCAAAAAATTAAACAGAGGGCAACCTTCCAAGAAGACAATTTCAAGAATTATATTGTATTCCCAATTGTTTCCTTTTTTTAACAGAAAAGAAAACGGCGGAGAAAAATGATGAGTTTTATGAATTTTCAAAGACATGCAAACCCAAATTACAAAAACCTATGAGCTCACACCAGCCAGAAGGGCCATTAGCATAAATGCTGCAAACAGTAAATGCTGGAGCGATTGTGGAGAAATGCGTACCCTCGATTCTAAGGGGGACGTGGTAAGAGCCACTAAGGAAAACACAAAGAAGGTGCTTTGAAAAGGGTAACACGGTGCTACCAGTCAATCAATCACACCCACTGCTGGGACTATCACCTGAGAAAATGAGAATCAAAAAGTCACAGGATGGCAATCCTGCACTCCAACAATATTTACGATAGCCAACACTTGGAAGCAATGAAAATGTCCATCAACCAAGGAATGCACAAAGTAGAAGTGGTCCACGTACACAGTGGGAAATTACTCCAATAAAAAATAAAAATTAAATTTAAAAATCCAACAAAAGTAAAGAGACATCAGCTTGTGTGGGATTGTCCGGGCACACTCCACTCTAATTTATAACCGAGAAACACCACAGGCCGCAAGGGCTTTTCCCTAGTTACCAGGGTGGGGAACATAGAAAGGCTGCCACCCTCAGGCAGTTACCTGCAAAAGCAGCTTTAAAGCCTTTGCTAATGGTCATTTCATAGGAAGAAGTAATGCAGGACTGTAAATGAAACCTGCCCTCAAACTGTCTTGAGGGAGGTAATGGCCAAAACATTTCAAAATGTGACACATACTTTAAGAGAACACTTTGAAGAACTAAGGGGTAATCACACCTTGAAAACTAAAAAGGACATGCCTTATAGCTCAATTTCAACGGATTATGAGGCACATGCGAATTCAACCACAAAGAGGTATCAGCTCACACTTGTCAGAATAACCATGAGCAAGAAAACTACAAACAATAACTGCTCAAGGTGTTGTGGAGAAATGCATACCCTCAACATCAAGGGGGACATAACTTGGAAAGGGCCACAAATGAGAACAGAATGGAGGTGCCTTAAAAAGGTCAACATTGAGCTACCATATGATCCAGCAGGCCCACTCCTCGACCTATAATCTAAGAAGAGAGAATTGGAAAGACACAGGCAGGCAAATCAGCATTGCACAGTATTACAATACCCAGATATGGAGGTAACCAAAAAGTCCACCAACAGATGGGTGGACAAAGAAGAACTCCTCCATGTACAGATGGAATATTCGCTAGTGAAAAAAATGAAACAATGCCATTTGCAGCACCACAGATGAGTCTAGACGTAATCACGCCACCTGTAGTAAGTGAGAAAGCAAAAGACACATATCCTATCATATCACTTTTAGGAGTTACTTAAAAATTGATACCAATGAAGATATTTCCACAGAGAAAGGCAATCACAGATTCATTAAAAAACTTATGGTTCACCAAATAGAAAGGGATGAGGATTGGATACATTACCATTTTGGGGTTAAAAGAGATATACAAACCATGTGAAATATATAATCACCAAAGACGTACGGAAGACCAGGAGAAGACTACTCAACATTGTGTCATAACCTACATGGGAAAAGGATGCGAGGAATAACAGATACACGTATATGTGTGAAAGAACCACATTTGCACACCTAGAACAAACAAACCATTGTAATCAAATTTGCTTGGATAAAAAATAAAAAGTAAATTATAAATATGAACAAGAAGTAATGAGACATGAACATAAAGGGCTTTTTCCTGGCACATTCCATTCTAATTTACAACCTAGAACACCACTTCCATTAAGGCTCTGTTTCTCCAGTTACCAAATTTGGTAAAGGAGAAATGATGCCACCTTGTGGCCGTTTCCTGCAAGAGCAGATTTAAAATCACAGCTAATGGTCACTTAACATTCACAAGGACTCAGGGCTGTAAAGGACACCTGCCCTAAAAAATTGTGCTGAAGGAGGGAATGGACAAAAAAATTCAAAACAGGCAATTGTTTCAAGAAGAGAGTATGAATAGTTACCTTTTACTCACGCTCTTTAAAAAAAAAAAGGAAAATGGATAAAAGCTCAACCTCAGGGAGTGTTAGACCCATGCAATCTAATCTACAAAAACTTTCAACTTACACCATTCGACTGACCATCAGCAAAATGTCTACAAACAATAAATGCTGAAAGGGCTTTAGGGAACTCATTACCCTCTACCTGCTGGTGAGACGTAAAGGGGTAACAGCCAATAATGAGAACAGAAAGGAGCTGTGTTTAAAAGTAAAAATGGAGGTACCATTCAATCCAGCAGGCGCACCATTGGACCTCTCACCTGAGAAGACAAGAATCGAGACAACACAGGCCTCAAAAGCTGCAGTACAACCTTATTCACAATAACCAAGACAGTGAAGCAATCAAAATGTCCAACAACAGGTGAATGGATAAAGAAGAAGTGGTCCATGTACACAATGGAATATTAGCCATGGAAAACAATGAACCATTGCTCTTTGAGGCACCACAAATGAGTTTGGAGATAGTCACGAAACATGAGCTAAGTCCGAAAGCAAAAGACCTATATTCTATGATATCACTTATAGGCGTTATCTAATAACTGACACAAATGAACATATTTCCACAGAGAAAGACACTCACTGACTTAGAAAACAAACTATGCTCATGTAAAAGGAGAGGTGTTGGGAATGGATAAATTAAGATTAGTGTTACTATATGTATACAAACACATATTACATACATATCTCAAAAAGACCGACCATATAGCAAGGGAGGTGTGCGGAACCCTCTGTAACATTTTACATGGGAAGAGGATCTGTACTTGAATAGACATATATAAGGTACAAATGAACCAGATTGTGTACACCTAGGACGAACAATATTCTAAGCTTTACCCCAATTAAAAAAAAATTTAAAACCAAGAAGAAATAATGAGACATAAACTTATGGGGGTTTCTCCATGCACATTCCAATGTAATTTACAACCTAGGAACACGACTTCCAGAAAGGCTCTGCTGCCCTAGTACCCAGATTGGGGAATGGAGAAATGCTGCCTGTTTGAGGCCACTTCCCACAAGAGCAGCTTTAAACCCATTGCTAAAGTTCACTAAATATTCACCAAACTTGCAGTTCGGTAAATGACACCTGCTCTCCAAAAAAATTCTGGGCTGGAAAATCGACCAAAAAATTAAACAGAGGGCAACCTTCCAAGAAGACAATTTCAAGAATTATATTGTATTCCCAATTGTTTCCTTTTTTTAACAGAAAAGAAAACGGCGGAGAAAAATGATGAGTTTTATGAATTTTCAAAGACATGCAAACCCAAATTACAAAAACCTATGAGCTCACACCAGCCAGAAGGGCCATTAGCATAAATGCTGCAAACAGTAAATGCTGGAGCGATTGTGGAGAAATGCGTACCCTCGATTCTAAGGGGGACGTGGTAAGAGCCACTAAGGAAAACACAAAGAAGGTGCTTTGAAAAGGGTAACACGGTGCTACCAGTCAATCAATCACACCCACTGCTGGGACTATCACCTGAGAAAATGAGAATCAAAAAGTCACAGGATGGCAATCCTGCACTCCAACAATATTTACGATAGCCAACACTTGGAAGCAATGAAAATGTCCATCAACCAAGGAATGCACAAAGTAGAAGTGGTCCACGTACACAGTGGGAAATTACTCCAATAAAAAATAAAAATTAAATTTAAAAATCCAACAAAAGTAAAGAGACATCAGCTTGTGTGGGATTGTCCGGGCACACTCCACTCTAATTTATAACCGAGAAACACCACAGGCCGCAAGGGCTTTTCCCTAGTTACCAGGGTGGGGAACATAGAAAGGCTGCCACCCTCAGGCAGTTACCTGCAAAAGCAGCTTTAAACCTTTGCTAATGGTCATTTCATAGGAAGAAGTAATGCAGGACTGTAAATGAAACCTGCCCTCAAACTGTCTTGAGGGAGGTAATGGCCAAAACATTTCAAAATGTGACACATACTTTAAGAGAACACTTTGAAGAACTAAGGGGTAATCACACCTTGAAAACTAAAAAGGACATGCCTTATAGCTCAATTTCAACGGATTATGAGGCACATGCGAATTCAACCACAAAGAGGTATCAGCTCACACTTGTCAGAATAACCATGAGCAAGAAAACTACAAACAATAACTGCTCAAGGTGTTGTGGAGAAATGCATACCCTCAACATCAAGGGGGACATAACTTGGAAAGGGCCACGAATGAGAACAGAATGGAGGTGCCTTAAAAAGGTCAACATTGAGCTACCATATGATCCAGCAGGCCCACTCCTCGACCTATAATCTAAGAAGAGAGAATTGGAAAGACACAGGCAGGCAAATCTGCATTGCACAGTATTACAATACGCAGATATGGAGGTAACCAAAAAGTCCACCAACAAATGGGTGGACAAAGAAGAACTCCTCCATGTACAGATGGAATATTCGCTAGTGAAAAAAATGAAACAATGCCATTTGCAGCACCACAGATGAGTCTAGACGTAATCACGCCACCTGTAGTAAGTGAGAAAGCAAAAGACACATATCCTATCATATCACTTTTAGGAGTTACTTAAAAATTGATACCAATGAAGATATTTCCACAGAGAAAGGCAATCACAGATTCATTAAAAAACTTATGGTTCACCAAATAGAAAGGGATGAGGATTGGATACATTACCATTTTGGGGTTAAAAGAGATATACAAACCATGTGAAATATATAATCACCAAAGACGTACGGAAGACCAGGAGAAGACTACTCAACATTGTGTCATAACCTACATGGGAAAAGGATGCGAGGAATAACAGATACACGTATATGTGTGAAAGAACCACATTTGCACACCTAGAACAAACAAACCATTGTAATCAAATTTGCTTGGATAAAAAATAAAAAGTAAATTATAAATATGAACAAGAAGTAATGAGACATGAACATAAAGGGCTTTTTCCTGGCACATTCCATTCTAATTTACAACCTAGAACACCACTTCCATTAAGGCTCTGTTTCTCCAGTTACCAAATTTGGTAAAGGAGAAATGATGCCACCTTGTGGCCGTTTCCTGCAAGAGCAGATTTAAAATCACAGCTAATGGTCACTTAACATTCACAAGGACTCAGGGCTGTAAAGGACACCTGCCCTAAAAAATTGTGCTGAAGGAGGGAATGGACAAAAAAATTCAAAACAGGCAATTGTTTCAAGAAGAGAGTATGAATAGTTACCTTTTACTCACGCTCTTTAAAAAAAAAAGGAAAATGGATAAAAGCTCAACCTCAGGGAGTGTTAGACCCATGCAATCTAATCTACAAAAACTTTCAACTTACACCATTCGACTGACCATCAGCAAAATGTCTACAAACAATAAATGCTGAAAGGGCTTTAGGGAACTCATTACCCTCTACCTGCTGGTGAGACGTAAAGGGGTAACAGCCAATAATGAGAACAGAAAGGAGCTGTGTTTAAAAGTAAAAATGGAGGTACCATTCAATCCAGCAGGCGCACCATTGGACCTCTCACCTGAGAAGACAAGAATCGAGACAACACAGGCCGCAAAAGCTGCAGTACAACCTTATTCACAATAACCAAGACAGTGAAGCAATCAAAATGTCCAACAACAGGTGAATGGATAAAGAAGAAGTGGTCCATGTACACAATGGAATATTAGCCATGGAAAACAATGAACCATTGCTCTTTGAGGCACCACAAATGAGTTTGGAGATAGTCACGAAACATGAGCTAAGTCCGAAAGCAAAAGACCTATATTCTATGATATCACTTATAGGCGTTATCTAATAACTGACACAAATGAACATATTTCCACAGAGAAAGACACTCACTGACTTAGAAAACAAACTATGCTCATGTAAAAGGAGAGGTGTTGGGAATGGATAAAGTAAGATTAGTGTTACTATATGTATACAAACACATATTACATACATATCTCAAAAAGACCGACCATATAGCAAGGGAGGTGTGCGGAACCCTCTGTAACATTTTACATGGGAAGAGGATCTGTACTTGAATAGACATATATAAGGTACAAATGAACCAGATTGTGTACACCTAGGACGAACAATATTCTAAGCTTTACCCCAATTAAAAAAAAATTTAAAACCAAGAAGAAATAATGAGACATAAACTTATGGGGGTTTCTCCATGCACATTCCAATGTAATTTACAACCTAGGAACACGACTTCCAGAAAGGCTCTGCTGCCCTAGTACCCAGATTGGGGAATGGAGAAATGCTGCCTGTTTGAGGCCACTTCCCACAAGAGCAGCTTTAAACCCATTGCTAAAGTTCACTAAATATTCACCAAACTTGCAGTTCGGTAAATGACACCTGCTCTCCAAAAAAATTCTGGGCTGGAAAATCGACCAAAAAATTAAACAGAGGGCAACCTTCCAAGAAGACAATTTCAAGAATTATATTGTATTCCCAATTGTTTCCTTTTTTTAACAGAAAAGAAAACGGCGGAGAAAAATGATGAGTTTTATGAATTTTCAAAGACATGCAAACCCAAATTACAAAAACCGATGAGCTCACACCAGCCAGAAGGGCCATTAGCATAAATGCTGCAAACAGTAAATGCTGGAGCGATTGTGGAGAAATGCGTACCCTCGATTCTAAGGGGGACGTGGTAAGAGCCACTAAGGAAAACACAAAGAAGGTGCTTTGAAAAGGGTAACACGGTGCTACCAGTCAATCAATCACACCCACTGCTGGGACTATCACCTGAGAAAATGAGAATCAAAAAGTCACAGGATGGCAATCCTGCACTCCAACAATATTTACGATAGCCAACACTTGGAAGCAATGAAAATGTCCATCAACCAAGGAATGCACAAAGTAGAAGTGGTCCACGTACACAGTGGGAAATTACTCCAATAAAAAATAAAAATTAAATTTAAAAATCCAACAAAAGTAAAGAGACATCAGCTTGTGTGGGATTGTCCGGGCACACTCCACTCTAATTTATAACCGAGAAACACCACAGGCCGCAAGGGCTTTTCCCTAGTTACCAGGGTGGGGAACATAGAAAGGCTGCCACCCTCAGGCAGTTACCTGCAAAAGCAGCTTTAAAGCCTTTGCTAATGGTCATTTCATAGGAAGAAGTAATGCAGGACTGTAAATGAAACCTGCCCTCAAACTGTCTTGAGGGAGGTAATGGCCAAAACATTTCAAAATGTGACACATACTTTAAGAGAACACTTTGAAGAACTAAGGGGTAATCACACCTTGAAAACTAAAAAGGACATGCCTTATAGCTCAATTTCAACGGATTATGAGGCACATGCGAATTCAACCACAAAGAGGTATCAGCTCACACTTGTCAGAATAACCATGAGCAAGAAAACTACAAACAATAACTGCTCAAGGTGTTGTGGAGAAATGCATACCCTCAACATCAAGGGGGACATAACTTGGAAAGGGCCACGAATGAGAACAGAATGGAGGTGCCTTAAAAAGGTCAACATTGAGCTACCATATGATCCAGCAGGCCCACTCCTCGACCTATAATCTAAGAAGAGAGAATTGGAAAGACACAGGCAGGCAAATCTGCATTGCACAGTATTACAATACGCAGATATGGAGGTAACCAAAAAGTCCACCAACAGATGGGTGGACAAAGAAGAACTCCTCCATGTACAGATGGAATATTCGCTAGTGAAAAAAATGAAACAATGCCATTTGCAGCACCACAGATGAGTCTAGACGTAATCACGCCACCTGTAGTAAGTGAGAAAGCAAAAGACACATATCCTATCATATCACTTTTAGGAGTTACTTAAAAATTGATACCAATGAAGATATTTCCACAGAGAAAGGCAATCACAGATTCATTAAAAAACTTATGGTTCACCAAATAGAAAGGGATGAGGATTGGATACATTACCATTTTGGGGTTAAAAGAGATATACAAACCATGTGAAATATATAATCACCAAAGACGTACGGAAGACCAGGAGAAGACTACTCAACATTGTGTCATAACCTACATGGGAAAAGGATGCGAGGAATAACAGATACACGTATATGTGTGAAAGAACCACATTTGCACACCTAGAACAAACAAACCATTGTAATCAAATTTGCTTGGATAAAAAATAAAAAGTAAATTATAAATATGAACAAGAAGTAATGAGACATGAACATAAAGGGCTTTTTCCTGGCACATTCCATTCTAATTTACAACCTAGAACACCACTTCCATTAAGGCTCTGTTTCTCCAGTTACCAAATTTGGTAAAGGAGAAATGATGCCACCTTGTGGCCGTTTCCTGCAAGAGCAGATTTAAAATCACAGCTAATGGTCACTTAACATTCACAAGGACTCAGGGCTGTAAAGGACACCTGCCCTAAAAAATTGTGCTGAAGGAGGGAATGGACAAAAAAATTCAAAACAGGCAATTGTTTCAAGAAGAGAGTATGAATAGTTACCTTTTACTCACGCTCTTTAAAAAAAAAAAGGAAAATGGATAAAAGCTCAACCTCAGGGAGTGTTAGACCCATGCAATCTAATCTACAAAAACTTTCAACTTACACCATTCGACTGACCATCAGCAAAATGTCTACAAACAATAAATGCTGAAAGGGTTTTAGGGAACTCATTACCCTCTACCGGCTGGTGAGACGTAAAGGGGTAACAGCCAATAATGAGAACAGAAAGGAACTGTGTTTAAAAGTAAAAATGGAGGTACCATTCAATCCAGCAGGCGCACCATTGGACCTCTCACCTGAGAAGACAAGAATCGAGACAACACAGGCCGCAAAAGCTGCAGTACAACCTTATTCACAATAACCAAGACAGTGAAGCAATCAAAATGTCCAACAACAGGTGAATGGATAAAGAAGAAGTGGTCCATGTACACAATGGAATATTAGCCATGGAAAACAATGAACCATTTCTCTTTGAGGCACCACAAATGAGTTTGGAGATAGTCACGAAACATGAGCTAAGTCCGAAAGCAAAAGACCTATATTCTATGATATCACTTATAGGCGTTATCTAATAACTGACACAAATGAACATATTTCCACAGAGAAAGACACTCACTGACTTAGAAAACAAACTATGCTCATGTAAAAGGAAAGGTGTTGGGAATGCATAAATTAAGATTAGTGTTACTATATGTATACAAACACATATTACATACATATCTCTAAAAGACCGACCATATAGCAAGGTAGGTGTGCGGAACCCTCTGTAACATTTTACATGGGAAGAGGATCTGTACTTGAATAGACATATATAATGTACAAATGAACCAGATTGTGTACACCTAGGACGAACAATATTCTAAGCTTTACCCCAATTAAAAAAAAATTTAAAACCAAGAAGAAATAATGAGACATATGCTTATGGGGGTTTCTCCATGCACATTCCAATGTAATTTACAACCTAGGAACACGACTTCCAGAAAGGCTCTGCTGCCCTAGTACCCAGATTGGGGAATGGAGAAATGCTGCCTGTTTGAGGCCACTTCTCACAAGAGCAGCTTTAAACCCATTGCTAAAGTTCACTAAATATTCACCAAACTTGCAGTTCGGTAAATGACACCTGCTCTCCAAAAAAATTCTGGGCTGGAAAATCGACCAAAAAATTAAACAGAGGGCAACCTTCCAAGAAGACAATTTCAAGAATTATATTGTATTCCCAATTGTTTCCTTTTTTTAACAGAAAAGAAAACGGCGGAGAAAAATGATGAGTTTTATGAATTTTCAAAGACATGCAAACCCAAATTACAAAAACCGATGAGCTCACACCAGCCAGAAGGGCCATTAGCATAAATGCTGCAAACAGTAAATGCTGGAGCGATTGTGGAGAAATGCGTACCCTCGATTCTAAGGGGGACGTGGTAAGAGCCACTAAGGAAAACACAAAGAAGGTGCTTTGAAAAGGGTAACACGGTGCTACCAGTCAATCAATCACACCCACTGCTGGGACTATCACCTGAGAAAATGAGAATCAAAAAGTCACAGGATGGCAATCCTGCACTCCAACAATATTTACGATAGCCAACACTTGGAAGCAATGAAAATGTCCATCAACCAAGGAATGCACAAAGTAGAAGTGGTCCACGTACACAGTGGGAAATTACTCCAATAAAAAATAAAAATTAAATTTAAAAATCCAACAAAAGTAAAGAGACATCAGCTTGTGTGGGATTGTCCGGGCACACTCCACTCTAATTTATAACCGAGAAACACCACAGGCCGCAAGGGCTTTTCCCTAGTTACCAGGGTGGGGAACATAGAAAGGCTGCCACCCTCAGGCAGTTACCTGCAAAAGCAGCTTTAAAGCCTTTGCTAATGGTCATTTCATAGGAAGAAGTAATGCAGGACTGTAAATGAAACCTGCCCTCAAACTGTCTTGAGGGAGGTAATGGCCAAAACATTTCAAAATGTGACACATACTTTAAGAGAACACTTTGAAGAACTAAGGGGTAATCACACCTTGAAAACTAAAAAGGACATGCCTTATAGCTCAATTTCAACGGATTATGAGGCACATGCGAATTCAACCACAAAGAGGTATCAGCTCACACTTGTCAGAATAACCATGAGCAAGAAAACTACAAACAATAACTGCTCAAGGTGTTGTGGAGAAATGCATACCCTCAACATCAAGGGGGACATAACTTGGAAAGGGCCACGAATGAGAACAGAATGGAGGTGCCTTAAAAAGGTCAACATTGAGCTACCATATGATCCAGCAGGCCCACTCCTCGACCTATAATCTAAGAAGAGAGAATTGGAAAGACACAGGCAGGCAAATCTGCATTGCACAGTATTACAATACCCAGATATGGAGGTAACCAAAAAGTCCACCAACAGATGGGTGGACAAAGAAGAACTCCTCCATGTACAGATGGAATATTCGCTAGTGAAAAAAATGAAACAATGCCATTTGCAGCACCACAGATGAGTCTAGACGTAATCACGCCACCTGTAGTAAGTGAGAAAGCAAAAGACACATATCCTATCATATCACTTTTAGGAGTTACTTAAAAATTGATACCAATGAAGATATTTCCACAGAGAAAGGCAATCACAGATTCATTAAAAAACTTATGGTTCACCAAATAGAAAGGGATGAGGATTGGATACATTACCATTTTGGGGTTAAAAGAGATATACAAACCATGTGAAATATATAATCACCAAAGACGTACGGAAGACCAGGAGAAGACTACTCAACATTGTGTCATAACCTACATGGGAAAAGGATGCGAGGAATAACAGATACACGTATATGTGTGAAAGAACCACATTTGCACACCTAGAACAAACAAACCATTGTAATCAAATTTGCTTGGATAAAAAATAAAAAGTAAATTATAAATATGAACAAGAAGTAATGAGACATGAACATAAAGGGCTTTTTCCTGGCACATTCCATTCTAATTTACAACCTAGAACACCACTTCCATTAAGGCTCTGTTTCTCCAGTTACCAAATTTGGTAAAGGAGAAATGATGCCACCTTGTGGCCGTTTCCTGCAAGAGCAGATTTAAAATCACAGCTAATGGTCACTTAACATTCACAAGGACTCAGGGCTGTAAAGGACACCTGCCCTAAAAAATTGTGCTGAAGGAGGGAATGGACAAAAAAATTCAAAACAGGCAATTGTTTCAAGAAGTGAGTATGAATAGTTACCTTTTACTCACGCTCTTTAAAAAAAAAAAGGAAAATGGATAAAAGCTCAACCTCAGGGAGTGTTAGACCCATGCAATCTAATCTACAAAAACTTTCAACTTACACCATTCGACTGACCATCAGCAAAATGTCTACAAACAATAAATGCTGAAAGGGCTTTAGGGAACTCATTACCATCTACCTGCTGGTGAGACGTAAAGGGGTAACAGCCAATAATGAGAACAGAAAGGAGCTGTGTTTAAAGGTAAAAATGGAGGTACCATTCAATCCAGCAGGCGCACCATTGGACCTCTCACCTGAGAAGACAAGAATCGAGACAACACAGGCCGCAAAAGCTGCAGTACAACCTTATTCACAATAACCAAGACAGTGAAGCAATCAAAATGTCCAACAACAGGTGAATGGATAAAGAAGATGTGGTCCATGTACACAATGGAATATTAGCCATGGAAAACAATGAACCATTGCTCTTTGAGGCACCACAAATGAGTTTGGAGATAGTCACGAAACATGAGCTAAGTCCGAAAGCAAAAGACCTATATTCTATGATATCACTTATAGGCGTTATCTAATAACTGACACAAATGAACATATTTCCACAGAGAAAGACACTCACTGACTTAGAAAACAAACTATGCTCATGTAAAAGGAGAGGTGTTGGGAATGGATTAATTAAGATTAGTGTTACTCTATGTATACAAACACATATTACATACATGTCTCAAAAAGACCGACCATATAGCAAGGGAGGTGTGCGGAACCCTCTGTAACATTTTACATGGGAAGAGGATCTGTACTTGAATACACATATATAAGGTACAAATGAACCAGATTGTGTACACCTAGGACGAACAATATTCTAAGCTTTACCCCAATTAAAAAAAAATTTAAAACCAAGAAGAAATAATGAGACATAAACTTATGGGGGTTTCTCCATGCACATTCCAATATAATTTACAACCTAGGAACACGACTTCCAGAAAGGCTCTGCTGCCCTAGTACCCAGATTGGGGAATGGAGAAATGCTCCCTGTTTGAGGCCACTTCCCACAAGAGCAGCTTTAAACCCATTGCTAAAGTTCACTAAATATTCACCAAACTTGCAGTTCGGTAAATGACACCTGCTCTCCAAAAAAATTCTGGGCTGGAAAATCGACCAAAAAATTAAACAGAGGGCAACCTTCCAAGAAGACAATTTCAAGAATTATATTGTATTCCCAATTGTTTCCTTTTTTTAACAGAAAAGAAAACGGCGGAGAAAAATGATGAGTTTTATGAATTTTCAAAGACATGCAAACCCAAATTACAAAAACCGATGAGCTCACACCAGCCAGAAGGGCCATTAGCATAAATGCTGCAAACAGTAAATGCTGGAGCGATTGTGGAGAAATGCGTACCCTCGATTCTAAGGGGGACGTGGTAAGAGCCACTAAGGAAAACACAAAGAAGGTGCTTTGAAAAGGGTAACACGGTGCTACCAGTCAATCAATCACACCCACTGCTGGGACTATCACCTGAGAAAATGAGAATCAAAAAGTCACAGGATGGCAATCCTGCACTCCAACAATATTTACGATAGCCAACACTTGGAAGCAATGAAAATGTCCATCAACCAAGGAATGCACAAAGTAGAAGTGGTCCACGTACACAGTGGGAAATTACTCCAATAAAAAATAAAAATTAAATTTAAAAATCCAACAAAAGTAAAGAGACATCAGCTTGTGTGGGATTGTCCGGGCACACTCCACTCTAATTTATAACCGAGAAACACCACAGGCCGCAAGGGCTTTTCCCTAGTTACCAGGGTGGGGAACATAGAAAGGCTGCCACCCTCAGGCAGTTACCTGCAAAAGCAGCTTTAAAGCCTTTGCTAATGGTCATTTCATAGGAAGAAGTAATGCAGGACTGTAAATGAAACCTGCCCTCAAACTGTCTTGAGGGAGGTAATGGCCAAAACATTTCAAAATGTGACACATACTTTAAGAGAACACTTTGAAGAACTAAGGGGTAATCACACCTTGAAAACTAAAAAGGACATGCCTTATAGCTCAATTTCAACGGATTATGAGGCACATGCGAATTCAACCACAAAGAGGTATCAGCTCACACTTGTCAGAATAACCATGAGCAAGAAAACTACAAACAATAACTGCTCAAGGTGTTGTGGAGAAATGCATACCCTCAACATCAAGGGGGACATAACTTGGAAAGGGCCACGAATGAGAACAGAATGGAGGTGCCTTAAAAAGGTCAACATTGAGCTACCATATGATCCAGCAGGCCCACTCCTCGACCTATAATCTAAGAAGAGAGAATTGGAAAGACACAGGCAGGCAAATCTGCATTGCACAGTATTACAATACGCAGATATGGAGGTAACCAAAAAGTCCACCAACAGATGGGTGGACAAAGAAGAACTCCTCCATGTACAGATGGAATATTCGCTAGTGAAAAAAATGAAACAATGCCATTTGCAGCACCACAGATGAGTCTAGACGTAATCACGCCACCTGTAGTAAGTGAGAAAGCAAAAGACACATATCCTATCATATCACTTTTAGGAGTTACTTAAAAATTGATACCAATGAAGATATTTCCACAGAGAAAGGCAATCACAGATTCATTAAAAAACTTATGGTTCACCAAATAGAAAGGGATGAGGATTGGATACATTACCATTTTGGGGTTAAAAGAGATATACAAACCATGTGAAATATATAATCACCAAAGACGTACGGAAGACCAGGAGAAGACTACTCAACATTGTGTCATAACCTACATGGGAAAAGGATGCGAGGAATAACAGATACACGTATATGTGTGAAAGAACCACATTTGCACACCTAGAACAAACAAACCATTGTAATCAAATTTGCTTGGATAAAAAATAAAAAGTAAATTATAAATATGAACAAGAAGTAATGAGACATGAACATAAAGGGCTTTTTCCTGGCACATTCCATTCTAATTTACAACCTAGAACACCACTTCCATTAAGGCTCTGTTTCTCCAGTTACCAAATTTGGTAAAGGAGAAATGATGCCACCTTGTGGCCGTTTCCTGCAAGAGCAGATTTAAAATCACAGCTAATGGTCACTTAACATTCACAAGGACTCAGGGCTGTAAAGGACACCTGCCCTAAAAAATTGTGCTGAAGGAGGGAATGGACAAAAAAATTCAAAACAGGCAATTGTTTCAAGAAGTGAGTATGAATAGTTACCTTTTACTCACGCTCTTTAAAAAAAAAAAGGAAAATGGATAAAAGCTCAACCTCAGGGAGTGTTAGACCCATGCAATCTAATCTACAAAAACTTTCAACTTACACCATTCGACTGACCATCAGCAAAATGTCTACAAACAATAAATGCTGAAAGGGCTTTAGGGAACTCATTACCATCTACCTGCTGGTGAGACGTAAAGGGGTAACAGCCAATAATGAGAACAGAAAGGAGCTGTGTTTAAAGGTAAAAATGGAGGTACCATTCAATCCAGCAGGCGCACCATTGGACCTCTCACCTGAGAAGACAAGAATCGAGACAACACAGGCCGCAAAAGCTGCAGTACAACCTTATTCACAATAACCAAGACAGTGAAGCAATCAAAATGTCCAACAACAGGTGAATGGATAAAGAAGAAGTGGTCCATGTACACAATGGAATATTAGCCATGGAAAACAATGAACCATTGCTCTTTGAGGCACCACAAATGAGTTTGGAGATAGTCACGAAACATGAGCTAAGTCCGAAAGCAAAAGACCTATATTCTATGATATCACTTATAGGCGTTATCTAATAACTGACACAAATGAACATATTTCCACAGAGAAAGACACTCACTGACTTAGAAAACAAACTATGCTCATGTAAAAGGAGAGGTGTTGGGAATGGATAAATTAAATTTAGTGTTACTATATGTATACAAACACATATTACATACATATCTCAAAAAGACCGACCATATAGCAAGGGAGGTGTGCGGAACCCTCTGTAACATTTTACATGGGAAGAGGATCTGTACTTGAATAGACATATATAAGGTACAAATGAACCAGATTGTGTACACCTAGGACGAACAATATTCTAAGCTTTACCCCAATTAAAAAAAAATTTAAAACCAAGAAGAAATAATGAGACATAAACTTATGGGGGTTTCTCCATGCACATTCCAATATAATTTACAACCTAGGAACACGACTTCCAGAAAGGCTCTGCTGCCCTAGTACCCAGATTGGGGAATGGAGAAATGCTCCCTGTTTGAGGCCACTTCCCACAAGAGCAGCTTTAAACCCATTGCTAAAGTTCACTAAATATTCACCAAACTTGCAGTTCGGTAAATGACACCTGCTCTCCAAAAAAATTCTGGGCTGGAAAATCGACCAAAAAATTAAACAGAGGGCAACCTTCCAAGAAGACAATTTCAAGAATTATATTGTATTCCCAATTGTTTCCTTTTTTTAACAGAAAAGAAAACGGCGGAGAAAAATGATGAGTTTTATGAATTTTCAAAGACATGCAAACCCAAATTACAAAAACCGATGAGCTCACACCAGCCAGAAGGGCCATTAGCATAAATGCTGCAAACAGTAAATGCTGGAGCGATTGTGGAGAAATGCGTACCCTCGATTCTAAGGGGGACGTGGTAAGAGCCACTAAGGAAAACACAAAGAAGGTGCTTTGAAAAGGGTAACACGGTGCTACCAGTCAATCAATCACACCCACTGCTGGGACTATCACCTGAGAAAATGAGAATCAAAAAGTCACAGGATGGCAATCCTGCACTCCAACAATATTTACGATAGCCAACACTTGGAAGCAATGAAAATGTCCATCAACCAAGGAATGCACAAAGTAGAAGTGGTCCACGTACACAGTGGGAAATTACTCCAATAAAAAATAAAAATTAAATTTAAAAATCCAACAAAAGTAAAGAGACATCAGCTTGTGTGGGATTGTCCGGGCACACTCCACTCTAATTTATAACCGAGAAACACCACAGGCCGCAAGGGCTTTTCCCTAGTTACCAGGGTGGGGAACATAGAAAGGCTGCCACCCTCAGGCAGTTACCTGCAAAAGCAGCTTTAAAGCCTTTGCTAATGGTCATTTCATAGGAAGAAGTAATGCAGGACTGTAAATGAAACCTGCCCTCAAACTGTCTTGAGGGAGGTAATGGCCAAAACATTTCAAAATGTGACACATACTTTAAGAGAACACTTTGAAGAACTAAGGGGTAATCACACCTTGAAAACTAAAAAGGACATGCCTTATAGCTCAATTTCAACGGATTATGAGGCACATGCGAATTCAACCACAAAGAGGTATCAGCTCACACTTGTCAGAATAACCATGAGCAAGAAAACTACAAACAATAACTGCTCAAGGTGTTGTGGAGAAATGCATACCCTCAACATCAAGGGGGACATAACTTGGAAAGGGCCACGAATGAGAACAGAATGGAGGTGCCTTAAAAAGGTCAACATTGAGCTACCATATGATCCAGCAGGCCCACTCCTCGACCTATAATCTAAGAAGAGAGAATTGGAAAGACACAGGCAGGCAAATCTGCATTGCACAGTATTACAATACGCAGATATGGAGGTAACCAAAAAGTCCACCAACAGATGGGTGGACAAAGAAGAACTCCTCCATGTACAGATGGAATATTCGCTAGTGAAAAAAATGAAACAATGCCATTTGCAGCACCACAGATGAGTCTAGACGTAATCACACCACCTGTAGTAAGTGAGAAAGCAAAAGACACATATCCTATCATATCACTTTTAGGAGTTACTTAAAAATTGATACCAATGAAGATATTTCCACAGAGAAAGGCAATCACAGATTCATTAAAAAACTTATGGTTCACCAAATAGAAAGGGATGAGGATTGGATACATTACCATTTTGGGGTTAAAAGAGATATACAAACCATGTGAAATATATAATCACCAAAGACGTACGGAAGACCAGGAGAAGACTACTCAACATTGTGTCATAACCTACATGGGAAAAGGATGCGAGGAATAACAGATACACGTATATGTGTGAAAGAACCACATTTGCACACCTAGAACAAACAAACCATTGTAATCAAATTTGCTTGGATAAAAAATAAAAAGTAAATTATAAATATGAACAAGAAGTAATGAGACATGAACATAAAGGGCTTTTTCCTGGCACATTCCATTCTAATTTACAACCTAGAACACCACTTCCATTAAGGCTCTGTTTCTCCAGTTACCAAATTTGGTAAAGGAGAAATGATGCCACCTTGTGGCCGTTTCCTGCAAGAGCAGATTTAAAATCACAGCTAATGGTCACTTAACATTCACAAGGACTCAGGGCTGTAAAGGACACCTGCCCTAAAAAATTGTGCTGAAGGAGGGAATGGACAAAAAAATTCAAAACAGGAAATTGTTTCAAGAAGAGAGTATGAATAGTTACCTTTTACTCACGCTCTTTAAAAAAAAAAAGGAAAATGGATAAAAGCTCAACCTCAGGGAGTGTTAGACCCATGCAATCTAATCTACAAAAACTTTCAACTTACACCATTCGACTGACCATCAGCAAAATGTCTACAAACAATAAATGCTGAAAGGGTTTTAGGGAACTCATTACCCTCTACCTGCTGGTGAGACGTAAAGGGGTAACAGCCAATAATGAGAACAGAAAGGAGCTGTGTTTAAAAGTAAAAATGGAGGTACCATTCAATCCAGCAGGCGCACCATTGGACCTCTCACCTGAGAAGACAAGAATCGAGACAACACAGGTCGCAAAAGCTGCAGTACAACCTTATTCACAATAACCAAGACAGTGAAGCAATCAAAATGTCCAACAACAGGTGAATGGATAAAGAAGAAGTGGTCCATGTACACAATGGAATATTAGCCATGGAAAGCAATGAACCATTGCTCTTTGAGGCACCACAAATGAGTTTGGAGATAGTCACGAAACATGAGCTAAGTCCGAAAGCAAAAGACCTATATTCTATGATATCACTTATAGGCGTTATCTAATAACTGACACAAATGAACATATTTCCACAGAGAAAGACACTCACTGACTTAGAAAACAAACTATGCTCATGTAAAAGGAGAGGTGTTGGGAATGGATAAATTAAGATTAGTGTTACTCTATGTATACAAACACATATTACATACATGTCTCAAAAAGACCGACCATATAGCAAGGGAGGTGTGCGGAACCCTCTGTAACATTTTACATGGGAAGAGGATCTGTACTTGAATACACATATATAAGGTACAAATGAACCAGATTGTGTACACCTAGGACGAACAATATTCTAAGCTTTACCCCAATTAAAAAAAAATTTAAAACCAAGAAGAAATAATGAGACATAAACTTATGGGGGTTTCTCCATGCACATTCCAATATAATTTACAACCTAGGAACACGACTTCCAGAAAGGCTCTGCTGCCCTAGTACCCAGATTGGGGAATGGAGAAATGCTCCCTGTTTGAGGCCACTTCCCACAAGAGCAGCTTTAAACCCATTGCTAAAGTTCACTAAATATTCACCAAACTTGCAGTTCGGTAAATGACACCTGCTCTCCAAAAAAATTCTGGGCTGGAAAATCGACCAAAAAATTAAACAGAGGGCAACCTTCCAAGAAGACAATTTCAAGAATTATATTGTATTCCCAATTGTTTCCTTTTTTTAACAGAAAAGAAAACGGCGGAGAAAAATGATGAGTTTTATGAATTTTCAAAGACATGCAAACCCAAATTACAAAAACCGATGAGCTCACACCAGCCAGAAGGGCCATTAGCATAAATGCTGCAAACAGTAAATGCTGGAGCGATTGTGGAGAAATGCGTACCCTCGATTCTAAGGGGGACGTGGTAAGAGCCACTAAGGAAAACACAAAGAAGGTGCTTTGAAAAGGGTAACACGGTGCTACCAGTCAATCAATCACACCCACTGCTGGGACTATCACCTGAGAAAATGAGAATCAAAAAGTCACAGGATGGCAATCCTGCACTCCAACAATATTTACGATAGCCAACACTTGGAAGCAATGAAAATGTCCATCAACCAAGGAATGCACAAAGTAGAAGTGGTCCACGTACACAGTGGGAAATTACTCCAATAAAAAATAAAAATTAAATTTAAAAATCCAACAAAAGTAAAGAGACATCAGCTTGTGTGGGATTGTCCGGGCACACTCCACTCTAATTTATAACCGAGAAACACCACAGGCCGCAAGGGCTTTTCCCTAGTTACCAGGGTGGGGAACATAGAAAGGCTGCCACCCTCAGGCAGTTACCTGCAAAAGCAGCTTTAAAGCCTTTGCTAATGGTCATTTCATAGGAAGAAGTAATGCAGGACTGTAAATGAAACCTGCCCTCAAACTGTCTTGAGGGAGGTAATGGCCAAAACATTTCAAAATGTGACACATACTTTAAGAGAACACTTTGAAGAACTAAGGGGTAATCACACCTTGAAAACTAAAAAGGACATGCCTTATAGCTCAATTTCAACGGATTATGAGGCACATGCGAATTCAACCACAAAGAGGTATCAGCTCACACTTGTCAGAATAACCATGAGCAAGAAAACTACAAACAATAACTGCTCAAGGTGTTGTGGAGAAATGCATACCCTCAACATCAAGGGGGACATAACTTGGAAAGGGCCACGAATGAGAACAGAATGGAGGTGCCTTAAAAAGGTCAACATTGAGCTACCATATGATCCAGCAGGCCCACTCCTCGACCTATAATCTAAGAAGAGAGAATTGGAAAGACACAGGCAGGCAAATCTGCATTGCACAGTATTACAATACCCAGATATGGAGGTAACCAAAAAGTCCACCAACAGATGGGTGGACAAAGAAGAACTCCTCCATGTACAGATGGAATATTCGCTAGTGAAAAAAATGAAACAATGCCATTTGCAGCACCACAGATGAGTCTAGACGTAATCACGCCACCTGTAGTAAGTGAGAAAGCAAAAGACACATATCCTATCATATCACTTTTAGGAGTTACTTAAAAATTGATACCAATGAAGATATTTCCACAGAGAAAGGCAATCACAGATTCATTAAAAAACTTATGGTTCACCAAATAGAAAGGGATGAGGATTGGATACATTACCATTTTGGGGTTAAAAGAGATATACAAACCATGTGAAATATATAATCACCAAAGACGTACGGAAGACCAGGAGAAGACTACTCAACATTGTGTCATAACCTACATGGGAAAAGGATGCGAGGAATAACAGATACACGTATATGTGTGAAAGAACCACATTTGCACACCTAGAACAAACAAACCATTGTAATCAAATTTGCTTGGATAAAAAATAAAAAGTAAATTATAAATATGAACAAGAAGTAATGAGACATGAACATAAAGGGCTTTTTCCTGGCACATTCCATTCTAATTTACAACCTAGAACACCACTTCCATTAAGGCTCTGTTTCTCCAGTTACCAAATTTGGTAAAGGAGAAATGATGCCACCTTGTGGCCGTTTCCTGCAAGAGCAGATTTAAAATCACAGCTAATGGTCACTTAACATTCACAAGGACTCAGGGCTGTAAAGGACACCTGCCCTAAAAAATTGTGCTGAAGGAGGGAATGGACAAAAAAATTCAAAACAGGAAATTGTTTCAAGAAGAGAGTATGAATAGTTACCTTTTACTCACGCTCTTTAAAAAAAAAAAGGAAAATGGATAAAAGCTCAACCTCAGGGAGTGTTAGACCCATGCAATCTAATCTACAAAAACTTTCAACTTACACCATTCGACTGACCATCAGCAAAATGTCTACAAACAATAAATGCTGAAAGGGTTTTAGGGAACTCATTACCCTCTACCTGCTGGTGAGACGTAAAGGGGTAACAGCCAATAATGAGAACAGAAAGGAGCTGTGTTTAAAAGTAAAAATGGAGGTACCATTCAATCCAGCAGGCGCACCATTGGACCTCTCACCTGAGAAGACAAGAATCGAGACAACACAGGCCGCAAAAGCTGCAGTACAACCTTATTCACAATAACCAAGACAGTGAAGCAATCAAAATGTCCAACAACAGGTGAATGGATAAAGAAGAAGTGGTCCATGTACACAATGGAATATTAGCCATGGAAAGCAATGAACCATTGCTCTTTGAGGCACCACAAATGAGTTTGGAGATAGTCACGAAACATGAGCTAAGTCCGAAAGCAAAAGACCTATATTCTATGATATCACTTATAGGCGTTATCTAATAACTGACACAAATGAACATATTTCCACAGAGAAAGACACTCACTGACTTAGAAAACAAACTATGCTCATGTAAAAGGAGAGGTGTTGGGAATGGATAAATTATGATTAGTGTTACTATATGTATACAAACACATATTACATACATATCTCAAAAAGACCGACCATATAGCAAGGTAGGTGTGCGGAACCCTCTGTAACATTTTACATGGGAAGAGGATCTGTACTTGAATACACATATATAAGGTACAAATGAACCAGATTGTGTACACCTAGGACGAACAATATTCTAAGCTTTACCCCAATTAAAAAAAAATTTAAAACCAAGAAGAAATAATGAGACATAAACTTATGGGGGTTTCTCCATGCACATTCCAATGTAATTTACAACCTAGGAACACGACTTCCAGAAAGGCTTTGCTGCCCTAGTACCCAGATTGGGGAATGGAGAAATGCTCCCTGTTTGAGGCCACTTCCCACAAGAGCAGCTTTAAACCCATTGCTAAAGTTCACTAAATATTCACCAAACTTGCAGTTCGGTAAATGACACCTGCTCTCCAAAAAAATTCTGGGCTGGAAAATCGACCAAAAAATTAAACAGAGGGCAACCTTCCAAGAAGACAATTTCAAGAATTATATTGTATTCCCAATTGTTTCCTTTTTTTAACAGAAAAGAAAACGGCGGAGAAAAATGATGAGTTTTATGAATTTTCAAAGACATGCAAACCCAAATTACAAAAACCGATGAGCTCACACCAGCCAGAAGGGCCATTAGCATAAATGCTGCAAACAGTAAATGCTGGAGCGATTGTGGAGAAATGCGTACCCTCGATTCTAAGGGGGACGTGGTAAGAGCCACTAAGGAAAACACAAAGAAGGTGCTTTGAAAAGGGTAACACGGTGCTACCAGTCAATCAATCACACCCACTGCTGGGACTATCACCTGAGAAAATGAGAATCAAAAAGTCACAGGATGGCAATCCTGCACTCCAACAATATTTACGATAGCCAACACTTGGAAGCAATGAAAATGTCCATCAACCAAGGAATGCACAAAGTAGAAGTGGTCCACGTACACAGTGGGAAATTACTCCAATAAAAAATAAAAATTAAATTTAAAAATCCAACAAAAGTAAAGAGACATCAGCTTGTGTGGGATTGTCCGGGCACACTCCACTCTAATTTATAACCGAGAAACACCACAGGCCGCAAGGGCTTTTCCCTAGTTACCAGGGTGGGGAACATAGAAAGGCTGCCACCCTCAGGCAGTTACCTGCAAAAGCAGCTTTAAAGCCTTTGCTAATGGTCATTTCATAGGAAGAAGTAATGCAGGACTGTAAATGAAACCTGCCCTCAAACTGTCTTGATGGAGGTAATGGCCAAAACATTTCAAAATGTGACACATACTTTAAGAGAACACTTTGAAGAACTAAGGGGTAATCACACCTTGAAAACTAAAAAGGACATGCCTTATAGCTCAATTTCAACGGATTATGAGGCACATGCGAATTCAACCACAAAGAGGTATCAGCTCACACTTGTCAGAATAACCATGAGCAAGAAAACTACAAACAATAACTGCTCAAGGTGTTGTGGAGAAATGCATACCCTCAACATCAAGGGGGACATAACTTGGAAAGGGCCACGAATGAGAACAGAATGGAGGTGCCTTAAAAAGGTCAACATTGAGCTACCATATGATCCAGCAGGCCCACTCCTCGACCTATAATCTAAGAAGAGAGAATTGGAAAGACACAGGCAGGCAAATCTGCATTGCACAGTATTACAATACCCAGATATGGAGGTAACCAAAAAGTCCACCAACAGATGGGTGGACAAAGAAGAACTCCTCCATGTACAGATGGAATATTCGCTAGTGAAAAAAATGAAACAATGCCATTTGCAGCACCACAGATGAGTCTAGACGTAATCACGCCACCTGTAGTAAGTGAGAAAGCAAAAGACACATATCCTATCATATCACTTTTAGGAGTTACTTAAAAATTGATACCAATGAAGATATTTCCACAGAGAAAGGCAATCACAGATTCATTAAAAAACTTATGGTTCACCAAATAGAAAGGGATGAGGATTGGATACATTACCATTTTGGGGTTAAAAGAGATATACAAACCATGTGAAATATATAATCACCAAAGACGTACGGAAGACCAGGAGAAGACTACTCAACATTGTGTCATAACCTACATGGGAAAAGGATGCGAGGAATAACAGATACACGTATATGTGTGAAAGAACCACATTTGCACACCTAGAACAAACAAACCATTGTAATCAAATTTGCTTGGATAAAAAATAAAAAGTAAATTATAAATATGAACAAGAAGTAATGAGACATGAACATAAAGGGCTTTTTCCTGGCACATTCCATTCTAATTTACAACCTAGAACACCACTTCCATTAAGGCTCTGTTTCTCCAGTTACCAAATTTGGTAAAGGAGAAATGATGCCACCTTGTGGCCGTTTCCTGCAAGAGCAGATTTAAAATCACAGCTAATGGTCACTTAACATTCACAAGGACTCAGGGCTGTAAAGGACACCTGCCCTAAAAAATTGTGCTGAAGGAGGGAATGGACAAAAAAATTCAAAACAGGAAATTGTTTCAAGAAGAGAGTATGAATAGTTACCTTTTACTCACGCTCTTTAAAAAAAAAAGGAAAATGGATAAAAGCTCAACCTCAGGGAGTGTTAGACCCATGCAATCTAATCTACAAAAACTTTCAACTTACACCATTCGACTGACCATCAGCAAAATGTCTACAAACAATAAATGCTGAAAGGGTTTTAGGGAACTCATTACCCTCTACCTGCTGGTGAGACGTAAAGGGGTAACAGCCAATAATGAGAACAGAAAGGAGCTGTGTTTAAAAGTAAAAATGGAGGTACCATTCAATCCAGCAGGCGCACCATTGGACCTCTCACCTGAGAAGACAAGAATCGAGACAACACAGGCCGCAAAAGCTGCAGTACAACCTTATTCACAATAACCAAGACAGTGAAGCAATCAAAATGTCCAACAACAGGTGAATGGATAAAGAAGAAGTGGTCCATGTACACAATGGAATATTAGCCATGGAAAGCAATGAACCATTGCTCTTTGAGGCACCACAAATGAGTTTGGAGATAGTCACGAAACATGAGCTAAGTCCGAAAGCAAAAGACCTATATTCTATGATATCACATATAGGCGTTATCTAATAACTGACACAAATGAACATATTTCCACAGAGAAAGACACTCACTGACTTAGAAAACAAACTATGCTCATGTAAAAGGAGAGGTGTTGGGAATGGATAAATTATGATTAGTGTTACTATATGTATACAAACACATATTACATACATATCTCAAAAAGACCGACCATATAGCAAGGTAGGTGTGCGGAACCCTCTGTAACATTTTACATGGGAAGAGGATCTGTACTTGAATACACATATATAAGGTACAAATGAACCAGATTGTGTACACCTAGGACGAACAATATTCTAAGCTTTACCCCAATTAAAAAAAAATTTAAAACCAAGAAGAAATAATGAGACATAAACTTATGGGGGTTTCTCCATGCACATTCCAATGTAATTTACAACCTAGGAACACGACTTCCAGAAAGGCTCTGCTGCCCTAGTACCCAGATTGGGGAATGGAGAAATGCTCCCTGTTTGAGGCCACTTCCCACAAGAGCAGCTTTAAACCCATTGCTAAAGTTCACTAAATATTCACCAAACTTGCAGTTTGGTAAATGACACCTGCTCTCCAAAAAAATTCTGGGCTGGAAAATCGACCAAAAAATTAAACAGAGGGCAACCTTCCAAGAAGACAATTTCAAGAATTATATTGTATTCCCAATTGTTTCCTTTTTTTAACAGAAAAGAAAACGGCGGAGAAAAATGATGAGTTTTATGAATTTTCAAAGACATGCAAACCCAAATTACAAAAACCGATGAGCTCACACCAGCCAGAAGGGCCATTAGCATAAATGCTGCAAACAGTAAATGCTGGAGCGATTGTGGAGAAATGCGTACCCTCGATTCTAAGGGGGACGTGGTAAGAGCCACTAAGGAAAACACAAAGAAGGTGCTTTGAAAAGGGTAACACGGTGCTACCAGTCAATCAATCACACCCACTGCTGGGACTATCACCTGAGAAAATGAGAATCAAAAAGTCACAGGATGGCAATCCTGCACTCCAACAATATTTACGATAGCCAACACTTGGAAGCAATGAAAATGTCCATCAACCAAGGAATGCACAAAGTAGAAGTGGTCCACGTACACAGTGGGAAATTACTCCAATAAAAAATAAAAATTAAATTTAAAAATCCAACAAAAGTAAAGAGACATCAGCTTGTGTGGGATTGTCCGGGCACACTCCACTCTAATTTATAACCGAGAAACACCACAGGCCGCAAGGGCTTTTCCCTAGTTACCAGGGTGGGGAACATAGAAAGGCTGCCACCCTCAGGCAGTTACCTGCAAAAGCAGCTTTAAAGCCTTTGCTAATGGTCATTTCATAGGAAGAAGTAATGCAGGACTGTAAATGAAACCTGCCCTCAAACTGTCTTGAGGGATGTAATGGCCAAAACATTTCAAAATGTGACACATACTTTAAGAGAACACTTTGAAGAACTAAGGGGTAATCACACCTTGAAAACTAAAAAGGACATGCCTTATAGCTCAATTTCAACGGATTATGAGGCACATGCGAATTCAACCACAAAGAGGTATCAGCTCACACTTGTCAGAATAACCATGAGCAAGAAAACTACAAACAATAACTGCTCAAGGTGTTGTGGAGAAATGCATACCCTCAACATCAAGGGGGACATAACTTGGAAAGGGCCACGAATGAGAACAGAATGGAGGTGCCTTAAAAAGGTCAACATTGAGCTACCATATGATCCAGCAGGCCCACTCCTCGACCTATAATCTAAGAAGAGAGAATTGGAAAGACACAGGCAGGCAAATCTGCATTGCACAGTATTACAATACCCAGATATGGAGGTAACCAAAAAGTCCACCAACAGATGGGTGGACAAAGAAGAACTCCTCCATGTACAGATGGAATATTCGCTAGTGAAAAAAATGAAACAATGCCATTTGCAGCACCACAGATGAGTCTAGACGTAATCACGCCACCTGTAGTAAGTGAGAAAGCAAAAGACACATATCCTATCATATCACTTTTAGGAGTTACTTAAAAATTGATACCAATGAAGATATTTCCACAGAGAAAGGCAATCACAGATTCATTAAAAAACTTATGGTTCACCAAATAGAAAGGGATGAGGATTGGATACATTACCATTTTGGGGTTAAAAGAGATATACAAACCATGTGAAATATATAATCACCAAAGACGTACGGAAGACCAGGAGAAGACTACTCAACATTGTGTCATAACCTACATGGGAAAAGGATGCGAGGAATAACAGATACACGTATATGTGTGAAAGAACCACATTTGCACACCTAGAACAAACAAACCATTGTAATCAAATTTGCTTGGATAAAAAATAAAAAGTAAATTATAAATATGAACAAGAAGTAATGAGACATGAACATAAAGGGCTTTTTCCTGGCACATTCCATTCTAATTTACAACCTAGAACACCACTTCCATTAAGGCTCTGTTTCTCCAGTTACCAAATTTGGTAAAGGAGAAATGATGCCACCTTGTGGCCGTTTCCTGCAAGAGCAGATTTAAAATCACAGCTAATGGTCACTTAACATTCACAAGGACTCAGGGCTGTAAAGGACACCTGCCCTAAAAAATTGTGCTGAAGGAGGGAATGGACAAAAAAATTCAAAACAGGAAATTGTTTCAAGAAGAGAGTATGAATAGTTACCTTTTACTCACGCTCTTTAAAAAAAAAAAGGAAAATGGATAAAAGCTCAACCTCAGGGAGTGTTAGACCCATGCAATCTAATCTACAAAAACTTTCAACTTACACCATTCGACTGACCATCAGCAAAATGTCTACAAACAATAAATGCTGAAAGGGTTTTAGGGAACTCATTACCCTCTACCTGCTGGTGAGACGTAAAGGGGTAACAGCCAATAATGAGAACAGAAAGGAGCTGTGTTTAAAAGTAAAAATGGAGGTACCATTCAATCCAGCAGGCGCACCATTGGACCTCTCACCTGAGAAGACAAGAATCGAGACAACACAGGCCGCAAAAGCTGCAGTACAACCTTATTCACAATAACCAAGACAGTGAAGCAATCAAAATGTCCAACAACAGGTGAATGGATAAAGAAGAAGTGGTCCATGTACACAATGGAATATTAGCCATGGAAAGCAATGAACCATTGCTCTTTGAGGCACCACAAATGAGTTTGGAGATAGTCACGAAACATGAGCTAAGTCCGAAAGCAAAAGACCTATATTCTATGATATCACTTATAGGCGTTATCTAATAACTGACACAAATGAACATATTTCACAGAGAAAGACACTCACTGACTTAGAAAACAAACTATGCTCATGTAAAAGGAGAGGTGTTGGGAATGGATAAATTATGATTAGTGTTACTATATGTATACAAACACATATTACATACATATCTCAAAAAGACCGACCATATAGCAAGGTAGGTGTGCGGAACCCTCTGTAACATTTTACATGGGAAGAGGATCTGTACTTGAATACACATATATAAGGTACAAATGAACCAGATTGTGTACACCTAGGACGAACAATATTCTAAGCTTTACCCCAATTAAAAAAAAATTTAAAACCAAGAAGAAATAATGAGACATAAACTTATGGGGGTTTCTCCATGCACATTCCAATGTAATTTACAACCTAGGAACACGACTTCCAGAAAGGCTCTGCTGCCCTAGTACCCAGATTGGGGAATGGAGAAATGCTCCCTGTTTGAGGCCACTTCCCACAAGAGCAGCTTTAAACCCATTGCTAAAGTTCACTAAATATTCACCAAACTTGCAGTTCGGTAAATGACACCTGCTCTCCAAAAAAATTCTGGGCTGGAAAATCGACCAAAAATTTAAACAGAGGGCAACCTTCCAAGAAGACAATTTCAAGAATTATATTGTATTCCCAATTGTTTCCTTTTTTTAACAGAAAAGAAAACGGCGGAGAAAAATGATGAGTTTTATGAATTTTCAAAGACATGCAAACCCAAATTACAAAAACCGATGAGCTCACACCAGCCAGAAGGGCCATTAGCATAAATGCTGCAAACAGTAAATGCTGGAGCGATTGTGGAGAAATGCGTACCCTCGATTCTAAGGGGGACGTGGTAAGAGCCACTAAGGAAAACACAAAGAAGGTGCTTTGAAAAGGGTAACACGGTGCTACCAGTCAATCAATCACACCCACTGCTGGGACTATCACCTGAGAAAATGAGAATCAAAAAGTCACAGGATGGCAATCCTGCACTCCAACAATATTTACGATAGCCAACACTTGGAAGCAATGAAAATGTCCATCAACCAAGGAATGCACAAAGTAGAAGTGGTCCACGTACACAGTGGGAAATTACTCCAATAAAAAATAAAAATTAAATTTAAAAATCCAACAAAAGTAAAGAGACATCAGCTTGTGTGGGATTGTCCGGGCACACTCCACTCTAATTTATAACCGAGAAACACCACAGGCCGCAAGGGCTTTTCCCTAGTTACCAGGGTGGGGAACATAGAAAGGCTGCCACCCTCAGGCAGTTACCTGCAAAAGCAGCTTTAAAGCCTTTGCTAATGGTCATTTCATAGGAAGAAGTAATGCAGGACTGTAAATGAAACCTGCCCTCAAACTGTCTTGAGGGAGGTAATGGCCAAAACATTTCAAAATGTGACACATACTTTAAGAGAACACTTTGAAGAACTAAGGGGTAATCACACCTTGAAAACTAAAAAGGACATGCCTTATAGCTCAATTTCAACGGATTATGAGGCACATGCGAATTCAACCACAAAGAGGTATCAGCTCACACTTGTCAGAATAACCATGAGCAAGAAAACTACAAACAATAACTGCTCAAGGTGTTGTGGAGAAATGCATACCCTCAACATCAAGGGGGACATAACTTGGAAAGGGCCACGAATGAGAACAGAATGGAGGTGCCTTAAAAAGGTCAACATTGAGCTACCATATGATCCAGCAGGCCCACTCCTCGACCTATAATCTAAGAAGAGAGAATTGGAAAGACACAGGCAGGCAAATCTGCATTGCACAGTATTACAATACCCAGATATGGAGGTAACCAAAAAGTCCACCAACAGATGGGTGGACAAAGAAGAACTCCTCCATGTACAGATGGAATATTCGCTAGTGAAAAAAATGAAACAATGCCATTTGCAGCACCACAGATGAGTCTAGACGTAATCACGCCACCTGTAGTAAGTGAGAAAGCAAAAGACACATATCCTATCATATCACTTTTAGGAGTTACTTAAAAATTGATACCAATGAAGATATTTCCACAGAGAAAGGCAATCACAGATTCATTAAAAAACTTATGGTTCACCAAATAGAAAGGGATGAGGATTGGATACATTACCATTTTGGGGTTAAAAGAGATATACAAACCATGGGAAATATATAATCACCAAAGACGTACGGAAGACCAGGAGAAGACTACTCAACATTGTGTCATAACCTACATGGGAAAAGGATGCGAGGAATAACAGATACACGTATATGTGTGAAAGAACCACATTTGCACACCTAGAACAAACAAACCATTGTAATCAAATTTGCTTGGATAAAAAATAAAAAGTAAATTATAAATATGAACAAGAAGTAATGAGACATGAACATAAAGGGTTTTTTCCTGGCACATTCCATTCTAATTTACAACCTAGAACACCACTTCCATTAAGGCTCTGTTTCTCCAGTTACCAAATTTGGTAAAGGAGAAATGATGCCACCTTGTGGCCGTTTCCTGCAAGAGCAGATTTAAAATCACAGCTAATGGTCACTTAACATTCACAAGGACTCAGGGCTGTAAAGGACACCTGCCCTAAAAAATTGTGCTGAAGGAGGGAATGGACAAAAAAATTCAAAACAGGCAATTGTTTCAAGAAGAGAGTATGAATAGTTACCTTTTACTCACGCTCTTTAAAAAAAAAAAGGAAAATGGATAAAAGCTCAACCTCAGGGAGTGTTAGACCCATGCAATCTAATCTACAAAAACTTTCAACTTACACCATTCGACTGACCATCAGCAAAATGTCTACAAACAATAAATGCTGAAAGGGCTTTAGGGAACTCATTACCCTCTACCTGCTGGTGAGACGTAAAGGGGTAACAGCCAATTATGAGAACAGAAAGGAGCTGTGTTTAAAAGTAAAAATGGAGGTACCATTCAATCCAGCAGGCGCACCATTGGACCTCTCACCTGAGAAGACAAGAATCGAGACAACACAGGCCTCAAAAGCTGCAGTACAACCTTATTCACAATAACCAAGACAGTGAAGCAATCAAAATGTCCAACAACAGGTGAATGGATAAAGAAGAAGTGGTCCATGTACACAATGGAATATTAGCCATGGAAAACAATGAACCATTGCTCTTTGAGGCACCACAAATGAGTTTGGAGATAGTCACGAAACATGAGCTAAGTCCGAAAGCAAAAGACCTATATTCTATGATATCACTTATAGGCGTTATCTAATAACTGACACAAATGAACATATTTCCACAGAGAAAGACACTCACTGACTTAGAAAACAAACTATGCTCATGTAAAAGGAGAGGTGTTGGGAATGGATAAATTAAGATTAGTGTTACTATATGTATACAAACACATATTACATACATATCTCAAAAAGACCGACCATATAGCAAGGGAGGTGTGCGGAACCCTCTGTAACATTTTACATGGGAAGAGGATCTGTACTTGAATACACATATATAAGGTACAAATGAACCAGATTGTGTACACCTAGGACGAACAATATTCTAAGCTTTACCCCAATTAAAAAAAAATTTAAAACCAAGAAGAAATAATGAGACATAAACTTATGGGGGTTTCTCCATGCACATTCCAATGTAATTTACAACCTAGGAACACGACTTCCAGAAAGGCTCTGCTGCCCTAGTACCCAGATTGGGGAATGGAGAAATGCTGCCTGTTTGAGGCCACTTCCCACAAGAGCAGCTTTAAACCCTATTGCTAAAGTTCACTAAATATTCACCAAACTTGCAGTTCGGTAAATGACACCTGCTCTCCAAAAAAATTCTGGGCTGGAAAATCGACCAAAAAATTAAACAGAGGGCAACCTTCCAAGAAGACAATTTCAAGAATTATATTGTATTCCCAATTGTTTCCTTTTTTTAACAGAAAAGAAAACGGCGGAGAAAAATGATGAGTTTTATGAATTTTCAAAGACATGCAAACCCAAATTACAAAAACCGATGAGCTCACACCAGCCAGAAGGGCCATTAGCATAAATGCTGCAAACAGTAAATGCTGGAGCGATTGTGGAGAAATGCGTACCCTCGATTCTAAGGGGGACGTGGTAAGAGCCACTAAGGAAAACACAAAGAAGGTGCTTTGAAAAGGGTAACACGGTGCTACCAGTCAATCAATCACACCCACTGCTGGGACTATCACCTGAGAAAATGAGAATCAAAAAGTCACAGGATGGCAATCCTGCACTCCAACAATATTTACGATAGCCAACACTTGGAAGCAATGAAAATGTCCATCAACCAAGGAATGCACAAAGTAGAAGTGGTCCACGTACACAGTGGGAAATTACTCCAATAAAAAATAAAAATTAAATTTAAAAATCCAACAAAAGTAAAGAGACATCAGCTTGTGTGGGATTGTCCGGGCACACTCCACTCTAATTTATAACCGAGAAACACCACAGGCCGCAAGGGCTTTTCCCTAGTTACCAGGGTGGGGAACATAGAAAGGCTGCCACCCTCAGGCAGTTACCTGCAAAAGCAGCTTTAAAGCCTTTGCTAATGGTCATTTCATAGGAAGAAGTAATGCAGGACTGTAAATGAAACCTGCCCTCAAACTGTCTTGAGGGAGGTAATGGCCAAAACATTTCAAAATGTGACACATACTTTAAGAGAACACTTTGAAGAACTAAGGGGTAATCACACCTTGAAAACTAAAAAGGACATGCCTTATAGCTCAATTTCAACGGATTATGAGGCACATGCGAATTCAACCACAAAGAGGTATCAGCTCACACTTGTCAGAATAACCATGAGCAAGAAAACTACAAACAATAACTGCTCAAGGTGTTGTGGAGAAATGCATACCCTCAACATCAAGGGGGACATAACTTGGAAAGGGCCACGAATGAGAACAGAATGGAGGTGCCTTAAAAAGGTCAACATTGAGCTACCATATGATCCAGCAGGCCCACTCCTCGACCTATAATCTAAGAAGAGAGAATTGGAAAGACACAGGCAGGCAAATCTGCATTGCACAGTATTACAATACCCAGATATGGAGGTAACCAAAAAGTCCACCAAAAGATGGGTGGACAAAGAAGAACTCCTCCATGTACAGATGGAATATTCGCTAGTGAAAAAAATGAAACAATGCCATTTGCAGCACCACAGATGAGTCTAGACGTAATCACGCCACCTGTAGTAAGTGAGAAAGCAAAAGACACATATCCTATCATATCACTTTTAGGAGTTACTTAAAAATTGATACCAATGAAGATATTTCCACAGAGAAAGGCAATCACAGATTCATTAAAAAACTTATGGTTCACCAAATAGAAAGGGATGAGGATTGGATACATTACCATTTTGGGGTTAAAAGAGATATACAAACCATGTGAAATATATAATCACCAAAGACGTACGGAAGACCAGGAGAAGACTACTCAACATTGTGTCATAACCTACATGGGAAAAGGATGCGAGGAATAACAGATACACGTATATGTGTGAAAGAACCACATTTGCACACCTAGAACAAACAAACCATTGTAATCAAATTTGCTTGGATAAAAAATAAAAAGTAAATTATAAATATGAACAAGAAGTAATGAGACATGAACATAAAGGGCTTTTTCCTGGCACATTCCATTCTAATTTACAACCTAGAACACCACTTCCATTAAGGCTCTGTTTCTCCAGTTTCCAAATTTGGTAAAGGAGAAATGATGCCACCTTGTGGCCGTTTCCTGCAAGAGCAGATTTAAAATCACAGCTAATGGTCACTTAACATTCACAAGGACTCAGGGCTGTAAAGGACACCTGCCCTAAAAAATTGTGCTGAAGGAGGGAATGGACAAAAAAATTCAAAACAGGAAATTGTTTCAAGAAGAGAGTATGAATAGTTACCTTTTACTCACGCTCTTTAAAAAAAAAAAGGAATATGGATAAAAGCTCAACCTCAGGGAGTGTTAGACCCATGCAATCTAATCTACAAAAACTTTCAACTTACACCATTCGACTGACCATCAGCAAAATGTCTACAAACAATAAATGCTGAAAGGGTTTTAGGGAACTCATTACCCTCTACCTGCTGGTGAGACGTAAAGGGGTAACAGCCAATAATGAGAACAGAAAGGAGCTGTGTTTAAAAGTAAAAATGGAGGTACCATTCAATCCAGCAGGCGCACCATTGGACCTCTCACCTGAGAAGACAAGAATCCAGACAACACAGGCCGCAAAAGCTGCAGTACAACCTTATTCACAATAACCAAGACAGTGAAGCAATCAAAATGTCCAACAACAGGTGAATGGATAAAGAAGAAGTGGTCCATGTACACAATGGAATATTAGCCATGGAAAGCAATGAACCATTGCTCTTTGAGGCACCACAAATGAGTTTGGAGATAGTCACGAAACATGAGCTAAGTCCGAAAGCAAAAGACCTATATTCTATGATATCACTTATAGGCGTTATCTAATAACTGACACAAATGAACATATTTCCACAGAGAAAGACACTCACTGACTTAGAAAACAAACTATGCTCATGTAAAAGGAGAGGTGTTGGGAATGGATAAATTATGATTAGTGTTACTATATGTATACAAACACATATTACATACATATCTCAAAAAGACCGACCATATAGCAAGGTAGGTGTGCGGAACCCTCTGTAACATTTTACATGGGAAGAGGATCTGTACTTGAATACACATATATAAGGTACAAATGAACCAGAATGTGTACACGTAGGACGAACAATATTCTAAGCTTTACCCCAATTAAAAAAAAATTTAAAACCAAGAAGAAATAATGAGACATAAACTTATGGGGGTTTCTCCATGCACATTCCAATGTAATTTACAACCTAGGAACACGACTTCCAGAAAGGCTCTGCTGCCCTAGTACCCAGATTGGGGAATGGAGAAATGCTCCCTGTTTGAGGCCACTTCCCACAAGAGCAGCTTTAAACCCATTGCTAAAGTTCACTAAATATTCACCAAACTTGCAGTTCGGTAAATGACACCTGCTCTCCAAAAAAATTCTTGGCTGGAAAATCGACCAAAAAATTAAACAGAGGGCAACCTTCCAAGAAGACAATTTCAAGAATTATATTGTATTCCCAATTGTTTCCTTTTTTTAACAGAAAAGAAAACGGCGGAGAAAAATGATGAGTTTTATGAATTTTCAAAGACATGCAAACCCAAATTACAAAAACCGATGAGCTCACACCAGCCAGAAGGGCCATTAGCATAAATGCTGCAAACAGTAAATGCTGGAGCGATTGTGGAGAAATGCGTACCCTCGATTCTAAGGGGGACGTGGTAAGAGCCACTAAGGAAAACACAAAGAAGGTGCTTTGAAAAGGGTAACACGGTGCTACCAGTCAATCAATCACACCCACTGCTGGGACTATCACCTGAGAAAATGAGAATCAAAAAGTCACAGGATGGCAATCCTGCACTCCAACAATATTTACGATAGCCAACACTTGGAAGCAATGAAAATGTCCATCAACCAAGGAATGCACAAAGTAGAAGTGGTCCACGTACACAGTGGGAAATTACTCCAATAAAAAATAAAAATTAAATTTAAAAATCCAACAGAAGTAAAGAGACATCAGCTTGTGTGGGATTGTCCGGGCACACTCCACTCTAATTTATAACCGAGAAACACCACAGGCCGCAAGGGCTTTTCCCTAGTTACCAGGGTGGGGAACATAGAAAGGCTGCCACCCTCAGGCAGTTACCTGCAAAAGCAGCTTTAAAGCCTTTGCTAATGGTCATTTCATAGGAAGAGGTAATGCAGGACTGTAAATGAAACCTGCCCTCAAACTGTCTTGAGGGAGGTAATGGCCAAAACATTTCAAAATGTGACACATACTTTAAGAGAACACTTTGAAGAACTAAGGGGTAATCACACCTTGAAAACTAAAAAGGACATGCCTTATAGCTCAATTTCAACGGATTATGAGGCACATGCGAATTCAACCACAAAGAGGTATCAGCTCACACTTGTCAGAATAACCATGAGCAAGAAAACTACAAACAATAACTGCTCAAGGTGTTGTGGAGAAATGCATACCCTCAACATCAAGGGGGACATAACTTGGAAAGGGCCACGAATGAGAACAGAATGGAGGTGCCTTAAAAAGGTCAACATTGAGCTACCATATGATCCAGCAGGCCCACTCCTCGACCTATAATCTAAGAAGAGAGAATTGGAAAGACACAGGCAGGCAAATCTGCATTGCACAGTATTACAATACCCAGATATGGAGGTAACCAAAAAGTCCACCAACAGATGGGTGGACAAAGAAGAACTCCTCCATGTACAGATGGAATATTCGCTAGTGAAAAAAATGAAACAATGCCATTTGCAGCACCACAGATGAGTCTAGACGTAATCACGCCACCTGTAGTAAGTGAGAAAGCAAAAGACACATATCCTATCATATCACTTTTAGGAGTTACTTAAAAATTGATACCAATGAAGATATTTCCACAGAGAAAGGCAATCACAGATTCATTAAAAAACTTATGGTTCACCAAATAGAAAGGGATGAGGATTGGATACATTACCATTTTGGGGTTAAAAGAGATATACAAACCATGTGAAATATATAATCACCAAAGACGTACGGAAGACCAGGAGAAGACTACTCAACATTGTGTCATAACCTACATGGGAAAAGGATGCGAGGAATAACAGATACACGTATATGTGTGAAAGAACCACATTTGCACACCTAGAACAAACAAACCATTGTAATCAAATTTGCTTGGATAAAAAATAAAAAGTAAATTATAAATATGAACAAGAAGTAATGAGACATGAACATAAAGGGCTTTTTCCTGGCACATTCCATTCTAATTTACAACCTAGAACACCACTTCCATTAAGGCTCTGTTTCTCCAGTTACCAAATTTGGTAAAGGAGAAATGATGCCACCTTGTGGCCGTTTCCTGCAAGAGCAGATTTAAAATCACAGCTAATGGTCACTTAACATTCACAAGGACTCAGGGCTGTAAAGGACACCTGCCCTAAAAAATTGTGCTGAAGGAGGGAATGGACAAAAAAATTCAAAACAGGCAATTGTTTCAAGAAGAGAGTATGAATAGTTACCTTTTACTCACGCTCTTTAAAAAAAAAAAGGAAAATGGATAAAAGCTCAACCTCAGGGAGTGTTAGACCCATGCAATCTAATCTACAAAAACTTTCAACTTACACCATTCGACTGACCATCAGCAAAATGTCTACAAACAATAAATGCTGAAAGGGCTTTAGGGAACTCATTACCCTCTACCTGCTGGTGAGACGTAAAGGGGTAACAGCCAATAATGAGAACAGAAAGGAGCTGTGTTTAAAAGTAAAAATGGAGGTACCATTCAATCCAGCAGGCGCACCATTGGACCTCTCACCTGAGAAGACAAGAATCGAGACAACACAGGCCTCAAAAGCTGCAGTACAACCTTATTCACAATAACCAAGACAGTGAAGCAATCAAAATGTCCAACAACAGGTGAATGGATAAAGAAGAAGTGGTCCATGTACACAATGGAATATTAGCCATGGAAAACAATGAACCATTGCTCTTTGAGGAACCACAAATGAGTTTGGAGATAGTCACGAAACATGAGCTAAGTCTGAAAGCAAAAGACCTATATTCTATGATATCACTTATAGGCGTTATCTAATAACTGACACAAATGAACATATTTCCACAGAGAAAGACACTCACTGACTTAGAAAACAAACTATGCTCATGTAAAAGGAGAGGTGTTGGGAATGGATAAATTAAGATTAGTGTTACTATATGTATACAAACACATATTACATACATATCTCAAAAAGACCGACCATATAGCAAGGGAGGTGTGCGGAACCCTCTGTAACATTTTACATGGGAAGAGGATCTGTACTTGAATACACATATATAAGGTACAAATGAACCAGATTGTGTACACCTAGGACGAACAATATTCTAAGCTTTACCCCAATTAAAAAAAAATTTAAAACCAAGAAGAAATAATGAGACATAAACTTATGGGGGTTTCTCCATGCACATTCCAATGTAATTTACAACCTAGGAACACGACTTCCAGAAAGGCTCTGCTGCCCTAGTACCCAGATTGGGGAATGGAGAAATGCTGCCTGTTTGAGGCCACTTCCCACAAGAGCAGCTTTAAACCCTATTGCTAAAGTTCACTAAATATTCACCAAACTTGCAGTTCGGTAAATGACACCTGCTCTCCAAAAAAATTCTGGGCTGGAAAATCGACCAAAAAATTAAACAGAGGGCAACCTTCCAAGAAGACAATTTCAAGAATTATATTGTATTCCCAATTGTTTCCTTTTTTTAACAGAAAAGAAAACGGCGGAGAAAAATGATGAGTTTTATGAATTTTCAAAGACATGCAAACCCAAATTACAAAAACCTATGAGCTCACACCAGCCAGAAGGGCCATTAGCATAAATGCTGCAAACAGTAAATGCTGGAGCGATTGTGGAGAAATGCGTACCCTCGATTCTAAGGGGGACGTGGTAAGAGCCACTAAGGAAAACACAAAGAAGGTGCTTTGAAAAGGGTAACACGGTGCTACCAGTCAATCAATCACACCCACTGCTGGGACTATCACCTGAGAAAATGAGAATCAAAAAGTCACAGGATGGCAATCCTGCACTCCAACAATATTTACGATAGCCAACACTTGGAAGCAATGAAAATGTCCATCAACCAAGGAATGCACAAAGTAGAAGTGGTCCACGTACACAGTGGGAAATTACTCCAATAAAAAATAAAAATTAAATTTAAAAATCCAACAAAAGTAAAGAGACATCAGCTTGTGTGGGATTGTCCGGGCACACTCCACTCTAATTTATAACCGAGAAACACCACAGGCCGCAAGGGCTTTTCCCTAGTTACCAGGGTGGGGAACATAGAAAGGCTGCCACCCTCAGGCAGTTACCTGCAAAAGCAGCTTTAAAGCCTTTGCTAATGGTCATTTCATAGGAAGAAGTAATGCAGGACTGTAAATGAAACCTGCCCTCAAACTGTCTTGAGGGAGGTAATGGCCAAAACATTTCAAAATGTGACACATACTTTAAGAGAACACTTTGAAGAACTAAGGGGTAATCACACCTTGAAAACTAAAAAGGACATGCCTTATAGCTCAATTTCAACGGATTATGAGGCACATGCGAATTCAACCACAAAGAGGTATCAGCTCACACTTGTCAGAATAACCATGAGCAAGAAAACTACAAACAATAACTGCTCAAGGTGTTGTGGAGAAATGCATACCCTCAACATCAAGGGGGACATAACTTGGAAAGGGCCACGAATGAGAACAGAATGGAGGTGCCTTAAAAAGGTCAACATTGAGCTACCATATGATCCAGCAGGCCCACTCCTCGACCTATAATCTAAGAAGAGAGAATTGGAAAGACACAGGCAGGCAAATCTGCATTGCACAGTATTACAATACGCAGATATGGAGGTAACCAAAAAGTCCACCAACAGATGGGTGGACAAAGAAGAACTCCTCCATGTACAGATGGAATATTCGCTAGTGAAAAAAATGAAACAATGCCATTTGCAGCACCACAGATGAGTCTAGACGTAATCACGCCACCTGTAGTAAGTGAGAAAGCAAAAGACACATATCCTATCATATCACTTTTAGGAGTTACTTAAAAATTGATACCAATGAAGATATTTCCACAGAGAAAGGCAATCACAGATTCATTAAAAAACTTATGGTTCACCAAATAGAAAGGGATGAGGATTGGATACATTACCATTTTGGGGTTAAAAGAGATATACAAACCATGTGAAATATATAATCACCAAAGACGTACGGAAGACCAGGAGAAGACTACTCAACATTGTGTCATAACCTACATGGGAAAAGGATGCGAGGAATAACAGATACACGTATATGTGTGAAAGAACCACATTTGCACACCTAGAACAAACAAACCATTGTAATCAAATTTGCTTGGATAAAAAATAAAAAGTAAATTATAAATATGAACAAGAAGTAATGAGACATGAACATAAAGGGCTTTTTCCTGGCACATTCCATTCTAATTTACAACCTAGAACACCACTTCCATTAAGGCTCTGTTTCTCCAGTTACCAAATTTGGTAAAGGAGAAATGATGCCACCTTGTGGCCGTTTCCTGCAAGAGCAGATTTAAAATCACAGCTAATGGTCACTTAACATTCACAAGGACTCAGGGCTGTAAAGGACACCTGCCCTAAAAAATTGTGCTGAAGGAGGGAATGGACAAAAAAATTCAAAACAGGAAATTGTTTCAAGAAGAGAGTATGAATAGTTACCTTTTACTCACGCTCTTTAAAAAAAAAAAGGAAAATGGATAAAAGCTCAACCTCAGGGAGTGTTAGACCCATGCAATCTAATCTACAAAAACTTTCAACTTACACCATTCGACTGACCATCAGCAAAATGTCTACAAACAATAAATGCTGAAAGGGTTTTAGGGAACTCATTACCCTCTACCTGCTGGTGAGACGTAAAGGGGTAACAGCCAATAATGAGAACAGAAAGGAGCTGTGTTTAAAAGTAAAAATGGAGGTACCATTCAATCCAGCAGGCGCACCATTGGACATCTCACCTGAGAAGACAAGAATCGAGACAACACAGGCCGCAAAAGCTGCAGTACAACCTTATTCACAATAACCAAGACAGTGAAGCAATCAAAATGTCCAACAACAGGTGAATGGATAAAGAAGAAGTGGTCCATGTACACAATGGAATATTAGCCATGGAAAGCAATGAACCATTGCTCTTTGAGGCACCACAAATGAGTTTGGAGATAGTCACGAAACATGAGCTAAGTCCGAAAGCAAAAGACCTATATTCTATGATATCACTTATAGGCGTTATCTAATAACTGACACAAATGAACATATTTCCACAGAGAAAGACACTCACTGACTTAGAAAACAAACTATGCTCATGTAAAAGGAGAGGTGTTGGGAATGGATAAATTATGATTAGTGTTACTATATGTATACAAACACATATTACATACATATCTCAAAAAGACCGACCATATAGCAAGGTAGGTGTGCGGAACCCTCTGTAACATTTTACATGGGAAGAGGATCTGTACTTGAATACACATATATAAGGTACAAATGAACCAGAATGTGTACACCTAGGACGAACAATATTCTAAGCTTTACCCCAATTAAAAAAAAATTTAAAACCAAGAAGAAATAATGAGACATAAACTTATGGGGGTTTCTCCATGCACATTCCAATGTAATTTACAACCTAGGAACACGACTTCCAGAAAGGCTCTGCTGCCCTAGTACCCAGATTGGGGAATGGAGAAATGCTCCCTGTTTGAGGCCACTTCCCACAAGAGCAGCTTTAAACCCATTGCTAAAGTTCACTAAATATTCACCAAACTTGCAGTTCGGTAAATGACACCTGCTCTCCAAAAAAATTCTTGGCTGGAAAATCGACCAAAAAATTAAACAGAGGGCAACCTTCCAAGAAGACAATTTCAAGAAGTATATTGTATTCCCAATTGTTTCCTTTTTTTAACAGAAAAGAAAACGGCGGAGAAAAATGATGAGTTTTATGAATTTTCAAAGACATGCAAACCCAAATTACAAAAACCGATGAGCTCACACCAGCCAGAAGGGCCATTAGCATAAATGCTGCAAACAGTAAATGCTGGAGCGATTGTGGAGAAATGCGTACCCTCGATTCTAAGGGGGACGTGGTAAGAGCCACTAAGGAAAACACAAAGAAGGTGCTTTGAAAAGGGTAACACGGTGCTACCAGTCAATCAATCACACCCACTGCTGGGACTATCACCTGAGAAAATGAGAATCAAAAAGTCACAGGATGACAATCCTGCACTCCAACAATATTTACGATAGCCAACACTTGGAAGCAATGAAAATGTCCATCAACCAAGGAATGCACAAAGTAGAAGTGGTCCACGTACACAGTGGGAAATTACTCCAATAAAAAATAAAAATTAAATTTAAAAATCCAACAAAAGTAAAGAGACATCAGCTTGTGTGGGATTGTCCGGGCACACTCCACTCTAATTTATAACCGAGAAACACCACAGGCCGCAAGGGCTTTTCCCTAGTTACCAGGGTGGGGAACATAGAAAGGCTGCCACCCTCAGGCAGTTACCTGCAAAAGCAGCTTTAAAGCCTTTGCTAATGGTCATTTCATAGGAAGAAGTAATGCAGGACTGTAAATGAAACCTGCCCTCAAACTGTCTTGAGGGAGGTAATGGCCAAAACATTTCAAAATGTGACACATACTTTAAGAGAACACTTTGAAGAACTAAGGGGTAATCACACCTTGAAAACTAAAAAGGACATGCCTTATAGCTCAATTTCAACGGATTATGAGGCACATGCGAATTCAACCACAAAGAGGTATCAGCTCACACTTGTCAGAATAACCATGAGCAAGAAAACTACAAACAATAACTGCTCAAGGTGTTGTGGAGAAATGCATACCCTCAACATCAAGGGGGACATAACTTGGAAAGGGCCACGAATGAGAACAGAATGGAGGTGCCTTAAAAAGGTCAACATTGAGCTACCATATGATCCAGCAGGCCCACTCCTCGACCTATAATCTAAGAAGAGAGAATTGGAAAGACACAGGCAGGCAAATCTGCATTGCACAGTATTACAATACCCAGATATGGAGGTAACCAAAAAGTCCACCAACAGATGGGTGGACAAAGAAGAACTCCTCCATGTACAGATGGAATATTCGCTAGTGAAAAAAATGAAACAATGCCATTTGCAGCACCACAGATGAGTCTAGACGTAATCACGCCACCTGTAGTAAGTGAGAAAGCAAAAGACACATATCCTATCATATCACTTTTAGGAGTTACTTAAAAATTGATACCAATGAAGATATTTCCACAGAGAAAGGCAATCACAGATTCATTAAAAAACTTATGGTTCACCAAATAGAAAGGGATGAGGATTGGATACATTACCATTTTGGGGTTAAAAGAGATATACAAACCATGTGAAATATATAATCACCAAAGACGTACGGAAGACCAGGAGAAGACTACTCAACATTGTGTCATAACCTACATGGGAAAAGGATGCGAGGAATAACAGATACACGTATATGTGTGAAAGAACCACATTTGCACACCTAGAACAAACAAACCATTGTAATCAAATTTGCTTGGATAAAAAATAAAAAGTAAATTATAAATATGAACAAGAAGTAATGAGACATGAACATAAAGGGCTTTTTCCTGGCACATTCCATTCTAATTTACAACCTAGAACACCACTTCCATTAAGGCTCTGTTTCTCCAGTTACCAAATTTGGTAAAGGAGAAATGATGCCACCTTGTGGCCGTTTCCTGCAAGAGCAGATTTAAAATCACAGCTAATGGTCACTTAACATTCACAAGGACTCAGGGCTGTAAAGGACACCTGCCCTAAAAAATTGTGCTGAAGGAGGGAATGGACAAAAAAATTCAAAACAGGCAATTGTTTCAAGAAGAGAGTATGAATAGTTACCTTTTACTCACGCTCTTTAAAAAAAAAAAGGAAAATGGATAAAAGCTCAACCTCAGGGAGTGTTAGACCCATGCAATCTAATCTACAAAAACTTTCAACTTACACCATTCGACTGACCATCAGCAAAATGTCTACAAACAATAAATGCTGAAAGGGCTTTAGGGAACTCATTACCCTCTACCTGCTGGTGAGACGTAAAGGGGTAACAGCCAATAATGAGAACAGAAAGGAGCTGTGTTTAAAAGTAAAAATGGAGGTACCATTCAATCCAGCAGGCGCACCATTGGACCTCTCACCTGAGAAGACAAGAATCGAGACAACACAGGCCTCAAAAGCTGCAGTACAACCTTATTCACAATAACCAAGACAGTGAAGCAATCAAAATGTCCAACAACAGGTGAATGGATAAAGAAGAAGTGGTCCATGTACACAATGGAATATTAGCCATGGAAAACAATGAACCATTGCTCTTTGAGGAACCACAAATGAGTTTGGAGATAGTCACGAAACATGAGCTAAGTCTGAAAGCAAAAGACCTATATTCTATGATATCACTTATAGGCGTTATCTAATAACTGACACAAATGAACATATTTCCACAGAGAAAGACACTCACTGACTTAGAAAACAAACTATGCTCATGTAAAAGGAGAGGTGTTGGGAATGGATAAATTAAGATTAGTGTTACTATATGTATACAAACACATATTACATACATATCTCAAAAAGACCGACCATATAGCAAGGGAGGTGTGCGGAACCCTCTGTAACATTTTACATGGGAAGAGGATCTGTACTTGAATACACATATATAAGGTACAAATGAACCAGATTGTGTACACCTAGGACGAACAATATTCTAAGCTTTACCCCAATTAAAAAAAAATTTAAAACCAAGAAGAAATAATGAGACATAAACTTATGGGGGTTTCTCCATGCACATTCCAATGTAATTTACAACCTAGGAACACGACTTCCAGAAAGGCTCTGCTGCCCTAGTACCCAGATTGGGGAATGGAGAAATGCTGCCTGTTTGAGGCCACTTCCCACAAGAGCAGCTTTAAACCCTATTGCTAAAGTTCACTAAATATTCACCAAACTTGCAGTTCGGTAAATGACACCTGCTCTCCAAAAAAATTCTGGGCTGGAAAATCGACCAAAAAATTAAACAGAGGGCAACCTTCCAAGAAGACAATTTCAAGAATTATATTGTATTCCCAATTGTTTCCTTTTTTTAACAGAAAAGAAAACGGCGGAGAAAAATGATGAGTTTTATGAATTTTCAAAGACATGCAAACCCAAATTACAAAAACCGATGAGCTCACACCAGCCAGAAGGGCCATTAGCATAAATGCTGCAAACAGTAAATGCTGGAGCGATTGTGGAGAAATGCGTACCCTCGATTCTAAGGGGGACGTGGTAAGAGCCACTAAGGAAAACACAAAGAAGGTGCTTTGAAAAGGGTAACACGGTGCTACCAGTCAATCAATCACACCCACTGCTGGGACTATCACCTGAGAAAATGAGAATCAAAAAGTCACAGGATGGCAATCCTGCACTCCAACAATATTTACGATAGCCAACACTTGGAAGCAATGAAAATGTCCATCAACCAAGGAATGCACAAAGTAGAAGTGGTCCACGTACACAGTGGGAAATTACTCCAATAAAAAATAAAAATTAAATTTAAAAATCCAACAAAAGTAAAGAGACATCAGCTTGTGTGGGATTGTCCGGGCACACTCCACTCTAATTTATAACCGAGAAACACCACAGGCCGCAAGGGCTTTTCCCTAGTTACCAGGGTGGGGAACATAGAAAGGCTGCCACCCTCAGGCAGTTACCTGCAAAAGCAGCTTTAAAGCCTTTGCTAATGGTCATTTCATAGGAAGAAGTAATGCAGGACTGTAAATGAAACCTGCCCTCAAACTGTCTTGAGGGAGGTAATGGCCAAAACATTTCAAAATGTGACACATACTTTAAGAGAACACTTTGAAGAACTAAGGGGTAATCACACCTTGAAAACTAAAAAGGACATGCCTTATAGCTCAATTTCAACGGATTATGAGGCACATGCGAATTCAACCACAAAGAGGTATCAGCTCACACTTGTCAGAATAACCATGAGCAAGAAAACTACAAACAATAACTGCTCAAGGTGTTGTGGAGACATGCATACCCTCAACATCAAGGGGGACATAACTTGGAAAGGGCCACGAATGAGAACAGAATGGAGGTGCCTTAAAAAGGTCAACATTGAGCTACCATATGATCCAGCAGGCCCACTCCTCGACCTATAATCTAAGAAGAGAGAATTGGAAAGACACAGGCAGGCAAATCTGCATTGCACAGTATTACAATATGCAGATATGGAGGTAACCAAAAAGTCCACCAACAGATGGGTGGACAAAGAAGAACTCCTCCATGTACAGATGGAATATTCGCTAGTGAAAAAAATGAAACAATGCCATTTGCAGCACCACAGATGAGTCTAGACGTAATCACGCCACCTGTAGTAAGTGAGAAAGCAAAAGACACATATCCTATCATATCACTTTTAGGAGTTACTTAAAAATTGATACCAATGAAGATATTTCCACAGAGAAAGGCAATCACAGATTCATTAAAAAACTTATGGTTCACCAAATAGAAAGGGATGAGGATTGGATACATTACCATTTTGGGGTTAAAAGAGATATACAAACCATGTGAAATATATAATCACCAAAGACGTACGGAAGACCAGGAGAAGACTACTCAACATTGTGTCATAACCTACATGGGAAAAGGATGCGAGGAATAACAGATACACGTATATGTGTGAAAGAACCACATTTGCACACCTAGAACAAACAAACCATTGTAATCAAATTTGCTTGGATAAAAAATAAAAAGTAAATTATAAATATGAACAAGAAGTAATGAGACATGAACATAAAGGGCTTTTTCCTGGCACATTCCATTCTAATTTACAACCTAGAACACCACTTCCATTAAGGCTCTGTTTCTCCAGTTACCAAATTTGGTAAAGGAGAAATGATGCCACCTTGTGGCCGTTTCCTGCAAGAGCAGATTTAAAATCACAGCTAATGGTCACTTAACATTCACAAGGACTCAGGGCTGTAAAGGACACCTGCCCTAAAAAATTGTGCTGAAGGAGGGAATGGACAAAAAAATTCAAAACAGGAAATTGTTTCAAGAAGAGAGTATGAATAGTTACCTTTTACTCACGCTCTTTAAAAAAAAAAAGGAAAATGGATAAAAGCTCAACCTCAGGGAGTGTTAGACCCATGCAATCTAATCTACACAAACTTTCAACTTACACCATTCGACTGACCATCAGCAAAATGTCTACAAACAATAAATGCTGAAAGGGTTTTAGGGAACTCATTACCCTCTACCTGCTGGTGAGACGTAAAGGGGTAACAGCCAATAATGAGAACAGAAAGGAGCTGTGTTTAAAAGTAAAAATGGAGGTACCATTCAATCCAGCAGGCGCACCATTGGACCTCTCACCTGAGAAGACAAGAATCGAGACAACACAGGCCGCAAAAGCTGCAGTACAACCTTATTCACAATAACCAAGACAGTGAAGCAATCAAAATGTCCAACAACAGGTGAATGGATAAAGAAGAAGTGGTCCATGTACACAATGGAATATTAGCCATGGAAAGCAATGAACCATTGCTCTTTGAGGCACCACAAATGAGTTTGGAGATAGTCACGAAACATGAGCTAAGTCCGAAAGCAAAAGACCTATATTCTATGATATCACTTATAGGCGTTATCTAATAACTGACACAAATGAACATATTTCCACAGAGAAAGACACTCACTGACTTAGAAAACAAACTATGCTCATGTAAAAGGAGAGGTGTTGGGAATGGATAAATTATGATTAGTGTTACTATATGTATACAAACACATATTACATACATATCTCAAAAAGACCGACCATATAGCAAGGTAGGTGTGCGGAACCCTCTGTAACATTTTACATGGGAAGAGGATCTGTACTTGAATACACATATATAAGGTACAAATGAACCAGATTGTGTACACCTAGGACGAACAATATTCTAAGCTTTACCCCAATTAAAAAAAAATTTAAAACCAAGAAGAAATAATGAGACATAAACTTATGGGGGTTTCTCCATGCACATTCCAATGTAATTTACAACCTAGGAACACGACTTCCAGAAAGGCTCTGCTGCCCTAGTACCCAGATTGGGGAATGGAGAAATGCTCCCTGTTTGAGGCCACTTCCCACAAGAGCAGCTTTAAACCCATTGCTAAAGTTCACTAAATATTCACCAAACTTGCAGTTCGGTAAATGACACCTGCTCTCCAAAAAAATTCTTGGCTGGAAAATCGACCAAAAAATTAAACAGAGGGCAACCTTCCAAGAAGACAATTTCAAGAATTATATTGTATTCCCAATTGTTTCCTTTTTTTAACAGAAAAGAAAACGGCGGAGAAAAATGATGAGTTTTATGAATTTTCAAAGACATTCAAACCCAAATTACAAAAACCGATGAGCTCACACCAGCCAGAAGGGCCATTAGCATAAATGCTGCAAACAGTAAATGCTGGAGCGATTGTGGAGAAATGCGTACCCTCGATTCTAAGGGGGACGTGGTAAGAGCCACTAAGGAAAACACAAAGAAGGTGCTTTGAAAAGGGTAACACGGTGCTACCAGTCAATCAATCACACCCACTGCTGGGACTATCACCTGAGAAAATGAGAATCAAAAAGTCACAGGATGGCAATCCTGCACTCCAACAATATTTACGATAGCCAACACTTGGAAGCAATGAAAATGTCCATCAACCAAGGAATGCACAAAGTAGAAGTGGTCCACGTACACAGTGGGAAATTACTCCAATAAAAAATAAAAATTAAATTTAAAAATCCAACAAAAGTAAAGAGACATCAGCTTGTGTGGGATTGTCCTGGCACACTCCACTCTAATTTATAACCGAGAAACACCACAGGCCGCAAGGGCTTTTCCCTAGTTACCAGGGTGGGGAACATAGAAAGGCTGCCACCCTCAGGCAGTTACCTGCAAAAGCAGCTTTAAAGCCTTTGCTAATGGTCATTTCATAGGAAGAAGTAATGCAGGACTGTAAATGAAACCTGCCCTCAAACTGTCTTGATGGAGGTAATGGCCAAAACATTTCAAAATGTGACACATACTTTAAGAGAACACTTTGAAGAACTAAGGGGTAATCACACCTTGAAAACTAAAAAGGACATGCCTTATAGCTCAATTTCAACGGATTATGAGGCACATGCGAATTCAACCACAAAGAGGTATCAGCTCACACTTGTCAGAATAACCATGAGCAAGAAAACTACAAACAATAACTGCTCAAGGTGTTGTGGAGAAATGCATACCCTCAACATCAAGGGGGACATAACTTGGAAAGGGCCACGAATGAGAACAGAATGGAGGTGCCTTAAAAAGGTCAACATTGAGCTACCATATGATCCAGCAGGCCCACTCCTCGACCTATAATCTAAGAAGAGAGAATTGGAAAGACACAGGCAGGCAAATCTGCATTGCACAGTATTACAATACCCAGATATGGAGGTAACCAAAAAGTCCACCAACAGATGGGTGGACAAAGAAGAACTCCTCCATGTACAGATGGAATATTCGCTAGTGAAAAAAATGAAACAATGCCATTTGCAGCACCACAGATGAGTCTAGACGTAATCACGCCACCTGTAGTAAGTGAGAAAGCAAAAGACACATATCCTATCATATCACTTTTAGGAGTTACTTAAAAATTGATACCAATGAAGATATTTCCACAGAGAAAGGCAATCACAGATTCATTAAAAAACTTATGGTTCACCAAATAGAAAGGGATGAGGATTGGATACATTACCATTTTGGGGTTAAAAGAGATATACAAACCATGTGAAATATATAATCACCAAAGACGTACGGAAGACCAGGAGAAGACTACTCAACATTGTGTCATAACCTACATGGGAAAAGGATACGAGGAATAACAGATACACGTATATGTGTGAAAGAACCACATTTACACACCTAGAACAAACAAACCATTGTAATCAAATTTGCTTGGATAAAAAATAAAAAGTAAATTATAAATATGAACAAGAAGTAATGAGACATGAACATAAAGGGCTTTTTCCTGGCACATTCCATTCTAATTTACAACCTAGAACACCACTTCCATTAAGGCTCTGTTTCTCCAGTTACCAAATTTGGTAAAGGAGAAATGATGCCACCTTGTGGCCGTTTCCTGCAAGAGCAGATTTAAAATCACAGCTAATGGTCACTTAACATTCACAAGGACTCAGGGCTGTAAAGGACACCTGCCCTAAAAAATTGTGCTGAAGGAGGGAATGGACAAAAAAATTCAAAACAGGCAATTGTTTCAAGAAGAGAGTATGAATAGTTACCTTTTACTCACGCTCTTTAAAAAAAAAAAGGAAAATGGATAAAAGCTCAACCTCAGGGAGTGTTAGACCCATGCAATCTAATCTACAAAAACTTTCAACTTACACCATTCGACTGACCATCAGCAAAATGTCTACAAACAATAAATGCTGAAAGGGCTTTAGGGAACTCATTACCCTCTACCTGCTGGTGAGACGTAAAGGGGTAACAGCCAATAATGAGAACAGAAAGGAGCTGTGTTTAAAAGTAAAAATGGAGGTACCATTCAATCCAGCAGGCGCACCATTGGACCTCTCACCTGAGAAGACAAGAATCGAGACAACACAGGCCGCAAAAGCTGCAGTACAACCTTATTCACAATAACCAAGACAGTGAAGCAATCAAAATGTCCAACAACAGGTGAATGGATAAAGAAGAAGTGGTCCATGTACACAATGGAATATTAGCCATGGAAAGCAATGAACCATTGCTCTTTGAGGCACCACAAATGAGTTTGGAGATAGTCACGAAACATGAGCTAAGTCCGAAAGCAAAAGACCTATATTCTATGATATCACTTATAGGCGTTATCTAATAACTGACACAAATGAACATATTTCCACAGAGAAAGACACTCACTGACTTAGAAAACAAACTATGCTCATGTAAAAGGAGAGGTGTTGGGAATGGATAAATTAAGATTAGTGTTACTCTATGTATACAAACACATATTACATACATGTCTCAAAAAGACCGACCATATAGCAAGGGAGGTGTGCGGAACCCTCTGTAACATTTTACATGGGAAGAGGATCTGTACTTGAATACACATATATAAGGTACAAATGAACCAGATTGTGTACACCTAGGACGAACAATATTCTAAGCTTTACCCCAATTAAAAAAAAATTTAAAACCAAGAAGAAATAATGAGACATAAACTTATGGGGGTTTCTCCATGCACAGTCCAATGTAATTTACAACCTAGGAACACGACTTCCAGAAAGGCTCTGCTGCCCTAGTACCCAGATTGGGGAATGGAGAAATGCTCCCTGTTTGAGGCCACTTCCCACAAGAGCAGCTTTAAACCCATTGCTAAAGTTCACTAAATATTCACCAAACTTGCAGTTCGGTAAATGACACCTGCTCTCCAAAAAAATTCTGGGCTGGAAAATCGACCAAAAAATTAAACAGAGGGCAACCTTCCAAGAAGACAATTTCAAGAATTATATTGTATTCCCAATTGTTTCCTTTTTTTAACAGAAAAGAAAACGGCGGAGAAAAATGATGAGTTTTATGAATTTTCAAAGACATGCAAACCCAAATTACAAAAACCGATGAGCTCACACCAGCCAGAAGGGCCATTAGCATAAATGCTGCAAACAGTAAATGCTGGAGCGATTGTGGAGAAATGCGTACCCTCGATTCTAAGGGGGACGTGGTAAGAGCCACTAAGGAAAACACAAAGAAGGTGCTTTGAAAAGGGTAACACGGTGCTACCAGTCAATCAATCACACCCACTGCTGGGACTATCACCTGAGAAAATGAGAATCAAAAAGTCACAGGATGGCAATCCTGCACTCCAACAATATTTACGATAGCCAACACTTGGAAGCAATGAAAATGTCCATCAACCAAGGAATGCACAAAGTAGAAGTGGTCCACGTACACAGTGGGAAATTACTCCAATAAAAAATAAAAATTAAATTTAAAAATCCAACAAAAGTAAAGAGACATCAGCTTGTGTGGGATTGTCCGGGCACACTCCACTCTAATTTATAACCGAGAAACACCACAGGCCGCAAGGGCTTTTCCCTAGTTACCAGGGTGGGGAACATAGAAAGGCTGCCACCCTCAGGCAGTTACCTGCAAAAGCAGCTTTAAAGCCTTTGCTAATGGTCATTTCATAGGAAGAAGTAATGCAGGACTGTAAATGAAACCTGCCCTCAAACTGTCTTGAGGGAGGTAATGGCCAAAACATTTCAAAATGTGACACATACTTTAAGAGAACACTTTGAAGAACTAAGGGGTAATCACACCTTGAAAACTAAAAAGGACATGCCTTATAGCTCAATTTCAACGGATTATGAGGCACATGCGAATTCAACCACAAAGAGGTATCAGCTCACACTTGTCAGAATAACCATGAGCAAGAAAACTACAAACAATAACTGCTCAAGGTGTTGTGGAGACATGCATACCCTCAACATCAAGGGGGACATAACTTGGAAAGGGCCACGAATGAGAACAGAATGGAGGTGCCTTAAAAAGGTCAACATTGAGCTACCATATGATCCAGCAGGCCCACTCCTCGACCTATAATCTAAGAAGAGAGAATTGGAAAGACACAGGCAGGCAAATCTGCATTGCACAGTATTACAATACGCAGATATGGAGGTAACCAAAAAGTCCACCAACAGATGGGTGGACAAAGAAGAACTCCTCCATGTACAGATGGAATATTCGCTAGTGAAAAAAATGAAACAATGCCATTTGCAGCACAACAGATGAGTCTAGACGTAATCACGCCACCTGTAGTAAGTGAGAAAGCAAAAGACACATATCCTATCATATCACTTTTAGGAGTTACTTAAAAATTGATACCAATGAAGATATTTCCACAGAGAAAGGCAATCACAGATTCATTAAAAAACTTATGGTTCACCAAATAGAAAGGGATGAGGATTGGATACATTACCATTTTGGGGTTAAAAGAGATATACAAACCATGTGAAATATATAATCACCAAAGACGTACGGAAGACCAGGAGAAGACTACTCAACATTGTGTCATAACCTACATGGGAAAAGGATGCGAGGAATAACAGATACACGTATATGTGTGAAAGAACCACATTTGCACACCTAGAACAAACAAACCATTGTAATCAAATTTGCTTGGATAAAAAATAAAAAGTAAATTATAAATATGAACAAGAAGTAATGAGACATGAACATAAAGGGCTTTTTCCTGGCACATTCCATTCTAATTTACAACCTAGAACACCACTTCCATTAAGGCTCTGTTTCTCCAGTTACCAAATTTGGTAAAGGAGAAATGATGCCACCTTGTGGCCGTTTCCTGCAAGAGCAGATTTAAAATCACAGCTAATGGTCACTTAACATTCACAAGGACTCAGGGCTGTAAAGGACACCTGCCCTAAAAAATTGTGCTGAAGGAGGGAATGGACAAAAAAATTCAAAACAGGCAATTGTTTCAAGAAGAGAGTATGAATAGTTACCTTTTACTCACGCTCTTTAAAAAAAAAAAGGAAAATGGATAAAAGCTCAACCTCAGGGAGTGTTAGACCCATGCAATCTAATCTACAAAAACTTTCAACTTACACCATTCGACTGACCATCAGCAAAATGTCTACAAACAATAAATGCTGAAAGGGTTTTAGGGAACTCATTACCCTCTACCTGCTGGTGAGACGTAAAGGGGTAACAGCCAATAATGAGAACAGAAAGGAGCTGTGTTTAAAAGTAAAAATGGAGGTACCATTCAATCCAGCAGGCGCACCATTGGACCTCTCACCTGAGAAGACAAGAATCGAGACAACACAGGCCGCAAAAGCTGCAGTACAACCTTATTCACAATAACCAAGACAGTGAAGCAATCAAAATGTCCAACAACAGGTGAATGGATAAAGAAGAAGTGGTCCATGTACACAATGGAATATTAGCCATGGAAAGCAATGAACCATTGCTCTTTGAGGCACCACAAATGAGTTTGGAGATAGTCACGAAACATGAGCTAAGTCCGAAAGCAAAAGACCTATATTCTATGATATCACTTATAGGCGTTATCTAATAACTGACACAAATGAACATATTTCCACAGAGAAAGACACTCACTGACTTAGAAAACAAACTATGCTCATGTAAAAGGAGAGGTGTTGGGAATGGATAAATTATGATTAGTGTTACTATATGTATACAAACACATATTACATACATATCTCAAAAAGACCGACCATATAGCAAGGTAGGTGTGCGGAACCCTCTGTAACATTTTACATGGGAAGAGGATCTGTACTTGAATACACATATATAAGGTACAAATGAACCAGATTGTGTACACCTAGGACGAACAATATTCTAAGCTTTACCCCAATTAAAAAAAATTTAAAACCAAGAAGAAATAATGAGACATAAACTTATGGGGGTTTCTCCATGCACATTCCAATGTAATTTACAACCTAGGAACACGACTTCCAGAAAGGCTTTGCTGCCCTAGTACCCAGATTGGGGAATGGAGAAATGCTCCCTGTTTGAGGCCACTTCCCACAAGAGCAGCTTTAAACCCATTGCTAAAGTTCACTAAATATTCACCAAACTTGCAGTTCGGTAAATGACACCTGCTCTCCAAAAAAATTCTGGGCTGGAAAATCGACCAAAAAATTAAACAGAGGGCAACCTTCCAAGAAGACAATTTCAAGAATTATATTGTATTCCCAATTGTTTCCTTTTTTTAACAGAAAAGAAAACGGCGGAGAAAAATGATGAGTTTTATGAATTTTCAAAGACATGCAAACCCAAATTACAAAAACCGATGAGCTCACATCAGCCAGAAGGGCCATTAGCATAAATGCTGCAAACAGTAAATGCTGGAGCGATTGTGGAGAAATGCGTACCCTCGATTCTAAGGGGGACGTGGTAAGAGCCACTAAGGAATACACAAAGAAGGTGCTTTGAAAAGGGTAACACGGTGCTACCAGTCAATCAATCACACCCACTGCTGGGACTATCACCTGAGAAAATGAGAATCAAAAAGTCACAGGATGGCAATCCTGCACTCCAACAATATTTACGATAGCCAACACTTGGAAGCAATGAAAATGTCCATCAACCAAGGAATGCACAAAGTAGAAGTGGTCCACGTACACAGTGGGAAATTACTCCAATAAAAAATAAAAATTAAATTTAAAAATCCAACAAAAGTAAAGAGACATCAGCTTGTGTGGGATTGTCCGGGCACACTCCACTCTAATTTATAACCGAGAAACACCACAGGCCGCAAGGGCTTTTCCCTAGTTACCAGGGTGGGGAACATAGAAAGGCTGCCACCCTCAGGCAGTTACCTGCAAAAGCAGCTTTAAAGCCTTTGCTAATGGTCATTTCATAGGAAGAAGTAATGCAGGACTGTAAATGAAACCTGCCCTCAAACTGTCTTGAGGGAGGTAATGGCCAAAACATTTCAAAATGTGACACATACTTTAAGAGAACACTTTGAAGAACTAAGGGGTAATCACACCTTGAAAACTAAAAAGGACATGCCTTATAGCTCAATTTCAACGGATTATGAGGCACATGCGAATTCAACCACAAAGAGGTATCAGCTCACACTTGTCAGAATAACCATGAGCAAGAAAACTACAAACAATAACTGCTCAAGGTGTTGTGGAGAAATGCATACCCTCAACATCAAGGGGGACATAACTTGGAAAGGGCCACGAATGAGAACAGAATGGAGGTGCCTTAAAAAGGTCAACATTGAGCTACCATATGATCCAGCAGGCCCACTCCTCGACCTATAATCTAAGAAGAGAGAATTGGAAAGACACAGGCAGGCAAATCTGCATTGCACAGTATTACAATACCCAGATATGGAGGTAACCAAAAAGTCCACCAACAGATGGGTGGACAAAGAAGAACTCCTCCATGTACAGATGGAATATTCGCTAGTGAAAAAAATGAAACAATGCCATTTGCAGCACCACAGATGAGTCTAGACGTAATCACGCCACCTGTAGTAAGTGAGAAAGCAAAAGACACATATCCTATCATATCACTTTTAGGAGTTACTTAAAAATTGATACCAATGAAGATATTTCCACAGAGAAAGGCAATCACAGATTCATTAAAAAACTTATGGTTCACCAAATAGAAAGGGATGAGGATTGGATACATTACCATTTTGGGGTTAAAAGAGATATACAAACCATGTGAAATATATAATCACCAAACACGTACGGAAGACCAGGAGAAGACTACTCAACATTGTGTCATAACCTACATGGGAAAAGGATGCGAGGAATAACAGATACACGTATATGTGTGAAAGAACCACATTTGCACACCTAGAACAAACAAACCATTGTAATCAAATTTGCTTGGATAAAAAATAAAAAGTAAATTATAAATATGAACAAGAAGTAATGAGACATGAACATAAAGGGCTTTTTCCTGGCACATTCCATTCTAATTTACAACCTAGAACACCACTTCCATTAAGGCTCTGTTTCTCCAGTTACCAAATTTGGTAAAGGAGAAATGATGCCACCTTGTGGCCGTTTCCTGCAAGAGCAGATTTAAAATCACAGCTAATGGTCACTTAACATTCACAAGGACTCAGGGCTGTAAAGGACACCTGCCCTAAAAAATTGTGCTGAAGGAGGGAATGGACAAAAAAATTCAAAACAGGAAATTGTTTCAAGAAGAGAGTATGAATAGTTACCTTTTACTCACGCTCTTTAAAAAAAAAAAGGAAAATGGATAAAAGCTCAACCTCAGGGAGTGTTAGACCCATGCAATCTAATCTACAAAAACTTTCAACTTACACCATTCGACTGACCATCAGCAAAATGTCTACAAACAATAAATGCTGAAAGGGTTTTAGGGAACTCATTACCCTCTACCTGCTGGTGAGACGTAAAGGGGTAACAGCCAATAATGAGAACAGAAAGGAGTTGTGTTTAAAAGTAAAAATGGAGGTACCATTCAATCCAGCAGGCGCACCATTGGACCTCTCACCTGAGAAGACAAGAATCGAGACAACACAGGCCGCAAAAGCTGCAGTACAACCTTATTCACAATAACCAAGACAGTGAAGCAATCAAAATGTCCAACAACAGGTGAATGGATAAAGAAGAAGTGGTCCATGTACACAATGGAATATTAGCCATGGAAAGCAATGAACTATTGCTCTTTGAGGCACCACAAATGAGTTTGGAGATAGTCACGAAACATGAGCTAAGTCCGAAAGCAAAAGACCTATATTCTATGATATCACTTATAGGCGTTATCTAATAACTGACACAAATGAACATATTTCCACAGAGAAAGACACTCACTGACTTAGAAAACAAACTATGCTCATGTAAAAGGAGAGGTGTTGGGAATGGATAAATTATGATTAGTGTTACTATATGTATACAAACACATATTACATACATATCTCAAAAAGACCGACCATATAGCAAGGTAGGTGTGCGGAACCCTCTGTAACATTTTACATGGGAAGAGGATCTGTACTTGAATACACATATATAAGGTACAAATGAACCAGATTGTGTACACCTAGGACGAACAATATTCTAAGCTTTACCCCAATTAAAAAAAAATTTAAAACCAAGAAGAAATAATGAGACATAAACTTATGGGGGTTTCTCCATGCACATTCCAATGTAATTTACAACCTAGGAACACGACTTCCAGAAAGGCTCTGCTGCCCTAGTACCCAGATTGGGGAATGGAGAAATGCTCCCTGTTTGAGGCCACTTCCCACAAGAGCAGCTTTAAACCCATTGCTAAAGTTCACTAAATATTCACCAAACTTGCAGTTCGGTAAATGACACCTGCTCTCCAAAAAAATTCTTGGCTGGAAAATCGACCAAAAAATTAAACAGAGGGCAACCTTCCAAGAAGACAATTTCAAGAATTATATTGTATTCCCAATTGTTTCCTTTTTTTAACAGAAAAGAAAACGGCGGAGAAAAATGATGAGTTTTATGAATTTTCAAAGACATGCAAACCCAAATTACAAAAACCGATGAGCTCACACCAGCCAGAAGGGCCATTAGCATAAATGCTGCAAACAGTAAATGCTGGAGCGATTGTGGAGAAATGCGTACCCTCGATTCTAAGGGGGACGTGGTAAGAGCCACTAAGGAAAACACAAAGAAGGTGCTTTGAAAAGGGTAACACGGTGCTACCAGTCAATCAATCACACCCACTGCTGGGACTATCACCTGAGAAAATGAGAATCAAAAAGTCACAGGATGGCAATCCTGCACTCCAACAATATTTACGATAGCCAACACTTGGAAGCAATGAAAATGTCCATCAACCAAGGAATGCACAAAGTAGAAGTGGTCCACGTACACAGTGGGAAATTACTCCAATAAAAAATAAAAATTAAATTTAAAAATCCAACAAAAGTAAAGAGACATCAGCTTGTGTGGGATTGTCCTGGCACACTCCACTCTAATTTATAACCGAGAAACACCACAGGCCGCAAGGGCTTTTCCCTAGTTACCAGGGTGGGGAACATAGAAAGGCTGCCACCCTCAGGCAGTTACCTGCAAAAGCAGCTTTAAAGCCTTTGCTAATGGTCATTTCATAGGAAGAAGTAATGCAGGACTGTAAATGAAACCTGCCCTCAAACTGTCTTGAGGGAGGTAATGGCCAAAACATTTCAAAATGTGACACATACTTTAAGAGAACACTTTGAAGAACTAAGGGGTAATCACACCTTGAAAACTAAAAAGGACATTCCTTATAGCTCAATTTCAACGGATTATGAGGCACATGCGAATTCAACCACAAAGAGGTATCAGCTCACACTTGTCAGAATAACCATGAGCAAGAAAACTACAAACAATAACTGCTCAAGGTGTTGTGGAGAAATGCATACCCTCAACATCAAGGGGGACATAACTTGGAAAGGGCCACGAATGAGAACAGAATGGAGGTGCCTTAAAAAGGTCAACATTGAGCTACCATATGATCCAGCAGGCCCACTCCTCGACCTATAATCTAAGAAGAGAGAATTGGAAAGACACAGGCAGGCAAATCTGCATTGCACAGTATTACAATACCCAGATATGGAGGTAACCAAAAAGTCCACCAACAGATGGGTGGACAAAGAAGAACTCCTCCATGTACAGATGGAATATTCGCTAGTGAAAAAAATGAAACAATGCCATTTGCAGCACCACAGATGAGTCTAGACGTAATCACGCCACCTGTAGTAAGTGAGAAAGCAAAAGACACATATCCTATCATATCACTTTTAGGAGTTACTTAAAAATTGATACCAATGAAGATATTTCCACAGAGAAAGGCAATCACAGATTCATTAAAAAACTTATGGTTCACCAAATAGAAAGGGATGAGGATTGGATACATTACCATTTTGGGGTTAAAAGAGATATACAAACCATGTGAAATATATAATCACCAAAGACGTACGGAAGACCAGGAGAAGACTACTCAACATTGTGTCATAACCTACATGGGAAAAGGATACGAGGAATAACAGATACACGTATATGTGTGAAAGAACCACATTTGCACACCTAGAACAAACAAACCATTGTAATCAAATTTGCTTGGATAAAAAATAAAAAGTAAATTATAAATATGAACAAGAAGTAATGAGACATGAACATAAAGGGCTTTTTCCTGGCACATTCCATTCTAATTTACAACCTAGAACACCACTTCCATTAAGGCTCTGTTTCTCCAGTTACCAAATTTGGTAAAGGAGAAATGATGCCACCTTGTGGCCGTTTCCTGCAAGAGCAGATTTAAAATCACAGCTAATGGTCACTTAACATTCACAAGGACTCAGGGCTGTAAAGGACACCTGCCCTAAAAAATTGTGCTGAAGGAGGGAATGGACAAAAAAATTCAAAACAGGCAATTGTTTCAAGAAGAGAGTATGAATAGTTACCTTTTACTCACGCTCTTTAAAAAAAAAAAGGAAAATGGATAAAAGCTCAACCTCAGGGAGTGTTAGACCCATGCAATCTAATCTACAAAAACTTTCAACTTACACCATTAGACTGACCATCAGCAAAATGTCTACAAACAATAAATGCTGAAAGGGTTTTAGGGAACTCATTACCCTCTACCTGCTGGTGAGACGTAAAGGGGTAACAGCCAATAATGAGAACAGAAAGGAGCTGTGTTTAAAAGTAAAAATGGAGGTACCATTCAATCCAGCAGGCGCACCATTGGACCTCTCACCTGAGAAGACAAGAATCGAGACAACACAGGCCGCAAAAGCTGCAGTACAACCTTATTCACAATAACCAAGACAGTGAAGCAATCAAAATGTCCAACAACAGGTGAATGGATAAAGAAGAAGTGGTCCATGTACACAATGGAATATTAGCCATGGAAAGCAATGAACCATTGCTCTTTGAGGCACCACAAATGAGTTTGGAGATAGTCACGAAACATGAGCTAAGTCCGAAAGCAAAAGACCTATATTCTATGATATCACTTATAGGCGTTATCTAATAACTGACACAAATGAACATATTTCCACAGAGAAAGACACTCACTGACTTAGAAAACAAACTATGCTCATGTAAAAGGAGAGGTGTTGGGAATGGATAAATTATGATTAGTGTTACTATATGTATACAAACACATATTACATACATATCTCAAAAAGACCGACCATATAGCAAGGTAGGTGTGCAGAACCCTCTGTAACATTTTACATGGGAAGAGGATCTGTACTTGAATACACATATATAAGGTACAAATGAACCAGATTGTGTACACCTAGGACGAACAATATTCTAAGCTTTACCCCAATTAAAAAAAAATTTAAAACCAAGAAGAAATAATGAGACATAAACTTATGGGGGTTTCTCCATGCACATTCCAATGTAATTTACAACCTAGGAACACGACTTCCAGAAAGGCTCTGCTGCCCTAGTTCCCAGATTGGGGAATGGAGAAATGCTCCCTGTTTGAGGCCACTTCCCACAAGAGCAGCTTTAAACCCATTGCTAAAGTTCACTAAATATTCACCAAACTTGCAGTTCGGTAAATGACACCTGCTCTCCAAAAAAATTCTTGGCTGGAAAATCGACCAAAAAATTAAACAGAGGGCAACCTTCCAAGAAGACAATTTCAAGAATTATATTGTATTCCCAATTGTTTCCTTTTTTTAACAGAAAAGAAAACGGCGGAGAAAAATGATGAGTTTTATGAATTTTCAAAGACATGCAAACCCAAATTACAAAAACCGATGAGCTCACACCAGCCAGAAGGGCCATTAGCATAAATGCTGCAAACAGTAAATGCTGGAGCGATTGTGGAGAAATGCGTACCCTCGATTCTAAGGGGGACGTGGTAAGAGCCACTAAGGAAAACACAAAGAAGGTGCTTTGAAAAGGGTAACACGGTGCTACCAGTCAATCAATCACACCCACTGCTGGGACTATCACCTGAGAAAATGAGAATCAAAAAGTCACAGGATGGCAATCCTGCACTCCAACAATATTTACGATAGCCAACACTTGGAAGCAATGAAAATGTCCATCAACCAAGGAATGCACAAAGTAGAAGTGGTCCACGTACACAGTGGGAAATTACTCCAATAAAAAATAAAAATTAAATTTAAAAATCCAACAAAAGTAAAGAGACATCAGCTTGTGTGGGATTGTCCGGGCACACTCCACTCTAATTTATAACCGAGAAACACCACAGGCCGCAAGGGCTTTTCCCTAGTTACCAGGGTGGGGAACATAGAAAGGCTGCCACCCTCAGGCAGTTACCTGCAAAAGCAGCTTTAAAGCCTTTGCTAATGGTCATTTCATAGGAAGAAGTAATGCAGGACTGTAAATGAAACCTGCCCTCAAACTGTCTTGAGGGAGGTAATGGCCAAAACATTTCAAAATGTGACACATACTTTAAGAGAACACTTTGAAGAACTAAGGGGTAATCACACCTTGAAAACTAAAAAGGACATGCCTTATAGCTCAATTTCAACGGATTATGAGGCACATGCGAATTCAACCACAAAGAGGTATCAGCTCACACTTGTCAGAATAACCATGAGCAAGAAAACTACAAACAATAACTGCTCAAGGTGTTGTGGAGAAATGCATACCCTCAACATCAAGGGGGACATAACTTGGAAAGGGCCACGAATGAGAACAGAATGGAGGTGCCTTAAAAAGGTCAACATTGAGCTACCATATGATCCAGCAGGCCCACTCCTCGACCTATAATCTAAGAAGAGAGAATTGGAAAGACACAGGCAGGCAAATCTGCATTGCACAGTATTACAATACCCAGATATGGAGGTAACCAAAAAGTCCACCAACAGATGGGTGGACAAAGAAGAACTCCTCCATGTACAGATGGAATATTCGCTAGTGAAAAAAATGAAACAATGCCATTTGCAGCACCACAGATGAGTCTAGACGTAATCACGCCACCTGTAGTAAGTGAGAAAGCAAAAGACACATATCCTATCATATCACTTTTAGGAGTTACTTAAAAATTGATACCAATGAAGATATTTCCACAGAGAAAGGCAATCACAGATTCATTAAAAAACTTATGGTTCACCAAATAGAAAGGGATGAGGATTGGATACATTACCATTTTGGGGTTAAAAGAGATATACAAACCATGTGAAATATATAATCACCAAACACGTACGGAAGACCAGGAGAAGACTACTCAACATTGTGTCATAACCTACATGGGAAAAGGATGCGAGGAATAACAGATACACGTATATGTGTGAAAGAACCACATTTGCACACCTAGAACAAACAAACCATTGTAATCAAATTTGCTTGGATAAAAAATAAAAAGTAAATTATAAATATGAACAAGAAGTAATGAGACATGAACATAAAGGGCTTTTTCCTGGCACATTCCATTCTAATTTACAACCTAGAACACCACTTCCATTAAGGCTCTGTTTCTCCAGTTACCAAATTTGGTAAAGGAGAAATGATGCCAACTTGTGGCCGTTTCCTGCAAGAGCAGATTTAAAATCACAGCTAATGGTCACTTAACATTCACAAGGACTCAGGGCTGTAAAGGACACCTGCCCTAAAAAATTGTGCTGAAGGAGGGAATGGACAAAAAAATTCAAAACAGGAAATTGTTTCAAGAAGAGAGTATGAATAGTTACCTTTTACTCACGCTCTTTAAAAAAAAAAAGGAAAATGGATAAAAGCTCAACCTCAGGGAGTGTTAGACCCATGCAATCTAATCTACAAAAATTTTCAACTTACACCATTCGACTGACCATCAGCAAAATGTCTACAAACAATAAATGCTGAAAGGGCTTTAGGGAACTCATTACCCTCTACCTGCTGGTGAGACGTAAAGGGGTAACAGCCAATAATGAGAACAGAAAGGAGCTGTGTTTAAAAGTAAAAATGGAGGTACCATTCAATCCAGCAGGCGCACCATTGGACCTCTCACCTGAGAAGACAAGAATCGAGACAACACAGGCCTCAAAAGCTGCAGTACAACCTTATTCACAATAACCAAGACAGTGAAGCAATCAAAATGTCCAACAACAGGTGAATGGATAAAGAAGAAGTGGTCCATGTACACAATGGAATATTAGCCATGGAAAACAATGAACCATTGCTCTTTGAGGCACCACAAATGAGTTTGGAGATAGTCACGAAACATGAGCTAAGTCCGAAAGCAAAAGACCTATATTCTATGATATCACTTATAGGCGTTATCTAATAACTGACACAAATGAACATATTTCCACAGAGAAAGACACTCACTGACTTAGAAAACAAACTATGCTCATGTAAAAGGAAAGGTGTTGGGAATGCATAAATTAAGATTAGTGTTACTATATGTATACAAACACATATTACATACATATCTCAAAAAGACCGACCATATAGCAAGGGAGGTGTGCGGAATCCTCTGTAACATTTTACATGGGAAGAGGATCTGTACTTGAATAGACATATATAATGTACAAATGAACCAGATTGTGTACACCTAGGACGAACAATATTCTAAGCTTTACCCCAATTAAAAAAAATTTAAAACCAAGAAGAAATAATGAGACATATGCTTATGGGGGTTTCTCCATGCACATTCCAATGTAATTTACAACCTAGGAACAGGACTTCCAGAAAGGCTCTGCTGCCCTAGTACCCAGATTGGGGAATGGAGAAATGCTGCCTGTTTGAGGCCACTTCCCACAAGAGCAGCTTTAAACCCATTGCTAAAGTTCACTAAATATTCACCAAACTTGCAGTTCGGTAAATGACACCTGCTCTCCAAAAAAATTCTGGGCTGGAAAATCGACCAAAAAATTAAACAGAGGGCAACCTTCCAAGAAGACAATTTCAAGAATTATATTGTATTCCCAATTGTTTCCTTTTTTTAACAGAAAAGAAAACGGCGGAGAAAAATGATGAGTTTTATGAATTTTCAAAGACATGCAAACCCAAATTACAAAAACCGATGAGCTCACACCAGCCAGAAGGGCCATTAGCATAAATGCTGCAAACAGTAAATGCTGGAGCGATTGTGGAGAAATGCGTACCCTCGATTCTAAGGGGGACGTGGTAAGAGCCACTAAGGAAAACACAAAGAAGTTGCTTTGAAAAGGGTAACACGGTGCTACCAGTCAATCAATCACACCCACTGCTGGGACTATCACCTGAGAAAATGAGAATCAAAAGGTCACAGGATGGCAATCCTGCACTCCAACAATATTTACGATATCCAACACTTGGAAGCAATGAAAATGTCCATCAACCAAGGAATGCACAAAGTAGAAGTGGTCCACGTACACAGTGGGAAATTACTCCAATAAAAAATAAAAATTAAATTTAAAAATCCAACAAAAGTAAAGAGACATCAGCTTGTGTGGGATTGTCCGGGCACACTCCACTCTAATTTATAACCGAGAAACACCACAGGCCGCAAGGGCTTTTCCCTAGTTACCAGGGTGGGGAACATAGAAAGGCTGCCACCCTCAGGCAGTTACCTGCAAAAGCAGCTTTAAAGCCTTTGCTAATGGTCATTTCATAGGAAGAAGTAATGCAGGACTGTAAATGAAACCTGCCCTCAAACTGTCTTGATGGAGGTAATGGCCAAAACATTTCAAAATGTGACACATACTTTAAGAGAACACTTTGAAGAACTAAGGGGTAATCACACCTTGAAAACTAAAAAGGACATGCCTTATAGCTCAATTTCAACGGATTATGAGGCACATGCGAATTCAACCACAAAGAGGTATCAGCTCACACTTGTCAGAATAACCATGAGCAAGAAAACTACAAACAATAACTGCTCAAGGTGTTGTGGAGAAATGCATACCCTCAACATCAAGGGGGACATAACTTGGAAAGGGCCACGAATGAGAACAGAATGGAGGTGCCTTAAAAAGGTCAACATTGAGCTACCATATGATCCAGCAGGCCCACTCCTCGACCTATAATCTAAGAAGAGAGAATTGGAAAGACACAGGCAGGCAAATCTGCATTGCACAGTATTACAATACCCAGATATGGAGGTAACCAAAAAGTCCACCAACAGATGGGTGGACAAAGAAGAACTCCTCCATGTACAGATGGAATATTCGCTAGTGAAAAAAATGAAACAATGCCATTTGCAGCACCACAGATGAGTCTAGACGTAATCACGCCACCTGTAGTAAGTGAGAAAGCAAAAGACACATATCCTATCATATCACTTTTAGGAGTTACTTAAAAATTGATACCAATGAAGATATTTCCACAGAGAAAGGCAATCACAGATTCATTAAAAAACTTATGGTTCACCAAATAGAAAGGGATGAGGATTGGATACATTACCATTTTGGGGTTAAAAGAGATATACAAACCATGTGAAATATATAATCACCAAAGACGTACGGAAGACCAGGAGAAGACTACTCAACATTGTGTCATAACCTACATGGGAAAAGGATACGAGGAATAACAGATACACGTATATGTGTGAAAGAACCACATTTACACACCTAGAACAAACAAACCATTGTAATCAAATTTGCTTGGATAAAAAATAAAAAGTAAATTATAAATATGAACAAGAAGTAATGAGACATGAACATAAAGGGCTTTTTCCTGGCACATTCCATTCTAATTTACAACCTAGAACACCACTTCCATTAAGGCTCTGTTTCTCCAGTTACCAAATTTGGTAAAGGAGAAATGATGCCACCTTGTGGCCGTTTCCTGCAAGAGCAGATTTAAAATCACAGCTAATGGTCACTTAACATTCACAAGGACTCAGGGCTGTAAAGGACACCTGCCCTAAAAAATTGTGCTGAAGGAGGGAATGGACAAAAAAATTCAAAACAGGCAATTGTTTCAAGAAGAGAGTATGAATAGTTACCTTTTACTCACGCTCTTTAAAAAAAAAAAGGAAAATGGATAAAAGCTCAACCTCAGGGAGTGTTAGACCCATGCAATCTAATCTACAAAAACTTTCAACTTACACCATTCGACTGACCATCAGCAAAATGTCTACAAACAATAAATGCTGAAAGGGCTTTAGGGAACTCATTACCCTCTACCTGCTGGTGAGACGTAAAGGGGTAACAGCCAATAATGAGAACAGAAAGGAGCTGTGTTTAAAAGTAAAAATGGAGGTACCATTCAATCCAGCAGGCGCACCATTGGACCTCTCACCTGAGAAGACAAGAATCGAGACAACACAGGCCGCAAAAGCTGCAGTACAACCTTATTCACAATAACCAAGACAGTGAAGCAATCAAAATGTCCAACAACAGGTGAATGGATAAAGAAGAAGTGGTCCATGTACACAATGGAATATTAGCCATGGAAAGCAATGAACCATTGCTCTTTGAGGCACCACAAATGAGTTTGGAGATAGTCACGAAACATGAGCTAAGTCCGAAAGCAAAAGACCTATATTCTATGATATCACTTATAGGCGTTATCTAATAACTGACACAAATGAACATATTTCCACAGAGAAAGACACTCACTGACTTAGAAAACAAACTATGCTCATGTAAAAGGAGAGGTGTTGGGAATGGATAAATTATGATTAGTGTTACTATATGTATACAAACACATATTACATACATATCTCAAAAAGACCGACCATATAGCAAGGTAGGTGTGCGGAACCCTCTGTAACATTTTACATGGGAAGAGGATCTGTACTTGAATACACATATATAAGGTACAAATGAACCAGATTGTGTACACCTAGGACGAACAATATTCTAAGCTTTACCCCAATTAAAAAAAAATTTAAAACCAAGAAGAAATAATGAGACATAAACTTATGGGGGTTTCTCCATGCACAGTCCAATGTAATTTACAACCTAGGAACACGACTTCCAGAAAGGCTCTGCTGCCCTAGTACCCAGATTGGGGAATGGAGAAATGCTCCCTGTTTGAGGCCACTTCCCACAAGAGCAGCTTTAAACCCATTGCTAAAGTTCACTAAATATTCACCAAACTTGCAGTTCGGTAAATGACACCTGCTCTCCAAAAAAATTCTGGGCTGGAAAATCGACCAAAAAATTAAACAGAGGGCAACCTTCCAAGAAGACAATTTCAAGAATTATATTGTATTCCCAATTGTTTCCTTTTTTTAACAGAAAAGAAAACGGCGGAGAAAAATGATGAGTTTTATGAATTTTCAAAGACATGCAAACCCAAATTACAAAAACCGATGAGCTCACACCAGCCAGAAGGGCCATTAGCATAAATGCTGCAAACAGTAAATGCTGGAGCGATTGTGGAGAAATGCGTACCCTCGATTCTAAGGGGGACGTGGTAAGAGCCACTAAGGAAAACACAAAGAAGGTGCTTTGAAAAGGGTAACACGGTGCTACCAGTCAATCAATCACACCCACTGCTGGGACTATCACCTGAGAAAATGAGAATCAAAAAGTCACAGGATGGCAATCCTGCACTCCAACAATATTTACGATAGCCAACACTTGGAAGCAATGAAAATGTCCATCAACCAAGGAATGCACAAAGTAGAAGTGGTCCACGTACACAGTGGGAAATTACTCCAATAAAAAATAAAAATTAAATTTAAAAATCCAACAAAAGTAAAGAGACATCAGCTTGTGTGGGATTGTCCGGGCACACTCCACTCTAATTTATAACCGAGAAACACCACAGGCCGCAAGGGCTTTTCCCTAGTTACCAGGGTGGGGAACATAGAAAGGCTGCCACCCTCAGGCAGTTACCTGCAAAAGCAGCTTTAAAGCCTTTGCTAATGGTCATTTCATAGGAAGAAGTAATGCAGGACTGTAAATGAAACCTGCCCTCAAACTGTCTTGAGGGAGGTAATGGCCAAAACATTTCAAAATGTGACACATACTTTAAGAGAACACTTTGAAGAACTAAGGGGTAATCACACCTTGAAAACTAAAAAGGACATGCCTTATAGCTCAATTTCAACGGATTATGAGGCACATGCGAATTCAACCACAAAGAGGTATCAGCTCACACTTGTCAGAATAACCATGAGCAAGAAAACTACAAACAATAACTGCTCAAGGTGTTGTGGAGACATGCATACCCTCAACATCAAGGGGGACATAACTTGGAAAGGGCCACGAATGAGAACAGAATGGAGGTGCCTTAAAAAGGTCAACATTGAGCTACCATATGATCCAGCAGGCCCACTCCTCGACCTATAATCTAAGAAGAGAGAATTGGAAAGACACAGGCAGGCAAATCTGCATTGCACAGTATTACAATACGCAGATATGGAGGTAACCAAAAAGTCCACCAACAGATGGGTGGACAAAGAAGAACTCCTCCATGTACAGATGGAATATTCGCTAGTGAAAAAAATGAAACAATGCCATTTGCAGCACAACAGATGAGTCTAGACGTAATCACGCCACCTGTAGTAAGTGAGAAAGCAAAAGACACATATCCTATCATATCACTTTTAGGAGTTACTTAAAAATTGATACCAATGAAGATATTTCCACAGAGAAAGGCAATCACAGATTCATTAAAAAACTTATGGTTCACCAAATAGAAAGGGATGAGGATTGGATACATTACCATTTTGGGGTTAAAAGAGATATACAAACCATGTGAAATATATAATCACCAAAGACGTACGGAAGACCAGGAGAAGACTACTCAACATTGTGTCATAACCTACATGGGAAAAGGATGCGAGGAATAACAGATACACGTATATGTGTGAAAGAACCACATTTGCACACCTAGAACAAACAAACCATTGTAATCAAATTTGCTTGGATAAAAAATAAAAAGTAAATTATAAATATGAACAAGAAGTAATGAGACATGAACATAAAGGGCTTTTTCCTGGCACATTCCATTCTAATTTACAACCTAGAACACCACTTCCATTAAGGCTCTGTTTCTCCAGTTACCAAATTTGGTAAAGGAGAAATGATGCCACCTTGTGGCCGTTTCCTGCAAGAGCAGATTTAAAATCACAGCTAATGGTCACTTAACATTCACAAGGACTCAGGGCTGTAAAGGACACCTGCCCTAAAAAATTGTGCTGAAGGAGGGAATGGACAAAAAAATTCAAAACAGGCAATTGTTTCAAGAAGAGAGTATGAATAGTTACCTTTTACTCACGCTCTTTAAAAAAAAAAAGGAAAATGGATAAAAGCTCAACCTCAGGGAGTGTTAGACCCATGCAATCTAATCTACAAAAACTTTCAACTTACACCATTCGACTGACCATCAGCAAAATGTCTACAAACAATAAATGCTGAAAGGGTTTTAGGGAACTCATTACCCTCTACCTGCTGGTGAGACGTAAAGGGGTAACAGCCAATAATGAGAACAGAAAGGAGCTGTGTTTAAAAGTAAAAATGGAGGTACCATTCAATCCAGCAGGCGCACCATTGGACCTCTCACCTGAGAAGACAAGAATCGAGACAACACAGGCCGCAAAAGCTGCAGTACAACCTTATTCACAATAACCAAGACAGTGAAGCAATCAAAATGTCCAACAACAGGTGAATGGATAAAGAAGAAGTGGTCCATGTACACAATGGAATATTAGCCATGGAAAGCAATGAACCATTGCTCTTTGAGGCACCACAAATGAGTTTGGAGATAGTCACGAAACATGAGCTAAGTCCGAAAGCAAAAGACCTATATTCTATGATATCACTTATAGGCGTTATCTAATAACTGACACAAATGAACATATTTCCACAGAGAAAGACACTCACTGACTTAGAAAACAAACTATGCTCATGTAAAAGGAGAGGTGTTGGGAATGGATAAATTATGATTAGTGTTACTATATGTATACAAACACATATTACATACATATCTCAAAAAGACCGACCATATAGCAAGGTAGGTGTGCGGAACCCTCTGTAACATTTTACATGGGAAGAGGATCTGTACTTGAATACACATATATAAGGTACAAATGAACCAGATTGTGTACACCTAGGACGAACAATATTCTAAGCTTTACCCCAATTAAAAAAAATTTAAAACCAAGAAGAAATAATGAGACATAAACTTATGGGGGTTTCTCCATGCACATTCCAATGTAATTTACAACCTAGGAACACGACTTCCAGAAAGGCTTTGCTGCCCTAGTACCCAGATTGGGGAATGGAGAAATGCTCCCTGTTTGAGGCCACTTCCCACAAGAGCAGCTTTAAACCCATTGCTAAAGTTCACTAAATATTCACCAAACTTGCAGTTCGGTAAATGACACCTGCTCTCCAAAAAAATTCTGGGCTGGAAAATCGACCAAAAAATTAAACAGAGGGCAACCTTCCAAGAAGACAATTTCAAGAATTATATTGTATTCCCAATTGTTTCCTTTTTTTAACAGAAAAGAAAACGGCGGAGAAAAATGATGAGTTTTATGAATTTTCAAAGACATGCAAACCCAAATTACAAAAACCGATGAGCTCACATCAGCCAGAAGGGCCATTAGCATAAATGCTGCAAACAGTAAATGCTGGAGCGATTGTGGAGAAATGCGTACCCTCGATTCTAAGGGGGACGTGGTAAGAGCCACTAAGGAATACACAAAGAAGGTGCTTTGAAAAGGGTAACACGGTGCTACCAGTCAATCAATCACACCCACTGCTGGGACTATCACCTGAGAAAATGAGAATCAAAAAGTCACAGGATGGCAATCCTGCACTCCAACAATATTTACGATAGCCAACACTTGGAAGCAATGAAAATGTCCATCAACCAAGGAATGCACAAAGTAGAAGTGGTCCACGTACACAGTGGGAAATTACTCCAATAAAAAATAAAAATTAAATTTAAAAATCCAACAAAAGTAAAGAGACATCAGCTTGTGTGGGATTGTCCGGGCACACTCCACTCTAATTTATAACCGAGAAACACCACAGGCCGCAAGGGCTTTTCCCTAGTTACCAGGGTGGGGAACATAGAAAGGCTGCCACCCTCAGGCAGTTACCTGCAAAAGCAGCTTTAAAGCCTTTGCTAATGGTCATTTCATAGGAAGAAGTAATGCAGGACTGTAAATGAAACCTGCCCTCAAACTGTCTTGAGGGAGGTAATGGCCAAAACATTTCAAAATGTGACACATACTTTAAGAGAACACTTTGAAGAACTAAGGGGTAATCACACCTTGAAAACTAAAAAGGACATGCCTTATAGCTCAATTTCAACGGATTATGAGGCACATGCGAATTCAACCACAAAGAGGTATCAGCTCACACTTGTCAGAATAACCATGAGCAAGAAAACTACAAACAATAACTGCTCAAGGTGTTGTGGAGAAATGCATACCCTCAACATCAAGGGGGACATAACTTGGAAAGGGCCACGAATGAGAACAGAATGGAGGTGCCTTAAAAAGGTCAACATTGAGCTACCATATGATCCAGCAGGCCCACTCCTCGACCTATAATCTAAGAAGAGAGAATTGGAAAGACACAGGCAGGCAAATCTGCATTGCACAGTATTACAATACCCAGATATGGAGGTAACCAAAAAGTCCACCAACAGATGGGTGGACAAAGAAGAACTCCTCCATGTACAGATGGAATATTCGCTAGTGAAAAAAATGAAACAATGCCATTTGCAGCACCACAGATGAGTCTAGACGTAATCACGCCACCTGTAGTAAGTGAGAAAGCAAAAGACACATATCCTATCATATCACTTTTAGGAGTTACTTAAAAATTGATACCAATGAAGATATTTCCACAGAGAAAGGCAATCACAGATTCATTAAAAAACTTATGGTTCACCAAATAGAAAGGGATGAGGATTGGATACATTACCATTTTGGGGTTAAAAGAGATATACAAACCATGTGAAATATATAATCACCAAACACGTACGGAAGACCAGGAGAAGACTACTCAACATTGTGTCATAACCTACATGGGAAAAGGATGCGAGGAATAACAGATACACGTATATGTGTGAAAGAACCACATTTGCACACCTAGAACAAACAAACCATTGTAATCAAATTTGCTTGGATAAAAAATAAAAAGTAAATTATAAATATGAACAAGAAGTAATGAGACATGAACATAAAGGGCTTTTTCCTGGCACATTCCATTCTAATTTACAACCTAGAACACCACTTCCATTAAGGCTCTGTTTCTCCAGTTACCAAATTTGGTAAAGGAGAAATGATGCCACCTTGTGGCCGTTTCCTGCAAGAGCAGATTTAAAATCACAGCTAATGGTCACTTAACATTCACAAGGACTCAGGGCTGTAAAGGACACCTGCCCTAAAAAATTGTGCTGAAGGAGGGAATGGACAAAAAAATTCAAAACAGGAAATTGTTTCAAGAAGAGAGTATGAATAGTTACCTTTTACTCACGCTCTTTAAAAAAAAAAAGGAAAATGGATAAAAGCTCAACCTCAGGGAGTGTTAGACCCATGCAATCTAATCTACAAAAACTTTCAACTTACACCATTCGACTGACCATCAGCAAAATGTCTACAAACAATAAATGCTGAAAGGGTTTTAGGGAACTCATTACCCTCTACCTGCTGGTGAGACGTAAAGGGGTAACAGCCAATAATGAGAACAGAAAGGAGCTGTGTTTAAAAGTAAAAATGGAGGTACCATTCAATCCAGCAGGCGCACCATTGGACCTCTCACCTGAGAAGACAAGAATCGAGACAACACAGGCCGCAAAAGCTGCAGTACAACCTTATTCACAATAACCAAGACAGTGAAGCAATCAAAATGTCCAACAACAGGTGAATGGATAAAGAAGAAGTGGTCCATGTACACAATGGAATATTAGCCATGGAAAGCAATGAACTATTGCTCTTTGAGGCACCACAAATGAGTTTGGAGATAGTCACGAAACATGAGCTAAGTCCGAAAGCAAAAGACCTATATTCTATGATATCACTTATAGGCGTTATCTAATAACTGACACAAATGAACATATTTCCACAGAGAAAGACACTCACTGACTTAGAAAACAAACTATGCTCATGTAAAAGGAGAGGTGTTGGGAATGGATAAATTATGATTAGTGTTACTATATGTATACAAACACATATTACATACATATCTCAAAAAGACCGACCATATAGCAAGGTAGGTGTGCGGAACCCTCTGTAACATTTTACATGGGAAGAGGATCTGTACTTGAATACACATATATAAGGTACAAATGAACCAGATTGTGTACACCTAGGACGAACAATATTCTAAGCTTTACCCCAATTAAAAAAAAATTTAAAACCAAGAAGAAATAATGAGACATAAACTTATGGGGGTTTCTCCATGCACATTCCAATGTAATTTACAACCTAGGAACACGACTTCCAGAAAGGCTCTGCTGCCCTAGTACCCAGATTGGGGAATGGAGAAATGCTCCCTGTTTGAGGCCACTTCCCACAAGAGCAGCTTTAAACCCATTGCTAAAGTTCACTAAATATTCACCAAACTTGCAGTTCGGTAAATGACACCTGCTCTCCAAAAAAATTCTTGGCTGGAAAATCGACCAAAAAATTAAACAGAGGGCAACCTTCCAAGAAGACAATTTCAAGAATTATATTGTATTCCCAATTGTTTCCTTTTTTTAACAGAAAAGAAAACGGCGGAGAAAAATGATGAGTTTTATGAATTTTCAAAGACATGCAAACCCAAATTACAAAAACCGATGAGCTCACACCAGCCAGAAGGGCCATTAGCATAAATGCTGCAAACAGTAAATGCTGGAGCGATTGTGGAGAAATGCGTACCCTCGATTCTAAGGGGGACGTGGTAAGAGCCACTAAGGAAAACACAAAGAAGGTGCTTTGAAAAGGGTAACACGGTGCTACCAGTCAATCAATCACACCCACTGCTGGGACTATCACCTGAGAAAATGAGAATCAAAAAGTCACAGGATGGCAATCCTGCACTCCAACAATATTTACGATAGCCAACACTTGGAAGCAATGAAAATGTCCATCAACCAAGGAATGCACAAAGTAGAAGTGGTCCACGTACACAGTGGGAAATTACTCCAATAAAAAATAAAAATTAAATTTAAAAATCCAACAAAAGTAAAGAGACATCAGCTTGTGTGGGATTGTCCTGGCACACTCCACTCTAATTTATAACCGAGAAACACCACAGGCCGCAAGGGCTTTTCCCTAGTTACCAGGGTGGGGAACATAGAAAGGCTGCCACCCTCAGGCAGTTACCTGCAAAAGCAGCTTTAAAGCCTTTGCTAATGGTCATTTCATAGGAAGAAGTAATGCAGGACTGTAAATGAAACCTGCCCTCAAACTGTCTTGAGGGAGGTAATGGCCAAAACATTTCAAAATGTGACACATACTTTAAGAGAACACTTTGAAGAACTAAGGGGTAATCACACCTTGAAAACTAAAAAGGACATTCCTTATAGCTCAATTTCAACGGATTATGAGGCACATGCGAATTCAACCACAAAGAGGTATCAGCTCACACTTGTCAGAATAACCATGAGCAAGAAAACTACAAACAATAACTGCTCAAGGTGTTGTGGAGAAATGCATACCCTCAACATCAAGGGGGACATAACTTGGAAAGGGCCACGAATGAGAACAGAATGGAGGTGCCTTAAAAAGGTCAACATTGAGCTACCATATGATCCAGCAGGCCCACTCCTCGACCTATAATCTAAGAAGAGAGAATTGGAAAGACACAGGCAGGCAAATCTGCATTGCACAGTATTACAATACCCAGATATGGAGGTAACCAAAAAGTCCACCAACAGATGGGTGGACAAAGAAGAACTCCTCCATGTACAGATGGAATATTCGCTAGTGAAAAAAATGAAACAATGCCATTTGCAGCACCACAGATGAGTCTAGACGTAATCACGCCACCTGTAGTAAGTGAGAAAGCAAAAGACACATATCCTATCATATCACTTTTAGGAGTTACTTAAAAATTGATACCAATGAAGATATTTCCACAGAGAAAGGCAATCACAGATTCATTAAAAAACTTATGGTTCACCAAATAGAAAGGGATGAGGATTGGATACATTACCATTTTGGGGTTAAAAGAGATATACAAACCATGTGAAATATATAATCACCAAAGACGTACGGAAGACCAGGAGAAGACTACTCAACATTGTGTCATAACCTACATGGGAAAAGGATACGAGGAATAACAGATACACGTATATGTGTGAAAGAACCACATTTGCACACCTAGAACAAACAAACCATTGTAATCAAATTTGCTTGGATAAAAAATAAAAAGTAAATTATAAATATGAACAAGAAGTAATGAGACATGAACATAAAGGGCTTTTTCCTGGCACATTCCATTCTAATTTACAACCTAGAACACCACTTCCATTAAGGCTCTGTTTCTCCAGTTACCAAATTTGGTAAAGGAGAAATGATGCCACCTTGTGGCCGTTTCCTGCAAGAGCAGATTTAAAATCACAGCTAATGGTCACTTAACATTCACAAGGACTCAGGGCTGTAAAGGACACCTGCCCTAAAAAATTGTGCTGAAGGAGGGAATGGACAAAAAAATTCAAAACAGGCAATTGTTTCAAGAAGAGAGTATGAATAGTTACCTTTTACTCACGCTCTTTAAAAAAAAAAAGGAAAATGGATAAAAGCTCAACCTCAGGGAGTGTTAGACCCATGCAATCTAATCTACAAAAACTTTCAACTTACACCATTAGACTCACCATCAGCAAAATGTCTACAAACAATAAATGCTGAAAGGGTTTTAGGGAACTCATTACCCTCTACCTGCTGGTGAGACGTAAAGGGGTAACAGCCAATAATGAGAACAGAAAGGAGCTGTGTTTAAAAGTAAAAATGGAGGTACCATTCAATCCAGCAGGCGCACCATTGGACCTCTCACCTGAGAAGACAAGAATCGAGACAACACAGGCCGCAAAAGCTGCAGTACAACCTTATTCACAATAACCAAGACAGTGAAGCAATCAAAATGTCCAACAACAGGTGAATGGATAAAGAAGAAGTGGTCCATGTACACAATGGAATATTAGCCATGGAAAGCAATGAACCATTGCTCTTTGAGGCACCACAAATGAGTTTGGAGATAGTCACGAAACATGAGCTAAGTCCGAAAGCAAAAGACCTATATTCTATGATATCACTTATAGGCGTTATCTAATAACTGACACAAATGAACATATTTCCACAGAGAAAGACACTCACTGACTTAGAAAACAAACTATGCTCATGTAAAAGGAGAGGTGTTGGGAATGGATAAATTATGATTAGTGTTACTATATGTATACAAACACATATTACATACATATCTCAAAAAGACCGACCATATAGCAAGGTAGGTGTGCGGAACCCTCTGTAACATTTTACATGGGAAGAGGATCTGTACTTGAATACACATATATAAGGTACAAATGAACCAGATTGTGTACACCTAGGACGAACAATATTCTAAGCTTTACCCCAATTAAAAAAAAATTTAAAACCAAGAAGAAATAATGAGACATAAACTTATGGGGGTTTCTCCATGCACATTCCAATGTAATTTACAACCTAGGAACACGACTTCCAGAAAGGCTCTGCTGCCCTAGTTCCCAGATTGGGGAATGGAGAAATGCTCCCTGTTTGAGGCCACTTCCCACAAGAGCAGCTTTAAACCCATTGCTAAAGTTCACTAAATATTCACCAAACTTGCAGTTCGGTAAATGACACCTGCTCTCCAAAAAAATTCTTGGCTGGAAAATCGACCAAAAAATTAAACAGAGGGCAACCTTCCAAGAAGACAATTTCAAGAATTATATTGTATTCCCAATTGTTTCCTTTTTTTAACAGAAAAGAAAACGGCGGAGAAAAATGATGAGTTTTATGAATTTTCAAAGACATGCAAACCCAAATTACAAAAACCGATGAGCTCACACCAGCCAGAAGGGCCATTAGCATAAATGCTGCAAACAGTAAATGCTGGAGCGATTGTGGAGAAATGCGTACCCTCGATTCTAAGGGGGACGTGGTAAGAGCCACTAAGGAAAACACAAAGAAGGTGCTTTGAAAAGGGTAACACGGTGCTACCAGTCAATCAATCACACCCACTGCTGGGACTATCACCTGAGAAAATGAGAATCAAAAAGTCACAGGATGGCAATCCTGCACTCCAACAATATTTACGATAGCCAACACTTGGAAGCAATGAAAATGTCCATCAACCAAGGAATGCACAAAGTAGAAGTGGTCCACGTACACAGTGGGAAATTACTCCAATAAAAAATAAAAATTAAATTTAAAAATCCAACAAAAGTAAAGAGACATCAGCTTGTGTGGGATTGTCCGGGCACACTCCACTCTAATTTATAACCGAGAAACACCACAGGCCGCAAGGGCTTTTCCCTAGTTACCAGGGTGGGGAACATAGAAAGGCTGCCACCCTCAGGCAGTTACCTGCAAAAGCAGCTTTAAAGCCTTTGCTAATGGTCATTTCATAGGAAGAAGTAATGCAGGACTGTAAATGAAACCTGCCCTCAAACTGTCTTGAGGGAGGTAATGGCCAAAACATTTCAAAATGTGACACATACTTTAAGAGAACACTTTGAAGAACTAAGGGGTAATCACACCTTGAAAACTAAAAAGGACATGCCTTATAGCTCAATTTCAACGGATTATGAGGCACATGCGAATTCAACCACAAAGAGGTATCAGCTCACACTTGTCAGAATAACCATGAGCAAGAAAACTACAAACAATAACTGCTCAAGGTGTTGTGGAGAAATGCATACCCTCAACATCAAGGGGGACATAACTTGGAAAGGGCCACGAATGAGAACAGAATGGAGGTGCCTTAAAAAGGTCAACATTGAGCTACCATATGATCCAGCAGGCCCACTCCTCGACCTATAATCTAAGAAGAGAGAATTGGAAAGACACAGGCAGGCAAATCTGCATTGCACAGTATTACAATACCCAGATATGGAGGTAACCAAAAAGTCCACCAACAGATGGGTGGACAAAGAAGAACTCCTCCATGTACAGATGGAATATTCGCTAGTGAAAAAAATGAAACAATGCCATTTGCAGCACCACAGATGAGTCTAGACGTAATCACGCCACCTGTAGTAAGTGAGAAAGCAAAAGACACATATCCTATCATATCACTTTTAGGAGTTACTTAAAAATTGATACCAATGAAGATATTTCCACAGAGAAAGGCAATCACAGATTCATTAAAAAACTTATGGTTCACCAAATAGAAAGGGATGAGGATTGGATACATTACCATTTTGGGGTTAAAAGAGATATACAAACCATGTGAAATATATAATCACCAAACACGTACGGAAGACCAGGAGAAGACTACTCAACATTGTGTCATAACCTACATGGGAAAAGGATGCGAGGAATAACAGATACACGTATATGTGTGAAAGAACCACATTTGCACACCTAGAACAAACAAACCATTGTAATCAAATTTGCTTGGATAAAAAATAAAAAGTAAATTATAAATATGAACAAGAAGTAATGAGACATGAACATAAAGGGCTTTTTCCTGGCACATTCCATTCTAATTTACAACCTAGAACACCACTTCCATTAAGGCTCTGTTTCTCCAGTTACCAAATTTGGTAAAGGAGAAATGATGCCAACTTGTGGCCGTTTCCTGCAAGAGCAGATTTAAAATCACAGCTAATGGTCACTTAACATTCACAAGGACTCAGGGCTGTAAAGGACACCTGCCCTAAAAAATTGTGCTGAAGGAGGGAATGGACAAAAAAATTCAAAACAGGAAATTGTTTCAAGAAGAGAGTATGAATAGTTACCTTTTACTCACGCTCTTTAAAAAAAAAAAGGAAAATGGATAAAAGCTCAACCTCAGGGAGTGTTAGACCCATGCAATCTAATCTACAAAAATTTTCAACTTACACCATTCGACTGACCATCAGCAAAATGTCTACAAACAATAAATGCTGAAAGGGCTTTAGGGAACTCATTACCCTCTACCTGCTGGTGAGACGTAAAGGGGTAACAGCCAATAATGAGAACAGAAAGGAGCTGTGTTTAAAAGTAAAAATGGAGGTACCATTCAATCCAGCAGGCGCACCATTGGACCTCTCACCTGAGAAGACAAGAATCGAGACAACACAGGCCTCAAAAGCTGCAGTACAACCTTATTCACAATAACCAAGACAGTGAAGCAATCAAAATGTCCAACAACAGGTGAATGGATAAAGAAGAAGTGGTCCATGTACACAATGGAATATTAGCCATGGAAAACAATGAACCATTGCTCTTTGAGGCACCACAAATGAGTTTGGAGATAGTCACGAAACATGAGCTAAGTCCGAAAGCAAAAGACCTATATTCTATGATATCACTTATAGGCGTTATCTAATAACTGACACAAATGAACATATTTCCACAGAGAAAGACACTCACTGACTTAGAAAACAAACTATGCTCATGTAAAAGGAAAGGTGTTGGGAATGCATAAATTAAGATTAGTGTTACTATATGTATACAAACACATATTACATACATATCTCAAAAAGACCGACCATATAGCAAGGGAGGTGTGCGGAATCCTCTGTAACATTTTACATGGGAAGAGGATCTGTACTTGAATAGACATATATAATGTACAAATGAACCAGATTGTGTACACCTAGGACGAACAATATTCTAAGCTTTACCCCAATTAAAAAAAATTTAAAACCAAGAAGAAATAATGAGACATATGCTTATGGGGGTTTCTCCATGCACATTCCAATGTAATTTACAACCTAGGAACAGGACTTCCAGAAAGGCTCTGCTGCCCTAGTACCCAGATTGGGGAATGGAGAAATGCTGCCTGTTTGAGGCCACTTCCCACAAGAGCAGCTTTAAACCCATTGCTAAAGTTCACTAAATATTCACCAAACTTGCAGTTCGGTAAATGACACCTGCTCTCCAAAAAAATTCTGGGCTGGAAAATCGACCAAAAAATTAAACAGAGGGCAACCTTCCAAGAAGACAATTTCAAGAATTATATTGTATTCCCAATTGTTTCCTTTTTTTAACAGAAAAGAAAACGGCGGAGAAAAATGATGAGTTTTATGAATTTTCAAAGACATGCAAACCCAAATTACAAAAACCGATGAGCTCACACCAGCCAGAAGGGCCATTAGCATAAATGCTGCAAACAGTAAATGCTGGAGCGATTGTGGAGAAATGCGTACCCTCGATTCTAAGGGGGACGTGGTAAGAGCCACTAAGGAAAACACAAAGAAGTTGCTTTGAAAAGGGTAACACGGTGCTACCAGTCAATCAATCACACCCACTGCTGGGACTATCACCTGAGAAAATGAGAATCAAAAGGTCACAGGATGGCAATCCTGCACTCCAACAATATTTACGATAGCCAACACTTGGAAGCAATGAAAATGTCCATCAACCAAGGAATGCACAAAGTAGAAGTGGTCCACGTACACAGTGGGAAATTACTCCAATAAAAAATAAAAATTAAATTTAAAAATCCAACAAAAGTAAAGAGACATCAGCTTGTGTGGGATTGTCCGGGCACACTCCACTCTAATTTATAACCGAGAAACACCACAGGCCGCAAGGGCTTTTCCCTAGTTACCAGGGTGGGGAACATAGAAAGGCTGCCACCCTCAGGCAGTTACCTGCAAAAGCAGCTTTAAAGCCTGTGCTAATGGTCATTTCATAGGAAGAAGTAATGCAGGACTGTAAATGAAACCTGCCCTCAAACTGTCTTGAGGGAGGTAATGGCCAAAACATTTCAAAATGTGACACATACTTTAAGAGAACACTTTGAAGAACTAAGGGGTAATCACACCTTGAAAACTAAAAAGGACATGCCTTATAGCTCAATTTCAACGGATTATGAGGCACATGCGAATTCAACCACAAAGAGGTATCAGCTCACTCTTGTCAGAATAACCATGAGCAAGAAAACTACAAACAATAACTGCTCAAGGTGTTGTGGAGAAATGCATACCCTCAACATCAAGGGGGACATAACTTGGAAAGGGCCACGAATGAGAACAGAATGGAGGTGCCTTAAAAAGGTCAACATTGAGCTACCATATGATCCAGCAGGCCCACTCCTCGACCTATAATCTAAGAAGAGAGAATTGGAAAGACACAGGCAGGCAAATCTGCATTGCACAGTATTACAATACCCAGATATGGAGGTAACCAAAAAGTCCACCAACAGATGGGTGGACAAAGAAGAACTCCTCCATGTACAGATGGAATATTCGCTAGTGAAAAAAATGAAACAATGCCATTTGCAGCACCACAGATGAGTCTAGACGTAATCACGCCACCTGTAGTAAGTGAGAAAGCAAAAGACACATATCCTATCATATCACTTTTAGGAGTTACTTAAAAATTGATACCAATGAAGATATTTCCACAGAGAAAGGCAATCACAGATTCATTAAAAAACTTATGGTTCACCAAATAGAAAGGGATGAGGATTGGATACATTACCATTTTGGGGTTAAAAGAGATATACAAACCATGTGAAATATATAATCACCAAACACGTACGGAAGACCAGGAGAAGACTACTCAACATTGTGTCATAACCTACATGGGAAAAGGATGCGAGGAATAACAGATACACGTATATGTGTGAAAGAACCACATTTGCACACCTAGAACAAACAAACCATTGTAATCAAATTTGCTTGGATAAAAAATAAAAAGTAAATTATAAATATGAACAAGAAGTAATGAGACATGAACATAAAGGGCTTTTTCCTGGCACATTCCATTCTAATTTACAACCTAGAACACCACTTCCATTAAGGCTCTGTTTCTCCAGTTACCAAATTTGGTAAAGGAGAAATGATGCCACCTTGTGGCCGTTTCCTGCAAGAGCAGATTTAAAATCACAGCTAATGGTCACTTAACATTCACAAGGACTCAGGGCTGTAAAGGACACCTGCCCTAAAAAATTGTGCTGAAGGAGGGAATGGACAAAAAAATTCAAAACAGGCAATTGTTTCAAGAAGAGAGTATGAATAGTTACCTTTTACTCACGCTCTTTTAAAAAAAAAAGGAAAATGGATAAAAGCTCAACCTCAGGGAGTGTTAGACCCATGCAATCTAATCTACAAAAATTTTCAACTTACACCATTCGACTGACCATCAGCAAAATGTCTACAAACAATAAATGCTGAAAGGGCTTTAGGGAACTCATTACCCTCTACCTGCTGGTGAGACGTAAAGGGGTAACAGCCAATAATGAGAACAGAAAGGAGCTGTGTTTAAAAGTAAAAATGGAGGTACCATTCAATCCAGCAGGCGCACCATTGGACCTCTCACCTGAGAAGACAAGAATCGAGACAACACAGGCCTCAAAAGCTGCAGTACAACCTTATTCACAATAACCAAGACAGTGAAGCAATCAAAATGTCCAACAACAGGTGAATGGATAAAGAAGAAGTGGTCCATGTACACAATGGAATATTAGCCATGGAAAACAATGAACCATTTCTCTTTGAGGCACCACAAATGAGTTTGGAGATAGTCACGAAACATGAGCTAAGTCCGAAAGCAAAAGACCTATATTATATGATATCACTTATAGGCGTTATCTAATAACTGACACAAATGAACATATTTCCACAGAGAAAGACACTCACTGACTTAGAAAACAAACTATGCTCATGTAAAAGGAGAGGTGTTGGGAATGGATAAATTAAGATTAGTGTTACTATATGTATACAAACACATATTACATACATATCTCAAAAAGACCGACCATATAGCAAGGGAGGTGTGCGGAACCCTCTGTAACATTTTACATGGGAAGAGGATCTGTACTTGAATAGACATATATAATGTACAAATGAACCAGATTGTGTACACCTAGGACGAACAATATTCTAAGCTTTACCCCAATTAAAAAAAAATTTAAAACCAAGAAGAAATAATGAGACATATGCTTATGGGGGTTTCTCCATGCACATTCCAATGTAATTTACAACCTAGGAACACGACTTCCAGAAAGGCTCTGCTGCCCTAGTACCCAGATTGGGGAATGGAGAAATGCTGCCTGTTTGAGGCCACTTCCCACAAGAGCAGCTTTAAACCCATTGCTAAAGTTCACTAAATATTCACCAAACTTGCAGTTCGGTAAATGACACCTGCTCTCCAAAAAAATTCTGGGCTGGAAAATCGACCAAAAAATTAAACAGAGGGCAACCTTCCAAGAAGACAATTTCAAGAATTATATTGTATTCCCAATTGTTTCCTTTTTTTAACAGAAAAGAAAACGGCGGAGAAAAATGATGAGTTTTATGAATTTTCAAAGACATGCAAACCCAAATTACAAAAACCGATGAGCTCACACCAGCCAGAAGGGCCATTAGCATAAATGCTGCAAACAGTAAATGCTGGAGCGATTGTGGAGAAATGCGTACCCTCGATTCTAAGGGGGACGTGGTAAGAGCCACTAAGGAAAACACAAAGAAGGTGCTTTGAAAAGGGTAACACGGTGCTACCAGTCAATCAATCACACCCACTGCTGGGACTATCACCTGAGAAAATGAGAATCAAAAAGTCACAGGATGGCAATCCTGCACTCCAACAATATTTACGATAGCCAACACTTGGAAGCAATGAAAATGTCCATCAACCAAGGAATGCACAAAGTAGAAGTGGTCCACGTACACAGTGGGAAATTACTCCAATAAAAAATAAAAATTAAATTTAAAAATCCAACAAAAGTAAAGAGACATCAGCTTGTGTGGGATTGTCCGGGCACACTCCACTCTAATTTATAACCGAGAAACACCACAGGCCGCAAGGGCTTTTCCCTAGTTACCAGGGTGGGGAACATAGAAAGGCTGCCACCCTCAGGCAGTTACCTGCAAAAGCAGCTTTAAAGCCTTTGCTAATGGTCATTTCATAGGAAGAAGTAATGCAGGACTGTAAATGAAACCTGCCCTCAAACTGTCTTGAGGGAGGTAATGGCCAAAACATTTCAAAATGTGACACATACTTTAAGAGAACACTTTGAAGAACTAAGGGGTAATCACACCTTGAAAACTAAAAAGGACATGCCTTATAGCTCAATTTCAACGGATTATGAGGCACATGCGAATTCAACCACAAAGAGGTATCAGCTCACACTTGTCAGAATAACCATGAGCAAGAAAACTACAAACAATAACTGCTCAAGGTGTTGTGGAGAAATGCATACCCTCAACATCAAGGGGGACATAACTTGGAAAGGGCCACGAATGAGAACAGAATGGAGGTGCCTTAAAAAGGTCAACATTGAGCTACCATATGATCCAGCAGGCCCACTCCTCGACCTATAATCTAAGAAGAGAGAATTGGAAAGACACAGGCAGGCAAATCTGCATTGCACAGTATTACAATACCCAGATATGGAGGTAACCAAAAAGTCCACCAACAGATGGGTGGACAAAGAAGAACTCCTCCATGTACAGATGGAATATTCGCTAGTGAAAAAAATGAAACAATGCCATTTGCAGCACCACAGATGAGTCTAGACGTAATCACGCCACCTGTAGTAAGTGAGAAAGCAAAAGACACATATCCTATCATATCACTTTTAGGAGTTACTTAAAAATTGATACCAATGAAGATATTTCCACAGAGAAAGGCAATCACAGATTCATTAAAAAACTTATGGTTCACCAAATAGAAAGGGATGAGGATTGGATACATTACCATTTTGGGGTTAAAAGAGATATACAAACCATGTGAAATATATAATCACCAAACACGTACGGAAGACCAGGAGAAGACTACTCAACATTGTGTCATAACCTACATGGGAAAAGGATGCGAGGAATAACAGATACACGTATATGTGTGAAAGAACCACATTTGCACACCTAGAACAAACAAACCATTGTAATCAAATTTGCTTGGATAAAAAATAAAAAGTAAATTATAAATATGAACAAGAAGTAATGAGACATGAACATAAAGGGCTTTTTCCTGGCACATTCCATTCTAATTTACAACCTAGAACACCACTTCCATTAAGGCTCTGTTTCTCCAGTTACCAAATTTGGTAAAGGAGAAATGATGCCACCTTGTGGCCGTTTCCTGCAAGAGCAGATTTAAAATCACAGCTAATGGTCACTTAACATTCACAAGGACTCAGGGCTGTAAAGGACACCTGCCCTAAAAAATTGTGCTGAAGGAGGGAATGGACAAAAAAATTCAAAACAGGCAATTGTTTCAAGAAGAGAGTATGAATAGTTACCTTTTACTCACGCTCTTTTAAAAAAAAAAGGAAAATGGATAAAAGCTCAACCTCAGGGAGTGTTAGACCCATGCAATCTAATCTACAAAAATTTTCAACTTACACCATTCGACTGACCATCAGCAAAATGTCTACAAACAATAAATGCTGAAAGGGCTTTAGGGAACTCATTACCCTCTACCTGCTGGTGAGACGTAAAGGGGTAACAGCCAATAATGAGAACAGAAAGGAGCTGTGTTTAAAAGTAAAAATGGAGGTACCATTCAATCCAGCAGGCGCACCATTGGACCTCTCACCTGAGAAGACAAGAATCGAGACAACACAGGCCTCAAAAGCTGCAGTACAACCTTATTCACAATAACCAAGACAGTGAAGCAATCAAAATGTCCAACAACAGGTGAATGGATAAAGAAGAAGTGGTCCATGTACACAATGGAATATTAGCCATGGAAAACAATGAACCATTTCTCTTTGAGGCACCACAAATGAGTTTGGAGATAGTCACGAAACATGAGCTAAGTCCGAAAGCAAAAGACCTATATTCTATGATATCACTTATAGGCGTTATCTAATAACTGACACAAATGAACATATTTCCACAGAGAAAGACACTCACTGACTTAGAAAACAAACTATGCTCATGTAAAAGGAAAGGTGTTGGGAATGCATAAATTAAGATTAGTGTTACTATATGTATACAAACACATATTACATACATATCTCAAAAAGACCGACCATATAGCAAGGGAGGTGTGCGGAACCCTCTGTAACATTTTACATGGGAAGAGGATCTGTACTTGAATAGACATATATAATGTACAAATGAACCAGATTGTGTACACCTAGGACGAACAATATTCTAAGCTTTACCCCAATTAAAAAAAAATTCAAAACCAAGAAGAAATAATGAGACATATGCTTATGGGGGTTTCTCCATGCACATTCCAATGTAATTTACAACCTAGGAACACGACTTCCAGAAAGGCTCTGCTGCCCTAGTACCCAGATTGGGGAATGGAGAAATGCTGCCTGTTTGAGGCCACTTCCCACAAGAGCAGCTTTAAACCCATTGCTAAAGTTCACTAAATATTCACCAAACTTGCAGTTCGGTAAATGACACCTGCTCTCCAAAAAAATTCTGGGCTGGAAAATCGACCAAAAAATTAAACAGAGGGCAACCTTCCAAGAAGACAATTTCAAGAATTATATTGTATTCCCAATTGTTTCCTTTTTTTAACAGAAAAGAAAACGGCGGAGAAAAATGATGAGTTTTATGAATTTTCAAAGACATGCAAACCCAAATTACAAAAACCGATGAGCTCACACCAGCCAGAAGGGCCATTAGCATAAATGCTGCAAACAGTAAATGCTGGAGCGATTGTGGAGAAATGCGTACCCTCGATTCTAAGGGGGACGTGGTAAGAGCCACTAAGGAAAACACAAAGAAGGTGCTTTGAAAAGGGTAACACGGTGCTACCAGTCAATCAATCACACCCACTGCTGGGACTATCACCTGAGAAAATGAGAATCAAAAAGTCACAGGATGGCAATCCTGCACTCCAACAATATTTACGATAGCCAACACTTGGAAGCAATGAAAATGTCCATCAACCAAGGAATGCACAAAGTAGAAGTGGTCCACGTACACAGTGGGAAATTACTCCAATAAAAAATAAAAATTAAATTTAAAAATCCAACAAAAGTAAAGAGACATCAGCTTGTGTGGGATTGTCCGGGCACACTCCACTCTAATTTATAACCGAGAAACACCACAGGCCGCAAGGGCTTTTCCCTAGTTACCAGGGTGGGGAACATAGAAAGGCTGCCACCCTCAGGCAGTTACCTGCAAAAGCAGCTTTAAAGCCTTTGCTAATGGTCATTTCATAGGAAGAAGTAATGCAGGACTGTAAATGAAACCTGCCCTCAAACTGTCTTGAGGGAGGTAATGGCCAAAACATTTCAAAATGTGACACATACTTTAAGAGAACACTTTGAAGAACTAAGGGGTAATCACACCTTGAAAACTAAAAAGGACATGCCTTATAGCTCAATTTCAACGGATTATGAGGCACATGCGAATTCAACCACAAAGAGGTATCAGCTCACACTTGTCAGAATAACCATGAGCAAGAAAACTACAAACAATAACTGCTCAAGGTGTTGTGGAGAAATGCATACCCTCAACATCAAGGGGGACATAACTTGGAAAGGGCCACGAATGAGAACAGAATGGAGGTGCCTTAAAAAGGTCAACATTGAGCTACCATATGATCCAGCAGGCCCACTCCTCGACCTATAATCTAAGAAGAGAGAATTGGAAAGACACAGGCAGGCAAATCTGCATTGCACAGTATTACAATACCCAGATATGGAGGTAACCAAAAAGTCCACCAACAGATGGGTGGACAAAGAAGAACTCCTCCATGTACAGATGGAATATTCGCTAGTGACAAAAATGAAACAATGCCATTTGCAGCACCACAGATGAGTCTAGACGTAATCACGCCACCTGTAGTAAGTGAGAAAGCAAAAGACACATATCCTATCATATCACTTTTAGGAGTTACTTAAAAATTGATACCAATGAAGATATTTCCACAGAGAAAGGCAATCACAGATTCATTAAAAAACTTATGGTTCACCAAATAGAAAGGGATGAGGATTGGATACATTACCATTTTGGGGTTAAAAGAGATATACAAACCATGTGAAATATATAATCACCAAACACGTACGGAAGACCAGGAGAAGACTACTCAACATTGTGTCATAACCTACATGGGAAAAGGATGCGAGGAATAACAGATACACGTATATGTGTGAAAGAACCACGTTTGCACACCTAGAACAAACAAACCATTGTAATCAAATTTGCTTGGATAAAAAATAAAAAGTAAATTATAAATATGAACAAGAAGTAATGAGACATGAACATAAAGGGCTTTTTCCTGGCACATTCCATTCTAATTTACAACCTAGAACACCACTTCCATTAAGGCTCTGTTTCTCCAGTTACCAAATTTGGTAAAGGAGAAATGATGCCACCTTGTGGCCGTTTCCTGCAAGAGCAGATTTAAAATCACAGCTAATGGTCACTTAACATTCACAAGGACTCAGGGCTGTAAAGGACACCTGCCCTAAAAAATTGTGCTGAAGGAGGGAATGGACAAAAAAATTCAAAACAGGCAATTGTTTCAAGAAGAGAGTATGAATAGTTACCTTTTACTCACGCTCTTTTAAAAAAAAAAGGAAAATGGATAAAAGCTCAACCTCAGGGAGTGTTAGACCCATGCAATCTAATCTACAAAAATTTTCAACTTACACCATTCGACTGACCATCAGCAAAATGTCTACAAACAATAAATGCTGAAAGGGCTTTAGGGAACTCATTACCCTCTACCTGCTGGTGAGACGTAAAGGGGTAACAGCCAATAATGAGAACAGAAAGGAGCTGTGTTTAAAAGTAAAAATGGAGGTACCATTCAATCCAGCAGGCGCACCATTGGACCTCTCACCTGAGAAGACAAGAATCGAGACAACACAGGCCTCAAAAGCTGCAGTACAACCTTATTCACAATAACCAAGACAGTGAAGCAATCAAAATGTCCAACAACAGGTGAATGGATAAAGAAGAAGTGGTCCATGTACACAATGGAATATTAGCCATGGAAAACAATGAACCATTTCTCTTTGAGGCACCACAAATGAGTTTGGAGATAGTCACGAAACATGAGCTAAGTCCGAAAGCAAAAGACCTATATTCTATGATATCACTTATAGGCGTTATCTAATAACTGACACAAATGAACATATTTCCACAGAGAAAGACACTCACTGACTTAGAAAACAAACTATGCTCATGTAAAAGGAAAGGTGTTGGGAATGCATAAATTAAGATTAGTGTTACTATATGTATACAAACACATATTACATACATATCTCAAAAAGACCGACCATATAGCAAGGGAGGTGTGCGGAACCCTCTGTAACATTTTACATGGGAAGAGGATCTGTACTTGAATAGACATATATAATGTACAAATGAACCAGATTGTGTACACCTAGGACGAACAATATTCTAAGCTTTACCCCAATTAAAAAAAAATTCAAAACCAAGAAGAAATAATGAGACATATGCTTATGGGGGTTTCTCCATGCACATTCCAATGTAATTTACAACCTAGGAACACGACTTCCAGAAAGGCTCTGCTGCCCTAGTACCCAGATTGGGGAATGGAGAAATGCTGCCTGTTTGAGGCCACTTCCCACAAGAGCAGCTTTAAACCCATTGCTAAAGTTCACTAAATATTCACCAAACTTGCAGTTCGGTAAATGACACCTGCTCTCCAAAAAAATTCTGGGCTGGAAAATCGACCAAAAAATTAAACAGAGGGCAACCTTCCAAGAAGACAATTTCAAGAATTATATTGTATTCCCAATTGTTTCCTTTTTTTAACAGAAAAGAAAACGGCGGAGAAAAATGATGAGTTTTATGAATTTTCAAAGACATGCAAACCCAAATTACAAAAACCGATGAGCTCACACCAGCCAGAAGGGCCATTAGCATAAATGCTGCAAACAGTAAATGCTGGAGCGATTGTGGAGAAATGCGTACCCTCGATTCTAAGGGGGACGTGGTAAGAGCCACTAAGGAAAACACAAAGAAGGTGCTTTGAAAAGGGTAACACGGTGCTACCAGTCAATCAATCACACCCACTGCTGGGACTATCACCTGAGAAAATGAGAATCAAAAAGTCACAGGATGGCAATCCTGCACTCCAACAATATTTACGATAGCCAACACTTGGAAGCAATGAAAATGTCCATCAACCAAGGAATGCACAAAGTAGAAGTGGTCCACGTACACAGTGGGAAATTACTCCAATAAAAAATAAAAATTAAATTTAAAAATCCAACAAAAGTAAAGAGACATCAGCTTGTGTGGGATTGTCCGGGCACACTCCACTCTAATTTATAACCGAGAAACACCACAGGCCGCAAGGGCTTTTCCCTAGTTACCAGGGTGGGGAACATAGAAAGGCTGCCACCCTCAGGCAGTTACCTGCAAAAGCAGCTTTAAAGCCTGTGCTAATGGTCATTTCATAGGAAGAAGTAATGCAGGACTGTAAATGAAACCTGCCCTCAAACTGTCTTGAGGGAGGTAATGGCCAAAACATTTCAAAATGTGACACATACTTTAAGAGAACACTTTGAAGAACTAAGGGGTAATCACACCTTGAAAACTAAAAAGGACATGCCTTATAGCTCAATTTCAACGGATTATGAGGCACATGCGAATTCAACCACAAAGAGGTATCAGCTCACACTTGTCAGAATAACCATGAGCAAGAAAACTACAAACAATAACTGCTCAAGGTGTTGTGGAGAAATGCATACCCTCAACATCAAGGGGGACATAACTTGGAAAGGGCCACGAATGAGAACAGAATGGAGGTGCCTTAAAAAGGTCAACATTGAGCTACCATATGATCCAGCAGGCCCACTCCTCGACCTATAATCTAAGAAGAGAGAATTGGAAAGACACAGGCAGGCAAATCTGCATTGCACAGTATTACAATACCCAGATATGGAGGTAACCAAAAAGTCCACCAACAGATGGGTGGACAAAGAAGAACTCCTCC